>NC_136361.1:5865000-6342500 GCF_037039965.1 Doryrhamphus excisus
TGAGATGATATATTTGTAGGTTAAATAAAACGCAAATAAAGTAAAGAAACAAAAAGTGTACATATTCTTTTCTAATGTCTAATGTTTTTCGTTTCTTTTTCAGTTGCTGCCATGAATTGGACCGGTGAGCATTGCTCTTTTATTGTGGAAACGTTTATCAAAACAAACAAATCTGTAACTGCACTTCAATCTTGGTAGACGTGATACCGTACCAGCTGGAAACACCATTTTGTTATGGGTTAGTAACTTCAGAGCTACTGGATCTGCATTGAAACGAAAATCAACCGGCCGACCTCGCACCGCTAGAATTGATTTAATTTTTTAAAACATAATGAAACAGAATGGTATTATATGTATATGTACGAAAATAAAAACACTTTTTTGTTTCTTGATTAATTTGCCTTTTATTTAACCTAATAACCTATTTAACCTAGCACGTCATCACCTAGTACTTTGGTACGTGACCAAAATTTTTTTAATAAAAAAATAAAATAAAATAAAATATAATTAATAAAATAAAGTTAAAATTATTTTTTTAAATTATATTAGGAAAGCAGGAAGTGAACAAATGTAACAGTTACTGATTGTAAAAGTACCAGATGGAGGGGTAGGATTTAATAAGCTTTGCTTCTTCCTTTTTTGTTTCTTTACTTAATTTGCCTTTTATTTAACCTATTAATCTATTTAACCTAGTATGTTATCACCTCGTACTTCTGTACGTGACAAAAAAATAAAATATATATTTTTTTAATAAAATAAAAAAATAATAATAAAATTTAAATTAAAAAAAAAATTATTTTAGGAAAGCAGGAAGTGAACAAATGTAACACTTACTGATTGTAAAAGTACCAGATGGAGGGGTAGGATTTAATAAGCTTTGCTTCTTCCTACTCCTTTTGGACATGTGGAACTGTGAACTGATTATGTGATGCATTCAATTGTAATCTGATGCATGTTCAAATGAAATTAAACCATAACATTATTCTTTGCTTCTTCCTTTTATCTTTCTTTACTTAATTTGCCTTTTATTTAACCTATTAAACCTAGTATGTTGTCACCTCGTACTTTGGTATGTGACAAAAAAATAAATAAATAAATGAATAAATACATGAAAATTTTTTAAAAATTAATAAAATAAAGTTAAAATAAAAAAAACAAATAAATTATATTAGGAAAGCAGAAAGTGAACAAATGTAACAGTTACTGATTGTAAAAGTACCAGATGGAGGGGTAGGATTTAATAAGCTTTGCTGCTTCCTTTTTTGTTTCTTTACTTAATTTGCCTTTTATTTAACCTATTTAACCTAGTATGTTATTACCTTGTATTTTGGTACGTGACAAAAATAAATAAATAAATAAATAATAAAATAAAGTTTTAAAAAAACCTTAAATTATATTAGGAAAGCAGGAAGTGAACAAATGTAACAGTTACTGATTGTAAAAGTACCAGATGGAGGGGTAGGATTTAATAAGCTTTGCTTCTTCCTTTTTTGTTTTACTTAATTTGCCTTTTATTTAACCTATTAACCTATTTAACCTAGTATGTTATCACCTCATACTTCAGTACGTGACAAAAAAAATCATAAAAAAAATATAAATAAAATAAAATTTATAACAAAATTAATAAAATAATAAGTTTTTAAAAAATTATATTAGGAAAGCAGGAAGTGAACAAATGTGCTGGAGCACTGGAGAGCTTTATCAGCATTAACAACATCCTTATTTTTTGTCAGAGCTGTAAATGATTAAGTTTAATATTCACATATACATAAGTTGGCTTGAAAAAATGAATAAATACGAAAAAAAATTAATTAAAAGAAATGAATAAATAATAAATAAATTTGTTATTGCCCTTTAAAAATGTTTTGTGTCCATTATTCCATCAATATTGAGGTGGACAAATCCATTTGTCAATTCAAACTACCTAAGGCTTCTTCACTGGATTGTTACCACTTCATTTTTGATGATCTCACCACTCCGCCAGCGGTTCAGTTCAGTTTCTAGCCAGGTTACAGTGCTTCTCAGCGTCTTGTTCTTCTCTTTCTCCTTCTCGTATTTGTTCTTCCACTGCTCCGCTGTCAGCTCCACGTTCAAAGTGACCGTGTTCTTGACGGTCTTGGCCCTGGTGACAGACAATTTTTAGTTTTTACTCTCTTTTCACATTTATTCATTTTCTACCGCTTATCCTCACGAGGGTTGCGAGGGTGCTGGAGCCTATCCCAGATGTCTTCAGGCGAGACGCGGGGTACACCCTGGACTGGTGGCCAGCCAATCACAGGGCACATATAGACAAACAACCATTCACACTCACATTCATACTTATGGACTATTTGGAGTCGCTAATTAACCTAGCATGTTTTTGGAATGTGGGAGGAAACCGGAGTACCCGGAGAAAACCCACGCATGCACGGGGAGAACATGCAAACTCCACACAAAGATGGCTGAGGGTGGAATTGAACTTGGGTTTCCGAGCTGTGAGTCCTGCACGCTAACCACTCGGTCGCCACCGTTATCATAATATATTCATTCATTCATTCATTCATTCATTTTCTACCGCTTTTCCTCACGAGGGTCGCAAGGGTTGCTGGAGCCTATCCCAGCTGTCTTCAGGCGAGAGGCGGGGTACACCCTGGACTGGTGGCCAGCCAATCACAGGGCACATATAGACAAACAACCATTCACACTCACATTCATACCTATGGACAATTTGGAGTCGTTAATTAACCTAGCATGTTTTTGGAATGTGGGAGGAAACCGGAGTACCCGGAGGAAACCCACGCATGCACGGGGAGAACATGCAAACTCCACACAAAGATGGCCGAGGGTGGAATTGAACTCAGGTTTCCTAGCTGTGAGTCCTGCGCTCTAACCACTCGGCTGCCACCGTTATTATAATATATAAAAATAATAATAAATAACTTTAATGTGTCATCTTTCATGCTGTAAGGTTGTGGAATTGGCATTTCACAGGCAGTTCCTACTGTTTAACATTTGCAGCATTTCTTGAAATGCTAGCTTTTCGAGTGCTAACCACTCGTAGCCTCTCTTTTCACAATTGTTTCAAAATCAATTGTTTGCATGATGTTTTGTTTGATGTAGGATTCACGGTGGTCGAGTGGTTAGCGCACAGGCCACACAGCCAGCAGACCCGAGTTCGATTCCACCCTCGGCCATCTCTGTGTGGAGTTTGCATGTTCTCCCCGTGCATGTGTGGGTTTTCTCCGGGTATTTCGGTTTCCTCACACATTCCAAAAACATGCTAGGTTACCGTATTTTATATAATTCGCTCCGGAATATAAGTCACACAATGCAAAAAATGCATAATTAGGTTAAAAAAAACATACATAAGGCGGATTTTTTGCGGGTAATTTATCTATAAGTTCAGATATTTTATATAATTTAATATATATTTATATATATTTATATAACTACTTGACCAAAACAGACATTACGTCATCTTGGAAGGCAAGTTCTAACAATAATAAAAGAATAGAGAACAGGCTGAATAGGTGTAAGATATGCTAACACAATGCTTATTCAGCTACACAAAAAATTAACAGAAAAGGTGTCTAGTGTTTATGTAACATAAACAGGTTTTTCATTTATAAGTCGCTCTGGAGTATAAGTCGCAGGAACAGCCAACCTATAAAAAAAAGTACAACTTATAGTCCGAAAAATACAATAATTAGCAACTCCAAATTACCAGATCATCTCTATGCTTGGACTACTTGGACCATGGCAGCTATTGAACTGAAAAAAAGCATCTCATGTCTCACCAGAGGTAACAAATAATGCTGGGAACACCGAGTGCCTGTAGGATTGCAAGGTTTATAGCGTGTCTTTCCGTGTTAATATCCGTGTAGCACATCGACAAGTGTGGCTTATGAAAAAAAAAATTCTCTTTTAATTTGGTGGGTGACCTCACAGCTAGGAGACCAGGGTTCAATTCCACCCTCGGACATCTCTGTGTGGAGTTTGCACGTTCTCCCCGTGCATGCGTGGGTTTTCTCCGGGTACTCCGGTTTCCTCCCACATTCCAAAAACATGCTAGGTTAATTAGCGACTCCAAATTGTCCATAGGTATGAATGTGAGTGTGAATGGTTGTTTGTCTATATGTGCCCTGTGATTGGCTGGCCACCAGGTTGTATCCCGCCTCTTGCCCGAAGACAGCTGGGATAGGCTCCAGGACCCCCGCAACCCCCGTGAGGATAAGCGGTAGAAATGAATGAATGAAAAAAGTGAGCTGGCATTATTCCAAATTGTCAATAGGTATAAATGTGAGTGTGAATGGTTGTTTGCCTATATGTGCCCTGAGGGCGTACAGCTGGGATAGGCTCCAGCAGTAGAAAATGAATGTACTATACCTTTGTCCAAACAGGAGCGTGGACCTGGTTTCCGCATCATTGTAGGAGGAAGGGGAACAGCAGATGACCATGGTGGTCCGACAGTTCCCTCCCAAGGAGTCCTGCAGGATCCTGGTCATTTTACTGTCCCTGTATGGCACATATGTCTAACACAGATCCATTTATTATTATTTATTATTCAATAAATACATTTTTAGTACTTTTTTTTGCAGCTTTAACGTGCACTGGAAGACTTACTTACCGAGCCCTCGGCCAATGCTGAAATGACATTCCCAAGTGAAGACAGGGACTTGTTGATCATCTTGGCTTCATCCAGCACCGTACCCTCTGCTCCAGTTTTACCCACCTTAGAATGGTACAAGAAGTAGTTAGCATTTCAGTCAATATATACCATAAAACGGAAATTCATACTTTTTCACTGCCGGCCAAATCGACAAGGTAGAGTTTGCTGGTGAGTTTCTGTTCAGTCTGAGTGTTCTCCTGCTTAATGTTGATTTGGAAGATGCTGTGACTCCTGGAACTGTGCTCGTTCATATCTGAGAATAAAGCATATATATATTAATGACATACAGTAGTGTGAAGTTTGTGCTTTATTAGATTTTTACATGTTTGACTCACTAAATGTTTCAGATCATGAAACATATTGGAATATTAGTAAATGACAACACAAAATATGCTGTTTTTAAATTAAGCTTTTATTATGAAGGGGAATTGTTCTTCTGTAGAACGCAAGTTGCTTTCAGCTCCATGTTTTTACTATATGTGGATAATGGCTCTCACTGTGGTTTGCTGGAGTCCCAAAAAACTTCAGAAATGGCTTCATAACCTCTTCCAGACTAATAGAGTTCAATAGAGTTAAATGAATCTCAAGTAAGTTATGTTTTAAGGGGGGGGGGCAACCACTTTTTCACACAAAGCCATGTAGGTTTGTAGTTTTTTTTTCTCCCTTAATAATAAAGAAATATTTTTTTATATTTAATAACTGCATTTTGTGTTCAGTTGTGTTATTGTGTGTCATACAAACATATGTCAAACATATAAATATGAGAATATGCAAAAAAATAAGAAATCAGGAAGGGGAAAACACTTTTTCACTGCACTGTATTTTTTTAAAAACTGCATCTCAGTTTTGTAAAATTATGTCTTATGTAATCTTCATTTTTTTTAATCTGAATATTATGACTTTATTCTCATAATTTTATAACTTCTGCCCCAAACTAATTTTCCTAAAATTCCAGATTTATTTTGCTGTGTTTGTTTCTCATAATATTACAACTTTTAAAAAATCATTTAATTTAATTTTTTTATGGGAAGGTTTACAACTGGTCTATTTGTGGATAGTGGCTCTCACTGTGGTTTGCTTGAGTCCCAAAAACTTTACAATTGGCTTTTTAACCTCTTACAGACTAATAGAGTTCAATTAATCCCAGGTAAGTTATGTTTTAAGGGGGGGCAACCACTTTTTCACACAAGGCCATGTAGGTTTGTAGTTTTTTTTTCTTCCTTAATAATAAAAATATTTTTTTTAATATTTAATAACTGCATTTTGTGTTCAGTGGTGTTGTCATTGACTAATCTTTTTTTGGGGGGATGAACATATAAATATGAGAATATGCAAAAAATAAGAAACACTTTTTCATGGCACTGTATTAAAAAAAACTGCATTTCAGCTTTGTAATATGAGTCAAAAAGCTTATTATTAGTATCAACTCAGCTGTTTGCTTTTTTTCCTATTTCTGCCTTTAAATTTTTTTCCCTCTGATTTCTTATGTAATCTTCATTTTTTTAAATCTGAATATTCCGACTTTATTCTCATAATTTTATAACTTCTGCCCTAAACTAATTTTCCAAAAATTCCAGCTTTATTTTGCTTTGTTTGCTCCTCATAATATTACAACTTACAAGTTTTTTTCTCCCTTAATAATAAAAAAATATTTTTTTATATTTAATAACTGCATTTTGTGTTCAGTGGTGTTGTCATTGACTAATATTTTTTGGGGGGGTGATCTGAAATATATAAATATGAGAATATGCAAAAAATAAGAAATCAGGAAGGGGAAAACACTTTTTCATATTACAACTTTTAAAAAATTATTTAATTTTATTTCTTAATTTTTTTCCTTATAATATTGCGACTTTATTATAAAACTTAAAATTGTTATGAAAAATTAGATTTATGGAGGCGACAATTTGAAAAAAGTTCAAACTGTTGGTATTTTAGTCCCTACTTCCATTACATAAAAAACTGCAACTGCCAATCGGTATGATTAAAAATGACTATTTCCATAATTAGAAATACCACATGACTTCAACAATCCTCCATGAAAAGCAAAGCCTACTTCTACGGTCGGGTCTTATCTGCAGTCAGGAGACTCGATGAGGTTGAGCCCATGTGAGGCAGCAGCACCGCGGTGGGAACACAGACTCACTTGTGACAGCCACGCTTCTGTTGTTTTTGCCTTCATCGATGGCGTCCATGACCTCATCAGGACTGCACACGAAGCGCTCAGTACACCCCTGGGGATACATGCACATCACAAGGCACAGAGGCGTGTTCAGGAGCTTTACAGAGGAACGCTTATCAGCACTGGGGACTATGACCAACCATATTGTGTCAGGCTGATTCTTTAGGGGGAAGATAGGGAGGTTTCAGTAAAAAAAAAACACTTTCTTCATGTTATTATTATTCTATAACAACAAAATCACCATTCATTTTAAGAAAACAGTGGAAAAATATGACTGGACAAACAAACTTTTTTTTATTTAACCAGTCACATAAACAATGAAGGCATGTTTGGAAATGTTTATAGTGCCAAAAATTGATGCTAAATGATATTAATGTCAATTTTTTTTTACACTAAATAAGCCACTGTTATCATTCATTCATTCATTTTATACTGCTTATCCTTATACGAGAGTCGCAGGGGGTGCTGGAGCCTATCCCAGCCGTTTTCTGGCGAGAGGCGGGGTCCACCCTGGACTGGTGGCCAGCCAATCACAGGGCACATATAGACAAACAACCATTCACACTCACATTCATACCTATGGACAATTTGGAGTTGCCAATTAACCTAGCATGTTTTTGGAATGTGGGAGGAAACCGGAGTACCCGGAGAAAACCCACGCATGCACGGGGAGAACATGCAAACTCCACACAGAGATGGCCGAGGTTGGAATTGAACTCGGGTTTCCTAGCTGTGAGGTCTATGCGCTAACCATTCGACTGCCGCATAAAAAAAACATTCATTCATTCATTCATTTTCTACCGCTTATCCTCACGAGGGTCACGGGGGTGCTGGAGCCTATCCCAGCTGTCTTCGGGCGAGAGGCGGGGTACACCCTGGACCTGGACACCTTATTTTCGGAACATTAGCACATTTTCCTCAACATAACTTTCCAAAAATGACATTTTTTTTCTCACAACATTACAACTTTCACAATTACTTTAATATTTCAACTTTATGCTACTTAAATGGTTTAGTTTTCCTCATAATATTACATTATTGTCAGAAATTACAACTCATATTTTCTATTAATTGATTTTTTTATTTTTTGTGTTGTACCTGTTTTAGTTTTCTTCAAATTATATTTCTAAAATGTTTATTTATTATTTATTATATATATATGATATAGTTATATTATATAATATAAAAATGTTTACTTATTATTATATTATTATTTATATTTATTTATGTATTTTTTGTTCAATTATTACGATGGATTCTAGGACAGGACAATGAATGAATAACTACTAAGAATAAAGTCATACAAAGCAGTTAAGTAAGTAAAAATAAACTGCTATAAAGAGGGTGATATTGTACAGATTTTTGCATTTAATATTTTTTTTACTGTCAAAAAAGTCAAACTCTATGCTGGTAAATAAAGTGCAAGTGCAAACATTTAATTAAAAAAAAAAAGGATTTCATAGGGTTGTTCTCGTGAGACAGCTTTGCTCCATCTTGTGACACCCCTTATTAATATGAAATATGCATATAAAATAACCTCCACTGAGAAAAACGTGGAAACACACATATTAGTATACACTACCGCTCAAAAGTTTGGGATCACTTGCAAATGTATTTGTTTTACAAAGAAAAACAAATTTTTATGATTAATTTTTAATTAAAAAAAGGATGTACATTTTTGCATAGAGGCCTACTATCAACAACTGTCAGTCCTCTGCATCAATCTCCTGGTATGGCTGCTAATCCAAGCTAATCATTTCAAAAAGCTAATAGATTATTAGAAAAGCCATCTAAAAAATCTAAACTAAAACTAACATCTCTTACCATGCTGTTAACTACTCCCTTCAGAGAGCAGCACAAACTGGGTCTAACAAGGACAGAAAAACGCTGTACAAATATCTGAGTGTGTAGTTTAAGACAAAGACGCCTCACAGGTCATAAATAGTACCCGTCAATCACCAGTGTCAGTATCAACAGTAAGAAAAAGAAGAAAAAGAAAAAGAAAAGCCATATCTCAGACTAGCCAAAAAAAATTCCAGAGTGAGCCCAAATTTTTGATCGGTAGTGTATATCAGTCATGAAACTGAATAAACAAATAAATGAATTATGATCAGACACATCCTACCTTCACATATGGGACTCTGTTTTTGTCCTCATGGACCGACAGGTTGGTCTTTGTCACTAGATAGGACCAAAAAAAACCCAATATAATCCCTGCCCTGCTAAAATGATGTATCATAAAAAAATATAATTCATACCATCCAGCAGGTCCCGAATTTTGTCCAGATAGACTTCAAAATAAGAAACCTATAAATCCAAATCCTTTAATGAGACCATAACTTGTGGTGGACGTCGTTATTCTTGAAGCTTGATAACATGAAAGGCTTACTTTGATGTGAAACTCCAGGTTCTCATCCATGGAATAAATATAATTAAAGATGTCCTCCACGATTCGAGGAATGATTCCCATCATGTCCGGGTCGTGAAGTTTGCCCTTGAGTAGAATCAAAATAAGCTCATTGGGAGTCACTGCAATGTCATGAATTGTCATTTCAAGCTGGTTTACCTCCATTGTGTGCGTTTTACCAGAAGATGTCTGCCCGTAGGCAAATATTGTGCCGTTGTAGCCGCCGAGCACGTCTGGACTCAACAAAAACATTCGTTACTGAGGTGAGGGTTTGAATACATGGATGAGGTTTTACCTTTGACAATCTTCTGAGCCACAGCATTGTAGAACTGGACCTGAGTTGTACTGGACTGGAATACATGGTCAAAGTAGTAGGGTTTACCCTGTGAACAAGAGTAGCCACAGCATATTTGAATAGAACGCAACTTTATTATTCATTCATTCATTCAGCCAATCACAGGGCACATATAGACAAACAACCATTCACACTCACATTCATACCTATGGACAATTTGGAGTCGCTAATTAACCTAGCATGTTTTTGGAATGTGGGAGGAAACCGGAGTACCCGGAGAAAACCCACGCATGCACGGGGAGAACATGCAAACTCGCCAATTAACCTAGCATGTTTTTGGAATGTGGGAGGATGTGAGGGAGCTGCCAATCATCCCTCACTGATCAGGTGTATGCCCCACCTACACAGTCATGTTTCTCTTTGTGTATATAGTTGGCTTTTGTTATTTACATATATTCTGGTTAGTACTTTAATTATATTTGTTTGCCATTTAAGTTATTTAATTGCCACTTTAGTGGTTTCTCATCAGTTTCTCCTTTTTTTCAGGTGATTGGTCGGGGCACAAACATGGAGGTGCGCCTATGTGAGTGCAGGCCAGAGGCTGATCACCTAGATTGGACTCTCCCAAGTGTCACCTGGAGGAGGGGGGGATTAACTGGGTGGTAGTTCGGTAATCTAAGTTGTTATGGGTAATTGAGTGCTTAAATGTATACAGGAAGTGACACTTCAGTGTGGTACTAGTGAAAGACTATTGTAACCTAAAAGAAGGGTGTTATAAATGTAAATAGGGTACCTTTTAGACGTTTTGCCTCACCCTCTCATTGGGAACTATGGTTGGCCCTTCACAGGTAAAAGGGGCCGGATGAATTGTTTGAGACAGGCCTGTTGTTGCACGGTCGGGCAAAATAAACTTGAAGAGCTCTCAAGCCCGTGTCTGGTGTGCCTTTCAGATGCTATGGCTATCCCGGGCTAGTAAGAGGCCATTTTTTCCAACTGAAAATCTTACAGAGGAAATCGGAGTACCCGGAGAAAACCCATGCATGCACGGGGAGAACATGCAAACTCCACACAGAGATGGCCGATGGTGGGATTAAACTGGAGTCCCCTAGCTGTGAGGTCTGTGCGCTAACCACTCGTCCGCTGTGCAGCCTTCCCCAACCTAATTTCCCCCAAATTACAACTTTATTTTGTTTTGTTTGTTAAATTCAATTGTTTAACATTTCAATTGTTCATTCATTCATTCATTTTCTACCGCTTTTTCCTCACGAGGGTCGCGGGGGGTGCTGGAGCCTATCCCAGCTGTCTTCGGGCGAGAGGCGGGGTACACCCTGGACTGGTGGCCAGCCAATCACAGGGCACATATAGACAAACAACCATTCACACTCACATTCATACCTATGGACAATTTGGAGTCGCTAATTAAGCTAGCATGTTTTTGGAATGTGGGAGGAAACCGGAGTACCCGGAGAAAACCCACGCATGCACGGGGAGAACATGCAAACTCCACACAGAGATGGCCGAGGGTGGGAATTGAACCCTGGTCTCCTAGCTGTGAGGTCTGCCGTGCCGCCCCATTTCAATTGTACGCTACTAAAATGACATTTTCCTTTAACTTTAAGTTTATTCTCGTAAAATTTTTACTTTATTCTCTTGAGTTTGGCTTGATTCTTGTAAAATTACAGCTGTTTTTTTTCAATTTCAATTTCAACTTTCACATTGTCTTTCCTTATTTCCACAATATTTTGACTTTATATTTGGAACATGAGAACATTTTCCTCAACATAAATTTCCAAAAATTACATTTTAATTTTTTATTTTTTTCTCATAACATTACAACTTTCACAATTACTTTAATATTTCAACTTTATGCTACTTAAATGCATTGGTTTTCCTCATGATATTACATTATTCTCAGAATTTACAACACATATTTTCACTTAATTGATTTTTCAATTTCTGCTGTTGTATCTGTTTTAGTTTTCTTCAAATTATATTTTTAAAAATTTTACTTATTTATTAATATTTGTATTTATTTATATTATTTATTATATTTATTAGTATTTTTTATTAATTATAAAAATATTTTTTATATAACTATTACAATTGATTCTAGGACAGGACAATGAATAACTACTAAGAATAAAGTCATACAAAGCAGTTAAATAAGTAAAACAGATGAATCAGGAATCAATAGCTCCTTTGTACCAGGAGGGATTTAAACTCGACAATGACTCAGCATGTCTGATCTCCTAAGGCACAGCATTCCGAAAGTGTCGACTCCAACAGCAAATCTACTGTTGATTCCAGGCAACGCTAACGTTGGTATGGTATGGAATGGTTTGGAATGGTATGGTTTATTTGTTCATAAGTTACATTAAGGACTCACAGAACTGGCCAATTAAAATGGACTTTACTGTCGAGGAAAGTGAGATCATGTGAATGAAATGATTTCATCGTGAGGCGAAGGAACGCTTGTGTGGGGAAATATTTCAATTATGGCGGAATCTTATCACAAACACTAACCCCGCCCCTCTGGAAGTAAAAATAAAAGCAAAAGTTGGTGAGAAAACGTGGAAACTTCTCTCTTATGGAGTGTTAATGGAAGCTAGCTGGGCTATCATAGTTTAGTTTAGTTTTGGAGCGGCCTGACCGGAGCAGGAGGGGATAGAAAAGAAGAAAAATGAAAAGAGAGGGGGGATTTTGCAATGACAATAACCATCATGTTGATGATGGCTATACAGTCTATACTGGTAAAACAAATGCACAAAAAAAAACAATTCTAAAAAAATTAATACGGAAAAAATGGAAAAATGTGAAGACTTTAATTATTTTGTTTTTTTACATTGTGTCACTTCCTGCGTAAAAATAATAAATATTATGATAATACTATATTAATATTAAATTCAAACAACATTATACAATATTTATTATAATATTTCTATTTCAATAAGCGTAGAAAATGATGATAGCTTATAGATGAGATGAATTGAACCAAGACGATCCCACACATTTTTTGGTCAAAAAATTATTTTAAAAATCTGTTATTTTTTTCTCCAAAAATACAGTGTATATATATATATATATATATATATATATATATATATATAATAAAAAAATATATATATATATATATATTTAATTTAATTTATTTTTTCCACACATTTTTAGTCAAAGAATTATTTTTAATAATTATTTCTCCAAAAATACAGTATATATATTTAATTTAATTTATTTTTTCCACACATTTTTGGTCAAAAAATTATTTTAAAAATCAGTTATTTATTTCTCCAAAAATACAGTATAAATGTATATATATATATATATATATATATATATATATATATTTTATTTCCCCCCCAAAAACACATCTCATTTACCCATTTAGTCGTAATCATTTATAAATATGTGATAATACTGGTAAAATGTATAGCATACATGTTAGAAAGTCCACAATTTTGACATGTTTACATCTTTCATTATCATTCATTAGTACTCTAAGATAATGAGGCATATTTAGGCTTTAAACCTGGATTACGTCACAAGTGAACAATGGCAATTGAAGAGAGAAGGGGCGGGTTCTGGAGCTTGATGTAATCTAATAATTGCAGCAGTCGATTTTATTGCAAATGTTGATCCGAAATGGCTGGAAAACATCAACGTCACACACACACACTTTGACTCAAACTTCATACACAGTTCATTTCGATACAACAGAAGGGCTGACTGTCAGAAATGCTCAAATACGCTAATTGTGGGGTTGAATTACGGTCCATCAAAAAAATTTTTAGAGACTTCTGTGGTAACTGGGTACTGATGAAAAAACGTGGAAACTTCTCTCTTATGGAGTGTTAATGGAAGCTAGCTGGGCTATCATAATTCAGTTTAGTTTTGGAGCGGCCTGACCGGAGCAGGAGGGGATAGAAAAGAAGAAAAAAGATTTTTTTTTTTAATGTTCTGAAACAGAACAACAAAAACAAACAGGACTACATAAGCAAATGTCTATGATGGTTATAGTACAATCTATACTGGTAAAACAAGTGCAAAAAAAACAATTCTAAAAAAAATTAAAACGGAAAAAAATGGGATTTGAAGAAATTTTGAGACTTTAATTATTTTGGTTTCTTACATTTTGTCACTTCCTGCGTAAAAATAATAAATATTATGATAATACTATATTTATATTAAATTCATACAACATTTTTAAATTCAAACAATATTTTTTCCACACATTTTTGGTCAAAAAATTATTTTAAAAATCAGTTATTTATTTCTCCAAAAATACAGTATATATATATATATTTTTTTAATTTTTTATTTTTTTGACACAATTTTGACATGTTTACATCTTTCATTATCATTCATTAGTACTATAAGCTAATGAGGCATATTTAGGCTTTAAACCTGGATTACGTCACAAGTGAACAATGGCAATTGAAGAGAGAAGGGGCGGGTTCTGGAGCTCGATGTAATCTAATAATTGCAGCAGTCGATTTTATTGCAAATGTTGATCCGAAATGGCTATAAAACGTCAAGATGAAGGAGGTGGGGGAGTGAGCCGTGTGTTTAAAATGTTCTCAAAATTAATATACAGATAATTTAGGGACAACAGAAGGTAAATTGGTAATTGTGGTATTGAATTACGGTCCATCAAAGACCGTTTTCGAGACTTCTGTGGCAACTGGGTACTGATGATGAATAAATACAAAGATTCCTGAACTACAATCTGTTCATTATCCAGCAATATTTTAGTGAGAGCATATAATAATAACATGTTCCATTACTCATATTTTTGCTGCAGTTACTCACCGCTATCTGCACACAGTCCTCCCCCTGGAACTTTGGGATGTATTTGTCTCCTCGGGCCACCTCGGAGCTGTTCAGTGGCCTGAAGCGGCACACCACCTTCAGGTTGCACTCCGCCGGGTTGGCCATCTCCGCCGCCTTGGAGGGCTGCAGAGCAGCGTCGTGCAGTTAGGGCTGAGAGGAGGCCGCGCCTCTACAGCACAGCCGATGGACCACTTCCTGGAGGCTCGGTCAAGTAGTCCTCTCTATATGTGGACATCAGCAAACAGAGTGAACTTTATGACGTGAAAATTGATTGTCGGGTCGGGTGACAAAATGTGACAGCAGCGACTCAACCAGCTCCTTGAAGACAAATGCAGCAGCGATGAGTATTCTGTGGAAAGCTGCGAGTCACAGGAAGTCACAGGGTGTGAAGATCATGAGACAAATTTGTCTTGTCCCTCGCTTTCCGTCGAGGAGCTCAGAGGAAAGTATTGACAAAGCTACTCACCCAATTAGACTCATAGTGGCCATGAAATGCATCAGGTGTGTTTATGTATTGTTGCAGAAAAAGCATCAAAAGCTAGCATGATGGTCATATGATGCGTCACAATAATAAAGACCTTGTATCTTCTTCAATATTCATGAAAGCTTGATTCAACGCATCTAAGCTATATATAAATATACTGTACATGGAAAGCATGTGATGATTTTATTTATGAAATAAAACAAAAACAAATGTAGAATTCAATGTAACGCAATGCAATGTGATATTCTCAGGGAAGAAGTACATTTGAAACACTTATATGCTAGGACTACGTTAAAAAGCCATAGCATTTCAGTATGTGGAATCAAACTTTGGACATTATGTCACTGTATGGTCATATCACCTCATACTTCGGTATGTGACAAAAAAAATATGTATTTTTTTAAATAAATTTTTTTTTAAAATTAAATTAATAAAATAAAGTAAAAATAATAAAATAAAACTAAAATAAAAAATAATAAAATAAAAAATAAAACTTAAATTCTATTAGGAAAGCAGGAAGTGAACAAATGTAACAGTTACTGATTGTAAAAGTACCAGATGGAGGGGTAGGATTTAATAAGCTTTGCTTCTTCCTACTCCTTTTGGACATGTGGAACTGTGAACTGATTATGTGATGCATTCAATTGTAATCTGATGCATGTTCAAATGAAATTAAACCATTACCATATCATATAATCAGTATGATGCACTACAGTGACAATAATAAGAATATTGTCACATTAATACCTACTTGAGCTGCACGGCGGTCGAGTGGTTAGCTCGCAGGCCTCACAGCTAGGAGACCAGTTCAATTCCACCCTCGGCCATCTCTGTGTGGAGTTTGCATGTTCTCCCACATTCTAAAAACATGCTAGGTTAATTAGCGACTCCAAATTGTCCATAGGTATGAATGTGAGTGTGAATGGTTGTTTGTCTATATGTGCCCTGTGATTGGCTGGCGACCAGTCCAGGGTGTACCCCACCTCTTGTCTGAAGACAGCTGGGATAGGCTCCAGCACCCCCGCGACCCTCGTGAGGATAAGCAGTAGAAAATGAATGAATAATACCTACTTGAAAGGTTTTAGGTTTAATGATAATCATTCAGTTTTCACATGCAGTACCCTCAATAAACACTAGAGGTCAGAAGAGTATCAGGATTTGAGTAGACCTAAATGTATTACTTACCTTGTTTTATCCCTTTCTTGTCCATATTGATGTCTGGTACAAGCAACAAAAAATTGCTCAGAAATTAAAGTCTTATGAGCTATTTTTGTTGTCATGCATTTGCTTTGCATGAGGTAAGGCCATACAGCAACACAAAGCAGGTGTCCACATTCACACACCTACTAAAGGGAGGTATTATTGCCACTTAGTTGTCATAGTTGTAATTGTATGGGTTGCCATGGTTACAGTGCTTTAAGAGGGAGCAGCACTAGGGAGGGAGCAGGAATAGTTTTGCACTTTTGTCTTAATTTTGCTCAATGATAAAATTTGAAATAATTTGCATTATTTTGTTGTATTTATACAGCGTTAAAGTGAGAATTAGGGCCACATGGAAAAAAAATAAATCAGAGATTTCTGGAATAAAGTAGTAAATTTCTGGAAAAAGTCCTAAAACTATAGGAATAAAATAATACATTTTAAAGGAAAAATAAGTCCTAATATTACAACAATAAAGTCAGGAATTTAGAATAATAAAGTTGTAAACATATGTGAAAATAGTTCTAATTTCACAAGAAAAAATCCATAATATTACGAGAATAAAGTCCTAAATTTACAAGAAAAAGTCTTAATATTATAAAAAAACAAAGTCATACATTTACAAGAAAAAAGTTGTGAATTTGTGAGAATAAAGTTGTAAATTTATGTGAATTTTTTTTTATTTTTACAAGAAAAATGTGTAATATTATGGAAATATAAAAATATTGCAATACACATAAACTGCAATACACTATAGTGCAAAAAAGAGCACTACTGATCTTTGTTTCTATATAACTGTATATAACATGATTTATAACATTTTTACAGTAAGAAGTCACTTTCATCTCAATTTAATTTGAATTTGAATTCAATTTAAAACATCACTGTGCACGCATGTAAATAATATTTACTTAAAACAAACATCATTAGCATTTATGCTAGCGTGGTAAATGCTACACATCATAGCAATTTGACGGTTTGATGGATGTCAATTTCATTCAAGAAATACAGTAAGAACAACTTAATTGTAATATTTTGACACCATATTAAAGCATTACAACTGTTGAATTGCTATGAAATGTCATTTTAATAACAAAAAAACAAACAAAAAAAACGCTTTGGGAAGTAAGCTAGCTTACCTGACACACGGCCATCTTGGGGAGGTCGGCATCCTGGAATAGTCACATGACTATCACGTGACAGAGTTAAAATCAGCTTGAATTGCTTGAAGTGTCATAAAGCGACAAAGCAATGCAGTACCTCAACACTGCCAGTAGATGGCAATGTGGTAAAGCACAATATAGTGATATGTGAACGTCTTAATGAACATTCATTAATTCTGTTTTCTGCAACAAACAATGACCCAGTTCAGAACAAGATGTTTAAAACAAATGTATTTTGGTCAATATTTGATAAACAGAGCAATATACGAAGCAGAATGCTACCCATATGACACAATCCTAAGTTTCAGCAGCAGACAACAAATAATAAATACTCATGAAAAGACTCCACTTTTTTTTTTTTTACAAATAAAATACATACAGTACTCATCAGGACAAACACGTCTTCATAATATTCCCATATGTACATTTTCAGTAGTTTTCACACACATACTGTAGGTATTAATGGGAACAGGGGTACGTTTTTTTTTTTTGGCGTGTGGGTCTAACTGTATTTTTTGGATCGTGTTCGACCTCAGAGGTTCCACTGTACGTACCGTCAAAGCGAGATCACAGTTTGGTATACAGTAAATCCCCCGCTTTTGTATGGGTTTTGATCCAGGACCACTAAAAATCTAAATAAATGGGTTCTACTGTACAATTTATAACTGGATTCTTGCTTAGTAGCAGAAAACACAGAAAAGGCAGCAAAGCTACATATTTAGCGTATTAGCACCATCCATGGCGTTTCATATCTTGGATAAGTAAGCCAATGGGAGCAACCAAGCACACTTCGGCCCCCGTAAAGACAGTATCGTTATTGATCTGTGGGCTTTCAACATTCATAGTTGACATAATGTTTTCCATGTATTCATGCGGCATTATATTTTGCACTATTTTGATGCAATAATTGATTTTGCACAGATGTTACCATGAAGTACTCCCAATTATAAGGAATTGAACAATCTACCCTTAATCATTGAATGACGTACAATTCAGAGGTTGACCAAGGTTGTTCAGTAGTCTGCATGTTGATTATCCTGCCTGGCAATTTCATCATTTAATTTTGTTTACCTTTTAACCCATAAGAACCCAAGTGAGTCACTAAAACCTCATTAAGTCCCTAAGTGATAAACAGGAAGTCATCTGACAGGTATGTGACTATTCCACAGTATGGCTTCCCCGACATGGCTGCATTTAGGTGAGCTCGCTAATTTCCAAAAGCTTATTTTTTTTATATTGAAAGATAATTTTAAATAAATCAAATAAACTAACATAAGCCATTGTGCGTGACTTTAACTCTTTAAGTCATTAAGTGATGTTTGGGACGTGTTTTGGAGTTGTTGTCATGTGACTATGCTAGGCTACATGCGCCCCAAAATGGCGTGTGTCAGGTCAGAAAGTTAATTTCCGAAAGCTTATCAAGGCATATTAAAGCAATAAAATGATCTAAAATAGGCCATTGTGCTTGACTTTAACTTTTTTAAGACCTTAAGTGATTTTTAGGAAGCGTTTTGGAGTTGTTGTTAGGTGACAATCTTGTAACTATGCTAGGCTATGTGCTTCCCAAAATGGCTGTGAGTCAAGTCAGCAAGCTAATTTCCATAATATGTATATATTTTAAATTAAAGATAATTTTAAATCAATTAAATGGGCTAAAATGGGCCATTGTGTTTGACTTTAACTCTTTTAAGTTATCAAGTGACATTTAAGAAGCATTTTGCATGAAGCAAATGTCATGTGACATTTGAGTATGCTATGTGCTCCCCCAAATGGCTGCATGTCAGATAAGCCAGCTAATTTCCATATATTTTTTTATACATTAAAGGTAATTTCAAAGCAACACAATGGTCTAAAATAGGTACTTGTACTTGACTTTAACTCTTTAACGTTATCAAGTGACATTTTAAGAAGCATTTTGCAGTGGGGGTCACGTGACATTTGAGTATGCCAGGCTATGTGCTCCCCAAAATGGCTGCATGTCAGATAAGCCAGCTAATTTCCATATATATATATTTTATACATTAACAGGTAATTTTAAAGCAACACAATGGTCTAAAATAGGTAATTGTACTTGCCTTTAACTCTTTAAGCCCTTACGTGACATTTAAGAAGCATTTAAGAGTGGTTGAAACGTAACAGTCATGTGACTATGCAAGGATATGTCTTCCCCAAAATGGCTACTTGTCAGATAAAGTAGCTAGTTTCCAAAGTAAACATTAAAAGGTCATATTAAAGCCACCGATCAATTCTAATGCTTTAATAAAGTGTAAAATATTACAATTCAAATGGACAATTAGTATAAAACAAACTAGCTTTTGGGTTTGTTGTCTTAAAATTGCTATGGAAAGGAACAATAGCAAAAATGCTAATTAGCGCATGTTGTTGCCTTCAATTCACTTCAATTTACTTGGGTCTGGGTTCTTATGGGTTAAATATTGACAGTTTACTTGCTTTTATGTATGGTTTTCTAACACTTTCCTTTATATTCTTATATATTTAATCCAGATTTAGCCTTCCATTTCCGATTGGAACAAGTCAACCGCCCTCTTGGAACAGATTATGTTCTGCCTTGGAGGTTCCGCTCTTTGTGTTCACATTGACAGGCTGTTGTTACGTTCTGGCAGCAAAGACGAGGATATTTTTTCTCTTACATTACGCAAACAAAGGACACATAATAGCGCAAACAGAGACACAAGCTGCCAACACATTTTTTTTTAAACATTCACTTGGTAAACCTGGAAAGTCCATCATATGATAGCAAGATGAAAGCAGCAGGGTACTTTTATTTTGAAGAAGTTTTCTTCCTCCTTGGCAGACTTGGTTGTGTACACCAAGGGTGTCCAAAAACGATTCTTAGATTTAGCATTTTTTTTTGTTAATGTTTCCATCTTGGCTGCTTTTTTCTCTCAGAATATTCTGACTTTATTCTCATAATATTATAATAAATATTAATTATAAAATTATGACTTTATTCTCATAATATTATAATTAAATAATAATTATATTAAATAATATTGACTTTATTGTCATAACATTGTAAATGTTAATGATAATATTAAATAATATTATGACTTTATTCTCATAATATTATAATTAAATATTAATGATAATAATAAATAATATTATTACTTTATTGTCATAATATTATAATTAAATATTCATGATAGTATTAAATAATAGTATTACTTTATTGCCATAATATTATAATTAAATGTTAATTATAATATTAAATAATATTATTACTTTATTCTCATATTATACTTAAATATTAATTATAATATTAAATAATATTATTACTTTTTCTCATATTATGTTTTTATTATAACCTTATCCCAATCCCAATATTCACTGTTTAAGGGTTTTTTTGGTTTTTCATATACACTTTCATATTTTTTTCATTAAGATTTCAACTTATGATTCCACCAATTATTCTTAATATTGTAAAATTAATTACTCATAAAAAATGTAACAACTCAACTTTAAGCTTTTAAAAATATTATTTTTTGCCTCTTCATATTTTGACTTTATTCAGACTTTCTGTTCTAGTCAGATTCCAACATTTTGCTTCTTTTTAAGTTTTCTTGTCTAATTGTATTTTTAGAATGTACCAAGGACCAATAAAAACTGCAGTTTGGACACCCCTGGTGTAGACCAGCGTGAGTAGCAGAGATGCAGCATCCCTGAACAGAAGCAGGAGTTCGTCTTTGATCCGGATGATGGAAGCGTTCCGACGGGAAAAGGCGTCTTTATAAATAAAGGTACGATTGCTTATGATGTTAGTTTTCAGGGTATTGGGAGATGATCCAGTCAGTAACAGCAACAATACAAACCTGACAGCACCAAACATACTGGTGGTGGAATTAAGAACAGCTAGTGCCTCCAAAGCGTTTCGACCAATCATTTGCCCCCAGCATGGAAGGCGAGCAGCAAGATACTAACAGTAGAGCGACATCCGACTCCGCCGCATGGCCTCGCTGATCAAATAAGCCGGGCTGACCTCCGGTTCCTCCGTCATGACCACAATGCTCTGCCATTCTCCACACTGGTTGGATTTCTTGATGGTATCCACCACGCAAAGAGCATAAAGACAATCCTCAAACGTGGCGGCCATCGTTAGAGGCCTGCCGTCCCACGTCCGCCGATCATCCTGGTCCTGAAAGGCCAGCCTCACAGCCTGGATCATTCGGATCATTCCAGTGAGATACGGCGAAGGGATATCACTGAAGGCTTTCTCTGGCAAGGAAGACTTTTCCAGAGGTGTTGTGTCCTTTAAGAGGAGCTCCGGACCTCCACCGCTTCGCCCACCTCCGTTGTTCTTCTGTCCGTACAAGTCGGCCCCCGTGACCGTTAGCCTCCCGACGGTACCCACGACGATCACTTCTTGTCTAAACTCTCCGGGGACGTTGAAGTTGAGCGTAACGGTGCAGCAGGCTCCGCCTTCCAGCACCATCTGGAAGGTGCAGAAGTCGTCGCTGGTGATCTGGCGGATGCCTCGGATGTGGTCCGTCTGTTTGACGAAGGTCTTGAGGAAGCCGTGGACTTTGGACGCGCGTTGGCCCGTCAGGAAGGTGAGCAGGTCAATGATGTAACTACCCACAGAGTGCAGGCCGCCGCCTCCCATGAGGTCATCGCAGCTCCAGTTGTACTTCTTGCCCAGCAGACTGCCACTGTGGACCTTCAGACAAACACAAATCGTTAAACACAAGTCGCTACTGTTTATGTTGACACCCCGTCTATGTCAAACTCATCAAGTCTGTGTCCAACGTCCATCGAGATTGCCAACCTACTGGAAACTGCCTTTTACAAACAACATTAAACTCATCACACAGCAACTTAACACTCAAAAGGTACATAGGAAATATACATTACAAGTACTAATATGAATTTAAAATAACAAACAGCGGCTATTCTAATATCTACCTATAATGAATTACTTCATTAAGCAACCTCTGTCCACCAGAGGGAGACAGAGGAACCTACAGCACAGAGCCCGGAGGGAGGCTGATGTCATTGCAGTGCCTCAATAAGTTATTTTGGTACATGTTTGTATATTTGCCAGGTGCACCTTATGAATGTTAAGTTGTTGTGTGATGAATTCAGTGTTGTCAGTAACGTGTTGACATTGTGAGTCACCTACTGCAACTTCCAGTGGGTTGATAAGCTAATTCTGAGTGCACCGATAGCTCGTTTCCTCACTGACAGTATTTAAACAATTAGTAGTAGTTTTGAAGTAAAGGAGATGTAAACTTTTAGATAAAGTACAGACCATCTTTGGCTTGGAAGTACAATAATCTTGAATGATCCTTGTGAGGGAAATCAGAATTGTCTACATGAATGACATATTTTTGGAACATACCTGTGCCTCACAAACCAGAAGTTCCCCGACGTAACCTTCCTCCAACAGCTCCTTCATTCGAACAAAGGCCGGCAAGAAACGCAAGACATTTCCCATAATGCTCAGCAACTTGGGGTAGTACTGCGCTGCAGACATCATGCGGAAGGCATCCAGCGGTGTGGCTGTCCGGTCACAGATCACGTTCTTTCCAATACCTGAAACAAAAGAGTACAGTTTGGCGTTTGTTTAGGGGGGGTACAGTCTACAGTTTTTATCTGCTTTCATATGAGAATTATAATATATTATTTTTTTAAATAATTATATTATTAATATATTAATATAATAATTATATTACATTAATAATAATAGAATAATATTATATTATTAGAATAACTATATGATATTATATTAATATTAATTATTATATTATATTAATATAACACATATATTATATACGTAATTGATAACATATTAGTATAATTATTAATGATTATTAGTAATGATTAAAATTATTTAAAATAACATTAGTATAATATTTATACAATATAATATTAATATTAATAATTATATTATTACTATAATATTAAATAATACTATTATATTAATTATTATTATTATAACTATAATATGAATATATTAATATAATAATTATATAATATTATATTAATATTAATTGATAACAGTATAATATTAATATTAGTATAATTAATAAGGATTAAAATTATTACAAATAATATTAATATAATTATATGTTATATCAATATTAATCGATAACAGTGTAATATTGATATTGGTATAATTATTAATAATAATTATTAATAATAAAAAATAGCATTAATATAATAATTATATAATATATTAATACTAATTATCATATTAATATTGCTATAAGAGTATATAATAATAATATATTAATATTAATTGATAACAGTATAACATTAATATTAGTATAATAGTATTATAGTTATTATTAATTAATATTATTATTATTATTATTATTATTATTATTATTATTATTATATTAATGTTAATTATTATATTATATTAATAATTATTATAATTATATTAACTGGTATCATCTGGTGACGAGCTAATGTGTGAGAAACTCATAACTGATGTATTTTGTTATATTATATTTATGTTATGTTATATATTTTGTTTGGTTTGTAAACACAAATCTCGGTGTGGTCTTTCTTCCAGTCTGGATGAGGGGAGGGAGGCGTAGTGAAAGTGAAACTTCCCACTCTAATCTGCCATTAGAAGCAATTGGCCATGCTAGGAAACTAATCCGTTTGACCCAGATCTGAAGAACACGGCGGGAACCCCCCCACCCCTTTAACCCTAACACCACTCGAAGCTTACACAAACACACAAAATACACACAACCATGTTCTTGATCCCCTTCTGTTGGTCAGCAAAGCACACAAACAGGAAATATGCATTACTTTGGGTGGTGCCCTTCTGCTAAAAGCTCTTCAGTGCATTTTTGGCACTTATACTCTCTTGCTGTTTATGTAACAGCTGCTCGGGTAGCTGGTAAAGTGCTTGAAGGCGCTATCGTCAAGACGGGGGGTGGGTGGTGCGGGGGTCACAGCCAAAGCCACCCTTGTTAGGTCACAGCTTAGGCGGCACAAACAATATAAATTTTCTGTAGGACTTTGTTATATAAAGCCTCTTCTTCTTATTCACAGACCCACCCAGCTTATTAATCAAACCCCCACTCTGCTTTGTATGGGAACCTTTAAGTCGCAGACCAATTTCAGAAATCCATTTTTTTGAATTTTCTACAGATACTGTGGAACCCGTTTGTGTCGACGCCCCTCGGATTGGCTGACAGATGTCAACATAAGCGGTTGTGGACATAACCAAGGTTTGAATTATCTCACATAAGCTACTGTTGAAGCAACCCACGTCAAGCTAAAACTTTACTCTGAACCGCTGACATCACTTCCTGTCTGCTCCCCCACACATTTACATCAACACACACAAGCACAAGTCTTATTTATGCCTTATTTTTTCTTATTATACCGACTATATGTGGTACTAAGAGTGTAAATGTCTGACAGCGGAATCGAACTCGGGTCCCTCAATGTCACTTCCTGTCCTGCTCCAACTCAGCTCCTCATGCATTGGAACACATTTACAGCAACACACACAAGCTTTATTTTCTGTTATTATGTTAACTATATTGGGTAATATGAATGAAAATGTGACTATAGGGGTGTTATTTCATGTCTGCAGGGCTCTAACAATATTAAGAAAAACATTCGGAATGTTTTGTCGAGTGGGAATTATTGTTTGTGCCAGTGACGCAACATGCAGCCTTAACTGGGTGAAATCCAGAGTGATGTAATGGGCGAGTCATAATGGAGCTGACCCCCCGCACTGCAGCTTGGCCCCCCAACATCAATAATTCATAGACAGGACATACTGTATCTAACAAGGAGAGACTTAAATGACTCAAAAGACACTAACTCTTATATTTCAGCAAATTATAACAAGCGTGACTAAATTGCTATGATCATGACATGTTCATGGACCCTGTTTCAGTGATGGCCCCCGGAATGGAAACAACCATTCACACTCACATTCATACCTATGGACAATTTGGAGTCGCTAATTAACCTAGCATGTTTTTGGAATGTGGGAGGAAGTCGGAGTACTTGGAGAACATGCACACCCCACACAGAGATGGCCGAGGGTGGAATTGAACTCAGGTCACGTTGCTGTGAGGCCTGCTCGCTAGCCTCTCGGTTGCTGTGCAGCCGGAATGAGTCTATATTATATCTTATTTTATCTTATTATGACCACTACATTTGGGTAAAATAAGTGTAAAGGTGACTATAGGGGTGTTATTTCATGTCTAGAGGGCTCTAATAATGTTAAGAACCATTTTTAGATGGTTTTCTATGATATAAATTCATTCATTTTCTACCACTTATCCTCAGGAGGGTCGCTGGAGCCTATTCCAGCTGTCTTCGGGCGAGAGGCGGGGTACACCCTGGACTGGTGGCCAGCCAATCACAGGGCACATATAGACAAACAACCATTCACACTCACATTCATACCTATGGACAATTTGGCTGCACGGCGGACGAGTGGTTAGCACGCAGGCCTCACAGCTAGGAGATCAGGGTTCAATTCCACCCTCGGCCATCTCTGTGTGGAGTTTGCATGTTCTTCCCTCACCTTCTAAATATGGATTTTTATCATTATTAGGGCTCTCTAGACATGAACTAACACCCCTATAGTCACCTTTAGACTTGTATTACCCAAAATACATAATAAGAGACATGAATAAGACCGGCTGCACGGTCGTAAAGTGGTTAGACCTCACAGCTAGGAGACCAGGGTTCAATTCCAACCTCGGCCATCTCTGTGTGGAGTTTACATGTTTTCCCCGTGCATGTGTGGGTTTTCTCCGGGTACTCCGGTTTCCTCCCACATTCCAAAAACATGCTAGGTTAATTAGCGACTCTAAATTGTCCATAGGTGTGAATGTGAGTGTGAATGGTTGTTTGTCTATATGTGCCCTGTGATTGGCTGGCCACCAGTCCTCTCGCATGATGACAGCTGGGATAGGCTCCAGCACCCCCTGCGACTCTCGTGAGGAAAAAGCGGTAGAAAATGAATGAATGAGTTTTTCTTTAAGGCTTTTCACGACATACTAAATGAGTGACATTTTGTCTTGCGGCAACATAACCAGCAGGAAGAAGCGAGCAGAAAGAGACGGCAGCTGTGTGATTTTGAAATAAAAAGCGCTTCTCTAAGCTGGCGTCCGTACAGAACACCTGTGCCTGTGTGCATGGCTCCAGTGTGTCCTCCCACACGCCAGCCCACAGCCAGGAAAAGGGGTGACTAAAGCCCCTTGTAAGTGTGTGCTAGACTTATCCTGGATATATAGTGCATTCAAACCTAAAGTGATTGGGATCATGAGCTCATTGTTTAGGAAGGAAGGGCTGGAAGTGCTGGCTGTACAGGAAGGGAATGTTGAGCATGAGAAATGGGAAAGGTTTTGACGTTGTTATATATGTTGTCGTTATGTTGTTTACAAACTCGGGGGAAATCGTTATTGGGCACAGGAGGTCTTCGCCAGCCAATCACAGGGCACATATAGACAAACAACCATTCACACTCACATTCATACCTATGGACAATTTGGAGTCGCCAATTAACCTAGCATGTTTGAAAACCCCCTCATGCACTGGAAGAACATTCAAACTCCACACAGAGATTGCAGAGGGTGGAATTGAACTCGGGTCTCCTAGCTGTGAGGCCTGCATGCAAACCACACGTCCGCCATACAGCCGATCTTATTCATGTCTCTTATTATGTATTTTGGGTAAAACAAGTGGAAATTTGACTATAGGGGTGCTAGTTCTTGTCTAGAGAGCTCTAATAATGATAAAAATCCATATTTAGAAGGTGAGGGGAGAACATGCAAACTCCACACAGAGATGGCCGAGAGTGGGATTGAACTCCTAGCTCCTAGCTGTGAGGTCTGCGCGCTAACCACTCCACCGCCGTGCAGCCCATTTGCTCAACCAATTATATGCAATAAAAGGTAATAACGGTATTATTGTATTGATATTGCTGCAATGTGTTGACAACAATTTGTCAACAAATTGCCTTCAAGGCTGCACGGCAACCAAGTGGTTAGCACACAGGCCTCACAGCTAGAAGACCCAAGTTCAATTCCACCCTCGGCCATCTTTGTGTGGAGTTTGCATGTTTTCCCAGTGCATGAAAGGGTTTTCAAACATGCTAGGTTAATTGGCGACTCCAAATTGTCCATAGGTATGAATGTGAGTGTGAATGGTTGTTTGTCTATATGTGCCTTGTGATTGGCTGGCCACCAATCCAGGGTGTACCCCGCCTCTCACCTGAAGTCAGGTGGGATAGGCTCCAGCACCCCCGTGACTGTTTTGAGAATGTTTGTCTTGAAAATATTGTATACAATTTGCCATGTGTTGCCTTAAAGTTAAAGGTGTGATTTTGGCGACACCTAGTGGCTGCAATAATTCACTGAGTTGAGCTTGTGAAGGAGTTTGGCGCACAAATTGAATAATACACATCATACCGGATGCTTTTTCTTCAACCTTCTAATATCCTTGGAGGCTGTGTCTGTAAGTAATGTGCAAATCTAAACACATGATGACATGATCTGTGTTCCAATGGTCTCACATCAAAATCAGCACCGAGAGAAACCAGGTGGATTATAAAAGACGCTAAACGCTTCACATAGACAGCCGACACAATAGAGCCTCCGCACACGGATGCCAGAAATAGAAGTGAAAGCCATCTGCCAGGCTGCGCACGTGCAGGGCGGGGAAGAGAACCAAGTCAGGGTGGAGCGTTTTACATTCCTGCATAGACGGAAAGTCATTAGTTACGCATTGACGATAATTTGGCATTAGAACGTGTTGATTTCTAAAATAGAAATATGTCAGCGTTGTACCTAACAATAAAGACAAGTACTACCGATTAGATGGGTTACATACAGTATATGACTTCATTAACCGCTGAAACCCCATCCCATACCAAACAAGGAATGTATGACTGATGAAGGCCATTAGTCTCACTCAGCCCGCTCCCCCCCGGCCC
Source organism: Doryrhamphus excisus (assembly GCF_037039965.1). Classification (NCBI taxonomy): domain Eukaryota; kingdom Metazoa; phylum Chordata; class Actinopteri; order Syngnathiformes; family Syngnathidae; genus Doryrhamphus; species Doryrhamphus excisus. Next base: position 5,893,146 of record NC_136361.1, read on the forward strand.
CCCTCAACTAATGTTCTTGATTTGCTGGATGAGCGTTGCTAAAAGTGTTGCTATTAACCCCTGCACCCGTCACTCGGCTCTATGGCGAGACCAATAGCGCTGGGTAGTCTCAAGGGCCCTAATGCCTGCACTAAAAGCATCATGATAATAATAACAATAATAATAATAACAACAATAACTATAAATAATAAAAAACATAAATATAAAACTATAAATAATAATAACAATAACAACAATACCAACAATAACTATAAATAATAAAAACTATAAATATAAAACTATAAATATAATAACAATAATACCAACAATAATAATAATAGCACTCGTGTTCTCAATCACAGAAAAAAACAGATTGCAAAATCATATAAAATGTGTGAAAATGATATTATAAGCAATAAAACATTAAAAATAGCAGTAAAATGAATAAACAATAAAATGTTTCAACCATTAACTGTATTAATGAAGAGTTTATAAGGTTGTAAACTACACAAACAACAGCACAAGCTGACTGTGCTTCACTTCCTGGTTTTTCACCAATCACACGTCACTGTCACAGTTAAGGCGTTTTGACTGACCTCCCGGAATTTAGCTAGATATTTGTGTTTTAAAAAGGTTGTTCTTAATATAGTTTATTATTTTAAGTGCTGAAAGAAGTGAAATGTTAACTCACTGCGGAGAAGTTTTTGATAACACGTAATGTTAGGCAGCTAGCAGCTAGCAGCTAGCCTGTCGGCACTTTGACCGACCTCTGGAATTTAGCTAAATATTTGTCTTTTTAAAAGGTTATTCTTTATATGTTTTTTTTTATTTTAGGTGCTGAAAGAAGTGAAATGTTAACTCAATGCAGAGAAGTTTTTGATTAAACGTAATGTTAGGCAGCTAGCAGCTAGCCTGTCGGTGATAGCGGCTAATGCCTGCACTAAAAGCATTGTGATAACAATAATAACAATAACCGTACACTCATGCACTCATAAAAAAAACAAGAAGGCAAAATCATATAAAATGTGTGAAAATGATATTATAAGCAATAAAACATTAAAAATAGCAGTAAAGTGAATAAACAATAAAATGTTTCAACCATTAACTGTATTAATGAAGAGTTTATAAGGTTGTAAACTACACAAACAACAGCACAAGCTGACTGTGCTTCACTTCCTGGTTTTCCACCAATCACACGTCACTGTCACAGTTAAGGCGTTTTGACTGACCTCCCGGAATTTAGCTAGATATTTGTGTTTTAAAAAGGTTGTTCTTAATATAGTTTATTATTTTAAGTGCTGAAAGAAGTGAAATGTTAACTCACTACGGAGAAGTTTTTGATAACACGTAATGTTAGGCAGCTAGCAGCTAGCAGCTAGCCTGTCGGCACTTTGACCGACCTCTGGAATTTAGCTAGATATTTGTCTTTTTAAAAGGTTATTCTTTATATGTTTTTTTTTTTATTTTAGGTGCTGAAAGAAGTGAAATGTTAACTCAATAAGGGTTTACTGTAATGTCCAGTGAGACGCACAAGCACCAGACTTTTATTGGAGGTGTGAATTATTGCACAAAAAGCACAATAACCCCTAACACTAGCTACTGTTGCGGCCTGAAACTCAACTCTGAACCCCTGTTCAACTTCCTGTCCACCACCAACTCAGCTCGCTTAGCACCTGTCTTATTATCTCTTATTTTGTCTACTATATTGGGTAACACAAGTGTAAAAGTGAGTATAGGGGTGTTATTTGACATCTAGAGGTCTCTAATAATGTAATAATAATAACCATAATAATTTCTAAATAGCTTCTACTTTCCGGAAATTCACTTATTATGATCAGGTCTGGAACTAATTAACTGTATGTTAAATAAATTTAAAAAAATTATTATTTTTTTTTTACACTACACTGCAAAAAAGGGAGAGTATTGACAATTCCATCTGCTGCTTCAGCACCACAGACAGTGGCATGGAATTATCAATACACGGCTCCGTTGCTGAGACTCGGACTTGTCAAACTAAAAGAAAACATTGATGTGGAAAAGAAACGAGAGGATGCCAAGAGAATGAAATAAGCCCCGCCTTTATTTTCCTAGCGGCTTCGGCCAAGGGCGTGAGGGACGTCTTTGTGTCAGGCAGCTCGGAATGTTAACAAGCTGCAGGGCGGCTCGAATAAAAGCATTTTTTTTTCAAGCGGTCTAGTTAGTAAGGATCACGAGAACGTAATCGAGTTACTTGATGTTCCACAAAGGATCAAGAAACTCAATTACATATTCAATTTTACTTTTAGTAACACTGTGTGTGGAATACACATGTTAAAGTACATGTTTTGTATGCAGAAAAATGCTTCTTCATTCAGCTATAAAACCAACACACCCAGCCTGCACACATGCATGTTAAAATATGAAGCCTGGCAAAATTATTGAGTTTGTTTTCATTTATTGTACGGTTATTTGGTTTTGTGATTAGCGTGACTCAGCTAGGAGACCAGGGTTCAATTCCACCTGTTTCCATTCCGGTTTCCTCCCACATTCCAAAAACATGCTAGGTTAATTAGCGACTCCAAATTGTCCATAGGTATGAATGTGAGTGTGAATGGTTGTTTGTCTATATGTGCCCTGTGATTGGCTGGCTGGCGACCAGTCCAGGGTGTACCCCGCCTCTCGCCCGAAGACAGCTGGGATAGGCTCCAGCATCCCCCGAATGAATGAATTATTGTGAGTGAGAAGAACCGGCATAAGCGGCTGTCAACATAACCAAAATATGCGGTGTAACTAAACAATATTTATGTTGTCGTTTGTGCAATAATTGACATAAATAGACAATTTTTCTTTGAAATAACCTTGTGGTGACTCAGATTTTTTGTTGTCACAATAAGACCAGGATTTATATTAGCGTGTTCCATTGCAACACTAAACGAGTAGGATCTTTCCTAAATAAGTGTGTCTCATATTATGTGTGAGGCAGATGAACTTTCGCCGTCCAATAAAAAAAGAGGGGGAGGAGAGGGTGCTTGGTTAATTCTGGACTGTTGTCATGGAGATGAAATCCCCCGACACGTCTCTTTAGGGGTCAAGACAAGAAAAAGCGGCTAGCATCAGCATGCTGGGTAGGGTTCCTCCAGCTGCTTGGAGATAATATGAAGAAATGAAAGTTCATTGGTAGGCTGCAGCCTGATGCTGATGTTGATGCTGTGGTGCAGCCTGGTTTGCCAGCACTGATGGGGACTGGTAGGAAGGAATAACTACTGGTAACAACAATGTCAATGATGGGCCATGAAGGACTTGGAAAAAGTGAGGAAATCAAATGACGTCAGGAGTTAAGAGTTGAGTTTTAGCTTGATTATAGCCACAAATGTAGCCCCGTGTTGTTATTATATGCCGCATTCAAATGTAGTAGTATTCTACATTGGTCACTAGGTGTCAGTAATTGTTCGGTGAGACAGACACCAAGACTGGTGAACAGGTTTTTAATGTAGATTTAAATAAAAAAAAGTAAAATAAATTATAAATTAAATTATTATTTAATGTAATAATAATTTAATTAATAATACATTTAAAGTATCATTTAATTTATTTGCTATTAATTTAATATTGGGCGGCACGGCGTTCGAGTGGTTAGCGCACAGACCTCACAGCTAGGAGACCAGGGTTCAATTCCACCCTCGGCCATCTCTGTGTGGAGTTTGCATGTTCCCCCGTGCATGCGTGGGTTTTCTCCGGGTACTCCGGTTTCCTCCCACATTCCAAAAACATGCTAGGTTAATTGGCGACTCCAAAATTGTCCATAGGTATGAATGTGAGTGTGAATGGTTGTTTGTCTATATGTGCCCTATGATTGGCTGGCTGGCGACCAGTCCAGGGTGTACCCCGCCTCTCGCCCGAAGACAGCTGGGATAGGCTCCAGCACCCCCGCGACCCTCGTGAGGAAAAAGCGGTAGAAAATGAATGAATGAATAATTTATTTAAAAACAAGTAAAAAATACATTAAATGTAATTATTATTTAATTTTATGAATTTTATTAAATTATTTAATTTAATTTCTTTTTTTTACTTTTTTATTTAAATCTGCATTAATCAAATAAAAAAATTAAATTAAATTATTATTTATTAATTATTTTTTTTTATTTTTCAGTAATTTATTACTGATTAATAATTAATATTATAATATATAATATAATAAAATAATAATTAATAGGTCTAAATTATTAATAATTAATTAAATAACAATTTTAGTAAATTTAATTAAACTAATTATTTAGTTTTATTATTATTTAGTTTTATTATTATTATTATTTTTTTTGCCTGTCTCACCAAACAATTACTAATTACCAATTAATATTATAATATCTATAATAGTAATTCATATATTAAAATTATTGATAATTAATTAAATAATAATTATAGTAAATTAAATACAAGGCCCAATAATAGTGATGATATAACAATCATAGTAATCCACATAAAAATTATAACAAGCACCAGACCTGATCGCCACAACAACAAACTTTAATTGCAGATTTAAATTAATTAGACTAAAAATGACAATAAAAACTATTTAATGAAATAAAAGGCACAATAGCAATAATAATCATAATAATAATTTAAAAATTTTATTGATTAAAAATTATTATATATTATTATTATACATATATATATATATATATATATTTTTTTTTCGAATTTAAAGACTCACCAGGTCTGGTGCTTGTCTCACCAAACAATTACTGCCCCCTATTGACCAATGTAGAAATCTACATTCACAATTTGAATGCGGCTTCTTAAGCAGAAAATACACATCCCCTTGGATATGTATATTTCTGGACTAAAAATAGGCCGTCTGCCCCTCCATCAAATGAGCCAATGATAACATATTTCCTGTCTGGAGTAACAAGCAGTGTTGGAAATGCCAGCCAATTAAAACGAGTGTGGCCCCAAATCACCAACACGAGACATGACATGAGGCTGACATGGCGTCCGACTATTTCCCGTCGCATTCCTCAACCCTTGAGACAAGCTGTAATGCTAGCATTCCTTACTCCATTTGTTTTCATATTTGTTCGGCTGCGTAACGACAGACAGGGAGATGCAAACACGCTTCCACGTGACCATCGTATGGGATGCAGATAAACGAGACGGAACATGTCAAACCCAGCAGTGGCGCAGACCGAATACAGGAAGTTAACAACACTCGGATACATGTCGACATAAACACACAGTGGCTAGAATTGGATGTCAATTTGTTGGAGAAATGTATGGAAACGTTTCACTTTGTGTCTCATGGCACATAATTGTGGTGCATTGTGGTGCATTCGAGCAAAGAGCCAAGTCTTAATACTTAATGGAAAACATTAGAAATTAAGCAAAGACATAAATATGAAAAAAATGTTTGTTTTCATGTTTTTAGCACTATTAGCCAATTATGCAAATTTGACAATTATACCTTTACTTTTATACATCTATCCATCCATCTACTCATGAAAATAATAGAGTCAGTTGAGTCATGCATGAGTAGCACTGAAAGAAATATGAATTGTTGCAAACACTTCTTAAAGGGGAAGTTACACTGAATGAGGCAAGCAAGGGAAGAGACCGACCAGAAATAAAACAATTTCCTGACGTAGATAAAAAAATATTTTAATTAATTAAAGAATAAAATAAAATAAAATAAAATAAAATAAAATAAAATAAAATAAAATAAAATAAAATAAAATAAAATAAAATAAAATAAAATAAAATAAAATAAAATAAAGCCCTGACATGTGAGTCAGTGAGGAAATTTTCATGAGCAACTAAATAAAATAAAATAAAATAAAATAAAATAAAATAAAATAAAATAAAATAAAATAAAATAAAATAAAATAAAATAAAATAAAATAAAATAAAATAAAATAAAATAAAATAAAATAAAATAAAATAAAATAAAATAAAATAAAATAAAATATTTTAAGATGGAGCCCTGACATGTGAGTCAGTAAAAAAAAATTAATGAGCAACTAAATAAAATAATAAAATAAATAAATAAAATAAAAAAAATGGTAAAATTTAATAAAATTAAATAAAATTCAATAAAATAAAGCCGTGACATGTGAGTCAGTGAGGAAATTTTCATGAGCAACTTCAGAAAATAAAATAAAATGGAGCCCTGACATGTGAGTCAGTGAAGAAATTTTCATGAGCAAGTAATTAAATTAAAATAAACTAAAATAAAATATTTTAAGATGCAGCCTTGACATGTGAGTCAGTGAAGAAATTTTCATAAGCAACTAATGGCTTGTTTTGGTCAATCTCAAATGTAGCTTGTCATTACATCAATGGCATCATAACTTTGCTTTGTATTGTAACAGGAAGGATCAGTGTTGCCGGGCTGTTGCTAGGGAAGTCGCATCCAAACAGAAGGAATAACCAGACCTGAACCAGAAGTAAAAATGCGGAGACTCCACCAAAACAGTTTCTAAGTACCCCGGTAAAGAAAAGCCGGGGCTAAGCGGGGGGCGGTGACGGGGGAGGGTTTTTGTTTTTTTTTCCACCAACTACAAGAATGCTCACTTGTCAGCGTCCCTGAAAGAGCGTCTCCTGCTCGCTCCATTCATCACACGCACAAAAGCAATTTCACAGCAAGGCTAAGCTTTCTCCTTTTTGCTCCTTCTTGTCACTCCATCATCCTTTTTCTGCATCTCCGACGTGTTTCCCACAACACGTTCCCAGAGCAGTCATTAGCATATTAATAGACGTCTAGGAGAACATGAACCTGACACTCCTAGCGCCTTCCTGCACCCGCCATCTTTTTTAAAGGATGTTTTTGTTGGGTTTGGATCAAAAGCTCTCAGAAAACACAACTAGCAAAAGAGCGGTAAACTGTATCATTAAGGCATAGGCTAACTACCACAGGCCTAGCATCTGCACTAGAGCTGTCCTATCTAGTATTTTAGCATGAGATCTACTACCAACACATTTTACACGCTACCTTTTACATACAGCAGCACATATCTAGTCTCTAATCTGCACTAGAGCTGTCCTATCTAGTCTTTTAGCATGAGAACACATTTTACACGCTACCTTTTACATAGAAGTACCTTAGTTTTAGTCTCTAATCTGCACTAGAGCTGTCTTATCTAGTCTTTTAGCATAAGAACTATTACCAACACATTTTACACGCTACCTTTTACATAGAAGTAGCACAGTTCTAGTCTCTAGTCTGCACTGGAGCTGTCCTATCTAGTATCTTAGCATGATAACATTACCAACACATTTTACACACTACCTTTTACATAGACGTAGCACAGTTTTAGTCTCTAGTCTGCACTGGCGCTGTCCTATCTAGTATTTTAGCATGAGAACTATTACCAACACATTTTACACGCTACCTTTTACATAGAAGTAGAACAGTTTTTTGTCTCTAATCTGCACTAGAGCTGTCCTATCTAGTATTTTAGCATGAAAACTATTAGACACATTTTACACGCTACCTTTTACATAGAAGTAGCTTAGTTTTAGTCTCTAATCTGCACTAGAGCTGTCCTATCTAGTATTTTAGCATGACAACTATTACCAACACATTTGACACGCTACCTTTTACATAGAAGTAGCGCGGTTCTAGTCTCTAATCTGCACGAGAGCTGTCCTATCTAGTCTTTTAGCATGAGAACTATTACCAACACATTTTACACACTACTTTTTACAGCAGCACATCTCTAGTCTCTAATCTGCACTAAAGCTAGGAGAGGGAGTGGGAATCGCACCCAAGTCCATCACGGTACGAATGGTCTACTGAGAGCACGCCCTAATCTGGGGAAGAAAGATAAAAACACTGAAAAGACCTCAAGACTAATTTGCCTCATGTTACATTCAAGTCATACTGTATATCAGTAAACCAACACGTTTAATAAACCATCATTTGATGTCAGTATCTCTTTAGAGCTCAATTTCCTGCCAAAGAGCTGAAAGATGTGCAATTACACAACACCACTACACACGGTGTGTGTTTGTGATGACACCTCTTTGTCCTTTGCGGTCATGTTATAAATAGCTGCTTGCCTTTGGGTGGCCTTTACAGCAGGTGTCTGTGTAAGATAACATATTGCGTATTATTTACGCCAATCATATGTCAAATGAAGCAGCATAGTGTCCATATTAGTCTACGCATTCCCAATAAACATACTGTACATCATTGAATTAATGCAATCGCTCCTCCACATTAACTTTCCTAATAAAAAAACACTGGAAAGAGTCCAAATTAGTCTCCACATACCCAATAAAGATACAGTGAAGAAAATAAGTATTTGAACACCCTGCTATTTTGCTATTTCTCCCACTTAGAAATCATGGAGGGGTCTGAAATTTTCATCGTAGGTGCATGTCCACTGTGAGAGAGATAAACTAAAAAGAAAAATCCAGAAATCACAATGCATGATTTTTTAACAATTTATTTGTGTGATACAGCTGCTAATAAGTATTTGAACACCTGTGTATCATCTAGAATTCTGACCCTGAAAGACCTGTTAGTCTGCCCATTAGAAGTCCACCTGCACTCCATGTATCATCCTGAATCAGATGCACCTGTTTGAGGTCGTTAGCTGCATAAAGACACCTGTCCACCCCATACAATCAGTAAGACTTTAACTTGTAACATGGCGAAGACCAAAGAGCTGTCCAAAGACACCAGAGACAAAATTGTACACCTCCACAAGGCTGGAAAGGGCTACGGAGCAATTACCAAGCAGCTTGGTGAAAAAAGGTCCACTGTTGGAGCTATCATTAGAAAATGGAAGAAGCTAAACATGACGGTCAATCTCAATCGGAGTGGAGCCCCATGCAAGATATCACCTCGTGGGGTCTCAATGATTCTAAGAAAGGTGAGGAATCAGCCCAGAACTACACGACAGGACTTGGTCAATGACCTGAAAAGAGCTGGGACCACCGTTTCCAAGGTTACTGTAGGTAATACACTAAGACGTCATGATGTGAAATCATGCATGGCACGAAAGGTTCCCCTGCTTAAACCAGCACATGTCAAGGCCCGTCTTAAGTTTGCATATGACCATTTGGATGATACAGAGGAGTCATGGGAGAAAGTTTTATGGTCAGATGAGACCAAAATAGAACTTTTTGGTCATAATTCCAATAAGCGTGTTTGGAGGAAGAAGAATGAAGAGTACAATCCGAAGAACACCATCCCTACTGTGAAGCATGGGGGTGGTAGCATCATGCTTTGGGGGTGTTTTTCTGCACATGGGACAGGACGAGTGCACTGCATTAAAGAGAGGATGACTGGGGCCGTGTATTGTGAGATTTTGGGGAACAACCTCCTTCCCTCTGTCAGAGCATTGAAGATGGGTCGTGGCTGGGTCTTCCAACACGACAACGACCCGAAGCACACAGCCAGGAAAACCAAGGAGTGGCTCCGTAAGAAGCATATCAAGGTTCTAGCATGGCCCAGCCAGTCTCCAGACCTGAACCCAATCGAAAATCTTTGGAGGGAGCTCAAACTCCGTGTTTCTCAGCGACAGCCCAGAAACCTGACTGATCTAGAGAAGATCTGTGTGGAGGAGTGGGCCAAGATCCCTCCTGCAGTGTGTGCAAACCTGGTGAAAAACTACAGGAAACGTTTGACCTCTGTAATAGCAAACAAAGGCTACTGTACCAAATATTAACATTCATTTTCTCAGGTGTTCAAATACTTATTAGCAGCTGTATCACACAAATAAATTGTTAAAAAATCATGCATTGTGATTTCTGGATTTTTCTTTTTAGTTTATCTCTCTCACAGTGGACATGCACCTACGATGAAAATTTCAGACCCCTCCATGATTTCTAAGTGGGAGAAATAGCAAAATAGCAGGGTGTTCAAATACTTATTTTCTTCACTGTACATTTAATTCATGCAATCACTCCTCCACATTAATATTCCACAAACCTTCACAATAAAAACCACTGGAAAGAGTCCAAATTAGTCTACACATACTCAAAAAACAAAAAGTAAAGTAAAGTAAAAAAATGCCCTGTGATTGGCTGGCGACCAGTCCAGGGTGTAGCCCACCTCTCGCCCGAAGACAGCTGGGATAGGCTCCAGCACCCCCGCGACCCTCGTGAGGAAAAAGCGGTAGAAAAAGAATGAATGAATGAATGATTAAATTAAATTAAATTAAATTAAATTAAATTAAATTAAATTAAATTAAATTAAATTAAATTAAATTAAATTAAATTAAATTAAATTAAATTAAATTAAATTAAATTAAATTATTTTTAAGATGGAGCCCTGACATGTGAGTCAGTGGAGAAGAAAGGAATTAATGAATGAATTAATGCAATCGCTCCTCCACATTAACTTTCATAATAAAAAACACTGGAAAAAGTCCAAATTAGTCTCCACATACCCAATAAAGATACATTTAATTAATGCAATCAGTCCTCTACATTAATATTCCAAAAACCTTCATAATAAAAACCACTGGTCCAAAGTCCAAATTAGTCTCCACATACTCAAAAAAGATACTGTATGTCATTGAAGTAATGCAATTGCTCCTCCACATTAACATTTCAAAAACTTGAAGAACTAAATACACTATAAAGACTCCATATTAGCCCTGACAGTTAAAATAAAATGCTATATATCATTTGATAAATGCAATTGCTCCTCAACATAAACATTTCACAACACTTGACAGACTCCAAATTAGTCATTTTAAGACTAAAACAACACTATAAAGACTCCATATTTGTCCCTACAGTGACAATGAAAATACTGGAAGTCCTTTAATTCATGATACATATCGCTCCTCTATAGTAAGATTTTCCAAACTTTCATAATAAAAATTAGTCCATACAAAAGGTGTGATTTTATATAATGCAATCCCTCCTCCACAGCAACATTGTCCAAACATTCATAATAAAAAGCCAGTAGTCTGACTTAGTCCTCACACTCACAATAAAGTAAATCAATGCAATTGCTCCTGCACAGTAACACCATTCTGAATGAGATCTAAAACATATTGCATAAACATGTCTGCCATATGCTCTCAAGCCACATTGGCCTGATATCTGATTCCATTCAGGCATAACAAGACATGTCAATCATGTGTATATCGTTTAGAAAGGTTAGAGGAAGTGATTGCTTCTCTTTCTCACGCTGCGTGTGACATAGTTCTATTTAGACCACATGAAAAATAAACACGTTTATGATGAGTCATGGCTAAAATGTTAGTCTTGTCGTAGTTCGGGACTTTTTCACATTTCAACATTAAAACTTCAACAAATATGATGGAAGAATTCATTGTTGCTTCACTAAAGTGTACATTTTCAAAGGTAGCGTGTAAAATGTGTTGGGAATAGTTCTCATGCTAAAAGACTAGATAGGACAACTCTAGTGCAGATTACAGACTAAAACTGTTCTACTTCTATGTAAAAGGTAAAATATGTCAAATGTGTTGGTAATAGTTCTCATGCTAAAATACTAGGTAGGACAGCTCTAGTGCAGAATACAGACTAAAACTGTTCTACTTCTATGTAAAAGGTAAAATATGTAAAATGTGTTGGTAATAGTTCTCATGCTAAAAGACTAGATAGGACAGCTCTAGTGCAGATTACAGAATATAACTGTTCTACTTCTATGTAAAAGGTAGCGTGTAAAATGTGTTGGTAATAGTTCTTATGCTAAAAGACTAGATAGGACAGCTCTAGTGCAGATTACAGACTAGAACCGTTCTACTTCCATGTAAAAGGTAGTGTGTAAAATGTGTTGGAAATAGTTTTCATGCTAAAATACTAGATAGGACAGCTCTAGTGCAGATTACAGACTAGAACCGTTCTACTTCTATGTAAAAGGTAAAATATGTAAAATGTGTTGGTAATAGTTCCTATGCTAAAAGACTAGATAGGACAGCTCTAGGGCAGATTACAGACAAACTGTTCTACCTCTATGCAAAAGGTAAAATATGTAAAATGTGTTGGTAATAGTTCTCATGCTAAAAGACTAGATAGGACAGCTCTAGTGCAGATTACAGACTAGAACTGTTCTACTTCTATGTAAAAGGTAAAATGTGTTGGTAATAGTTCTCATGCTAAAATACTAGACAGGACAGCTCTCGTGCAGATTACAGACTAGAACTGTTCTACTTCTATGTAAAAGGTAGCATGTAAAATGTGTTGGTAATACTTCTCATGCTAAAAGACTAGATAGGACAGCTCTAGTCTATTTTAAAGTCTGGAGCTGTCTTTTTTTAGTTTAGCCAATATTTCCAATACCATCAACCAGTCCTTGGTACTATCCGTGTTTGTAGCACATGTTAGTAGTATTTGTAGTACCGCTGTGTTTGTAGTACAGTAGCACATCTCTATTCTCTAATCTGCACTAGAGCTGTCCTATCTAGTATTTTAGTATGACAACTATTACCAACACATTTTACAAACTACATTTTACATAGAAGTAGCTCAGTTTTAGTCTCTAGTCTGCACTGGAGCTGTCCTATCTAGTCTTTTAGCATGAGAACTATTACCAACACATTTTACACACTACCTTTTGCATAGAAGTAGCTCAGTTTTAGTCTCTAATCTGCACTAGAGCTGTCCTATCTAGTCTTTTAGCATGAGAACTATTACCAACGTGGGGGTTTAAATGACATCAAGTGTTCCATCTAACATCATCCAGGAAGCCCGAGTGACGTCAGACGCCTCCGGAATGTCATAGTAGAAAGGGAGGGGGCAGAAAAGTGAAAGAAATCCCAATGGAAGGAGAGATGCCGCTCAACAAGATGGACCGGTTTGTTGCGATTGACAGGACAACACCTCAACACCTCAACACGTCAACACCTCAACACGTCACACACTAACAACCGGTAACTGACTGAAATGATGCTACAAGCACACTACATGCACTGTAGCTTTATTTATAACAACATTATTACACAACATTATTACACATTATGTACTGTAGGTAAGAACGCTACCGGATTCCAAACACGGATAGTACCAAGGACTGGTTGATGGTATTGGAAATATTGGCTAAACTAAGAAGGGACAGCTCCACACTTTAAAATAGACTACAGCTGTCCTATCTAGTCTTTTAGCATGAAAACCATTATCAACACATTTTTAAACACTACCTTTTACATGGAAGTCAAACAGTTCGAGTCTGTAATCTGCACTGCAGCTGTCCTATCTCGTATTTTAGCATGGGAACTATTACACTAGAGCTGTCCTATCTAGTCCTTTAGCATGAGAACTATTTCCAACACATTTTACACGCTACCTTTTACATAGAAGTAGCACAGTTCTAGTCTGTAATCTGCACTAGAGCTGTCCTATCTAGTATTTTAGCATGAGACCTATTACCAACACATTTTACACACTACCTTTTACATAGAAGTAGCACAGTTCTAGTCTAATCTGCACTAGAGCTGTCCTATCTAGTATTTTAGCATGAGAACTATTACCAACACATTTTACACACTACCTTTTACATAGAAGTAGCACAGTTCTAGTTTCTAATATGCACTAGAGTTGTCCTATCTAGTATTTTATCAAAAGAATTATTACCAACACAATTTACACACTACCTTTTACATAGAAGTAGCACAGTTCTAGTCTCTAATATTCCCTAGAGGTGTCCTATCTAGCATTTTAGCATAAGAATTATTACCAACACATTTTACACACTACCTTTTACATTGAAATAGCTCGGTTTTAGTCTCTAGTCTGCACTGGAGCTGTCCTATCTAGTATTTTAGCATAAGAATTATTACCAACACATTTTACACGCTACCTTTTACATAGAAGTAGAACAGTTTTCGTCTCTAATCTGCACCGGAGCTGTCCTATCTAGTATTTTAGCATGATAACTATTAACAAAACATTTTACACACTATCTTTTACATACAGCAGCACATCTCAAGTCTCTAATCTAGACTAGAGCCGTCCTATCTAGTCATTTAGCATGAACTGATTAAGAGACAAAACCTGTCCATATTGCATGCAAACGGGATGAGGCGCAGACTCGGCTGGCTGGAGGTTGGAGGAGGAGGCGAGGAGGGGGGCTAGCTAAGGAAGAGCAGTGGCTGGGAAGGAACGGGCGGCGCTCGCACAAAGAAGCTGTGAGGAAACGAGAGGGGAGGAAAGGCGAGGGATTGAAAGAAGCTGCTGTTGTTTGTCGCAAGTCGACTGGTTGTGTAACAGCGCTATGGGCTAACTTATAACAGCTAATGAATGACACTTTATTGATCGATAGTCCAGCTAGCGGATGATTTACTGCACTGTACATAGAGTGGGGGATCCTGCGGGGACTGTGTTGCACGTTGGCCCCGTTTGCTGTGTGACGGTACTCATTCTTTAGCAAAGTCAAACAGCAAACAAGGTTGCAGTGTGGGAATGTACGCCGTTTCCAATGACAACACCGTCGCATGCTATCATGACTTGCTATTAAACATATGCATACTTGGGCAAATATGACTCATTTTTGGCTTAAATGTAGCATTTTTTCAGCATAAAAATGCTATATACAACTATAAGACATTCAGTAGATACATTCAAAGATGTGTAGTATTCCACACTGGCCACTAGGTGTCAGTAATAGACCACCATGAGAACTATTGCCAACACATTTTACACGCTACCTTTTACATAGAAGTAGCACAGTTCTAGTCTGTAATCTGCACTAGAGCTGTCCTATCTAGTATTTTAGCATGAGAACTATTACCAACACATTTTACACGCTATCTTTTACATAGAAGTAGCACAGTCCTAGTCTCTAATCTGCACTAGAGCTGTCCTATCTAGTCTTTTAGTATGACAACAATTACAAACACATTTTACACGCCACCTTTTACATAGAAGTAGCACAGTTCTAGTCTCTGTCCTATCTAGTATTTTAGCATGAAAACTATTACCAACACATTTTACATGCTACTTTTTACATAGAAGTATCACAGTTCTAGTCTCTGTCCTATCTAGTATTTTAGCATGAGAACTATTACCAACACATTTTACACATTACCTTTTACATAGAAGTAGCACAGTTCTAGTCTCTAATCTGCACTGGAGCTGTCCTATCTAGTCTTTTAGCATGACAACTATTACAAACACATTTTACATGCTAC
Source organism: Doryrhamphus excisus (assembly GCF_037039965.1). NCBI lineage: Eukaryota > Metazoa > Chordata > Actinopteri > Syngnathiformes > Syngnathidae > Doryrhamphus > Doryrhamphus excisus. The sequence goes on from NC_136361.1 coordinate 5,908,208, forward strand.
CTTTTACATAGAAGAACAATAGAAGAATGGGGAGAACATGCAAACTCCACACAGAGATGGCCAAGGGGGAATTGAACTCGGGTCTCCTAGCTGTGAGGCCTGCACGCTAACCACTCGATGCAGCTGGTCTTATTTATGTCTCTTATTATGTATTTGGGTAATAATGTGTAAATGTGACTATAATAATGACTATAATAAGTGTAAATGTGACTATAGGGGTGCTAGTTCATGTCTAGAGAGCTCTAATAATGATAAAAATCCACATTTAGGAGGTTGTAAATACTTTTTTTTCTTTAAAGCGTTTCTTTAAAGGACGTTTCCTCTTTATAGGCTGTGGGAAAACTATTCCCCATTTCAATGGAAAATGTAAGTGGAACAACTTGTAGGTCAGGTGAGGAGTTCTAGTGGAATACAAGTCAAACCAGCTCATTTGTTATGGTGAATAATCAGGTATCTCCACCCAAACCGCACTTCCAGGGTGGTTTGTGTCAGCCAAGACACCCGGCAGCGGCACCTCCTCCCCGGCTGCTGCAGCAACATCCCCCCCCTTCCTCCCTCCCTTAGCCACTCACCTAAGGTCTTAACCGCGATCTGCCGCGTCAGAGGCGGAGGAAGGTTGATGCACACCAGATCCACATCCTGGTGCAGCAGCACGTCGTCGATGCGGTTGGTGTAAAACGGGACGTTCATCTCCTTGGCGAGCTCCTCCGCTTCCTCCTGCGTGCGGCCCCACAGCGCCTTCACCGCGAAGCCCTCCTTCTTCAGCAGGGGGATGATGACCCTGGCGGTCAGGCTGGTTCCGAACACGCCGACCCCTGGAAGCATACTTTCAATGCGAGGCGGCAGGGGCGGTTGTGCGAGCTCGGTTTCAGACAGGCTGTGACGTCAGGTCGGCCATGCACCTGCAGCAAAGCACCAGCCGAGCTGCATCGCCCCCCGAAAAATCAGCCCTTGAATCCACCTGAGAAGAACCCCGACCCGTACGTCATCCCCCGGTGTCAAACACACAATATCAACGCAGCATTGCGGTCTTTCGGTGGTGACTGCACCACCTTGACACCTCCGGTGCGGCTTCTAAGTCTTCAAAAAACACCAATTGTCTTCAAAAAGAGCGAAATTGAAATGTAATAAAATAAAAAATCTTGTGTAATAGTCAAGCCTTCTTTGCTTCAAAGCTCCCGAAGCGACAAAACGATGCTGCGGCTTTCAAACCCTTATCAAGTTCATCATCATTCACCGGAACATACTAGTGCTGGCTTTTCAAATTAAAATCAACCAATCGCCAATCCCCATGTAACGTACGTTAAATTGACCAGAAATGTATTACATATAAATTGTTGAAATGTTCGTAGTATCATTATACGTCTAACTTGTTACTGTGGAGGAAAATAAATATAATTATACAAGTTGCGGTTGTCGTAAAAGCTTTTATTTATAAAGTCAAAGACGGTGCTTTGCTGTTAGCCATGTTGGATAATTGTCTCTCTTCCCAGGCCCCCTCCCTTTCTGTCGTTTAACCCTTCAGCTTCCGGGTAGCACGGAAGTGACAGAGCGTTTGGCAATTTATATCATATATATCATTCTTAACGACTTTATTATCATCTAGCTATCTATCGACAATGATCAAACGTGAGTGGATCGATAGAACTTCTAAGGGTGGTATCGGTTGGATGATCTTGTGTTTATATTCACAAAGATGTTACTGTACATACACATATATACATTATGTATATTTTTAATATGTTGTTAGATTGTTGATAAATACTAATTTGATGGACTAAAAACTATGCGTGGCGCTGTATTTACTTCATATCGTTCATAATCAAATTTGCAGTAACACCCATCCCGATGCTTGGCGCACATTTGCCACTAGAGGGCACCAAAGTCTCTACAGCAAAATAACATGAGGTGTACCTCTGAGCAGCAAAGAAAAAAATATATAAAATTTATATTTATATATTTATATTTCTTATATAAATTCGTATACAAATTATATACACTGAAGAATATATTATGTATATACGTTTTATAAAATATATACTAAATATTTCGTAAAATTTTGAAATTTTAAATGTAAAAAATTCTATTAAATCTTGAAACATAATACAATATTTCATGTTTTTGTTTTAATTTTATTTCAAGTTTTAATTTTGTATACAAAAACAATGTTTGAGACAGTAAAATTTTTAATAATGTACATATTATATTTATAATCAAAAATATCGAAATTCTAAAATTAAAACATTAAAACAATTATATAAAATCTTTAAAAAATACAAATATTTAATATTTTGTATACAAAATTTAAAATGTATACAAAATATATTTTTGATACTTTATAATTTTATAATGTATATTTTTCTATTTAGTTTATTACATATTTCTATGTATAATTATATATTTAATATTTTCCAATCACAAATATTTAATTTCATTTACATTTTTGTATTGTAAATGCTTGTATTTTCCCTTTATTTCAATCAAGAAATTAATATAATAAAAATCTAAATAAAATTATGTAAATACTATTTTTTTTATCTACAAAGGGAGAAAAAAATATATATTTTTTTACTATATATATTTTAAATATACACATAAATAGTACTTAAACCACCACCAACTTCAAGTTTTATTTCAGCACTTTTTTTTTAATAGTTACTCCGAGAGGCACAAATATAATTTACATGGCTACCGTCTCTATGTGTGCTCCCACAAAAAGTGACTTCCTGTTACAGCCTGCAAGGCTCACCAGTCGACAACAGCGCGCGCACACACACACACACACACACACACACACACACACACACAAACACACCCACCCTGCATCTGTGGCCATCTAGACGTCTTCCTTTTTCCCTTCCGTGTGAAACAGATGTGCTTCAGTCAGTTTTAGTCGTCTTCAAGCCTCCATGACACCTTTGAGGTAGATAACATTCTCCAGTCGCCATTTTCTTTTCTTATTGGGAATATTTCATGATAAAAATAAATGTTTCATCATTTGAGTTGTGATTTTTTTTTTTTAAACTAGACTTTTAATTTTGTTGTGAGACTAAAAAAAATGTTGCCGTATTTGTAAAAAGGTGGGCTTCCTGTCTCGGTGTATGCATGCTTCCTCTTCCCGCCTCCTTGGATAAAAATCAACAAACACGCAAAGTAACAGAAGTTCAGTTAGAATGTAAGACAGCACTAGAGCCGGGGGGTCCAACTGTTGTAAAAAGAAGTATCGGAGCCAAGATGGACACCCCCCCCCCCCCCCACGCTAGAGAGAGAGAGCGTGACTATGGGATTACACAAGCATACAACAAGAACGAGACAATAACAACACAAAATACGACGCCATAACGACCACCAGAGAACTGCAGGAAAACTTAAAAAAATATAATACTGCTCATTGAAAGAAACTGTGGCGCATAACAAGGGGGGGGGGGGGGGGGGGGGGAGTTGGGCGTTCTTTTTTTGTAGCTCTTCCAACGTGACGCCGCGCTTTCCACAGTTTCTTTACTTCAAATGATTTTGGCACATTCTCCTACACATTCATCTGAACAATCCATCCGATTCCGTCGTCGTGCGGCATCACTAAGCTATGCTTGCGGCGGAAGGAGCGGGAAATAGCATCATTAGCGGCGGCCGCGCCTCAAGTGGCGAGATGACGGGTAGTGCAAAAAAAAAAAAATGTCCGCCAGTGTGTTTGTCCCCAGCTTTGGCCGTTGACGACACCGCGCTCCGTTTTTTTGTGACTTTCTTTGATCGCGTAAATAATAAAAAAAAGCTTGCAGAAAGTCAGAACCCATAATGCTTCACTTCACTGTGAGGGGGAGGGGCTTCAGAGAGGATTTTTAGATCCCCGCTTTGTTTTAAACGTGAATAACATTAAAAAAGCCCTAAAATGATACTGATACAGCACTAGTCTACTGTGTAGATGTGACAGGCGTACAGTATTCAATAATTGGGATGGCAGCGCCCTCTGCTGGATTCATAGCAGCAGCACGCCATCTCTCCTGCAGAGAGCGCCATCCAACCACTTTATTTTGAAGTCCTATATTTAAAAAATAAGCGGGGATCTACTCACGGTGGAAGAAAGTGGAAAAAATATATATAAAGTGTCTATGCTATGTGTTTCCTTGGCGGAGGTAACGTCTGCCGGCCTTTTGACAACGCCGCGGCCTTCCCGTCTCCTGTTTTTGTTCTCCCCCCACGCCCTGAGGCCCTACTAACCTCACCTCCGTCTCAAAAAGGACCCAAATTCAGGGCTTGGTTCCCCCATGCAGAAAATAAAACTCCCCCACTGCCTGGTGTCAGTCTGTGTCTGTGCGGGGTTTCTAAGAATAGATAGTAATGACTTCGCGTCCGCCGCCTCGGACCAGCAAGACCCGGTTTAGACCCTCGAGCAGAACCTCCAAGAACTCCATATCTGGGTGGGGGAGTGGTGTGAAGGAGGGTTTCAGAAGCACATAAACAGACTATCAAAACAAAAGCATACACTCATAGACATGCTAAACATTGCTATTATATATTATATATATATATATATACTTAGAACTTCACTATAGGATCTAAACCAGGGGTCTCAAACATGTGGCCCCCGCCTTGATATGAAAGTTTAATGTTAGTACGGCCCGCGCAAGTTTGATATGGATGCTGTATGCTATCATGTACCCAGAAAATATTACGTTTGATTAATGTTCATGTTAAAGGTTAAATAACTGTTAATAGTTATCCTCCCTATCCATGTGGAAGTGGTAAGTTTTTGGCTATTTAAGTTTAAAGGAAATAACTTGAAGGCTACCGTTTAGGTCGCAAGCTCTCTAGTTTGCGAGTTAGCATGTGTCTCAAGACCCTGCAGTTGCGCAATATGTTGTAAATAAAAAGAGTATAAATGTGACTATAGTCGTGTTTTGTCATGTCTACAGGGCTCTAATAATGCTTTGTTCATTTTAATCTGAAAAAAATCATTTGTCTACCCACCAACTATATGTGGTTTCTTAAGTTTTTATTATTATTATTATATTTATTTATTACTGATTGATTGATTTTCTTTATTATTGATTTGTTTATTTATTTTTCATCTTATTTTGTGTAGAAAAATAAGTAAGATAAAAAAAAGTAAGATATTTGAGAACAGTGGAATGTTTTATCAGAGCTTTTATTGTAAAAAATTGGAACCAAAGCAAAGTTTTTTTTTATTTTTTTGTTTTTAATAAATGCGTTTGTTTTTTTTTTGGAAAACCTGATGCGGCCCAGTCTCACCCAGACCCGAGCTCCAGTGGCCCCTAAGTAAATTGAGTTTGAGACCCCTGATCTAAACTATAGTGTCTATTCAGAGAAGGCACCGAGACCCCCTAATGATATTATTATACATGTTTTACTACACTATGTACATGGAAGCGGACTTTCAAGGATACAGTTTTCGTCTCCGCCCCGGTTCTTCGGCGGTCCGGGCATGTTGAGCAGAACCAGGTGGGCTCCCTGCGACTTGTTCACCACCACCTCGTTCAGCTTGATGGCCGTGTGCATGCGACGGACGTTGGTTTGATTCCTGATTGGACGAGAAGGTCGTGGTGAGGAGAGAGGGGAGAGAAACTTTCAAAGATATTCCAGAAAAAAAAAAGAAATGCATCATAAAGAACTTAGTATGTAACAAATAGAAGGTTAAAGGTTTGTGTCGGTCAAACATTAATGACGCAAAAGTTCTGCTTTCCATTCAGAGTTTGGTAACATTGCTCTTCAAACTTAAAAAAAATACACAATTAATGAAGTCATTTGGTGGTTGGATACGGCCTGTTATTAGTAAAAAATATATATATGTATATTACAGCAAATATCATAAGCATTTTCAAGTATAAAAATATCTAAATGAAGTCAAATACAATTATAAGGCATTTAGATATGTAGTACTCCAAACTGGTCACTAGGTGTCAGTGATGTTACATCAATGAGACAATAGCCCCGGCAGGAAGTACTGTACACAAACAGGAAGCTCTCCCAATGCTAACATGTGAGTCTAGATGACGTAATATCGGTGAAAAAGCCCATGACAAGTATTGCTATTTTTTCCCATTTTTGTGTTTTTTCCCCTCCAATATTTAGACTTTGTAAACTTTATTTTTTTTAAATATTATGACTTTATTCCTAAAATATTTTGTCTTTTTCCCTGAACCTTAGTCCAAAAATTACGTTTCTGAAATTATTTTTGCAATATTCTGACATTATTATCATAGATTTTTTTTCTTTTAATATTTTGACTTTATTCTCCTAAAAATTACAGCTACGACTTAATTCCCGTCATCCCATTTTGACTTCATTTACATAACTTTTTCTGCAACCTCATTTCACAAAAAGTTCATACAATACTCCATTTTATTCCCCCCAAATAACACCTTTTTTCTTTAATATGTCAACTTTCTAAAACAAACTAAAATATTTTTACATTATTCCCTGTAAAATTGCAACTTTTCATAATGTGATTTTGTCCTTGTTAAACAACTGCTGAATTTTCAATTTTTTATTGTTAAATTAAATTTTGAGAATGTGCAGTGGCCCACTTTGGACACCCTTGTCTTATGTGTCGACAAAAATATGTTGACTATATTTGGTAACGTAAGCGTAAAAGTGACTATAGGGGTGTTATTTCAGGTTTGGGGAGCTCTAATGTTAAAACTGTATTTAGAAGGCCGTTAATAGATTTTCTAAAATTCAATTTCTAAATAAGGAGATGGAAAGCACAAGTTTGCTTATAATAGCGACTGATATGATTTGCGGGTTAATCACATGAATACAATATAAACACACACAAAGCACATGCGCTGGAGGACACTAACAACACACACACACACACACACATATAGTCTAGAGCAAAGAGAATACAACTTACAGGCTCCCCCACTCTCTAGAAGGAGAAAAATGGGACAGAATCACAGAGACAGGCTTTAGATGCATCCAATATCAGATAACTGATATCATGCTTCTAACGGTCCCACACGCGCCTTACGGCTGTGTGGATGACTTGTTGGGAGTTAGTCCACATTAGTGTGCATGTGGGCCGGCCGTGCAACCCGGACGAACGGCCCAAAGTGCATGCACGTGCTCACCGGTGCAGCCTAAACGCTCATGCCATGCACACACTCATTTTATTCCACCATGTGTGTGTGAATTATTTCATCATTTTATACATAATTTACCCGAGTACGGTTATGATTTTATTCCTTTTTATGAGTAATTACATTGTTTTTATTCCTTATTTCATCATTTATGTAAGTGATGTTATTTTATTCCCTTGTGTGTGAGTATGTTTGCTGTTTTATTCAGTATGTCATTATTTACATAGGATAATGTTGATGTATTCCTTCTTGTCAGTATTTTTGGAGTTTTATTCCTCAAAGCATCATTTGTAGGTCATTTTATTGGTTTATTCCTTATTGCATGTGAGTAATGCTATCATTTTATTTTAATTTTTGCGTGAGTAATTTTATTCTTATTTCATCATTTGTGTGAGTAATTTTATAATTTCAATCCTTATTACATCATTTGTGGGAGTAATGTTACCACATTATTCCTTTTTGTGTGCGTAATTGTATGTTTTCATTCCATATTACATCATTTGTATGCATATTTTTTTCTTTTAAGTCCTTATTACATCATTTGCGGGAGCAATTTTTTTCATTTTATTCCTTTTTGTGTGATTAATTGTATGTTTTCATTCCATATTACATCATCTGTGCGAGTAATTTTACCATTTTAATTCTTATTACATCATTTCTGTGAGTAACTTAATCATTTTATCAGAGTAAAATCATTTGTGGGAATAACGTTATTACATTGTTCCTTTTTGTGTGAGAAATTGTATGTTTTCATTCCATATTTCATCATTTGTGTGAGTAATTTTGCGATTTTATTCCTCATTAAATCATCTAGGTGAGTCATCTTATCGATTTATTCCTTTTTGTGAGTAATTTTATCGTTTAACTGATTATACGATTTGTGGGGGTAACGTTACGTCATTATTCCTTTTTGTGTGAGAAATCGTATGGTTTCATTACATATTTCATCATTCCTGTGAGAAATTTCATCATTGTATTCCATATGATGTCATTTGTTTTTCCTCGTTTCATCATTTCTATGTGTTTTGCAATTGCTAAAAATCCTATTAAAAAGGGTCTTGATGCTTTTATAACTGTCGAATATCATCAGATGAGATTGCGGTTCGAGTTGTTTGCTGTTGGTGTAGGAACAACTTTTATTTGCTGGGATGTAGAAGTTGTGGCTCTGGTTTGAAATCCTGATATTAGGTACCTCGGCAGAGGCGTGGCTTCATGAAAAATGGCGTGTATATGTGTACATGGAGAGCAACCCAATCGATATCCCATAGTAGCCTTTAAGTGACTCACGGCTTCATGTTGAAAAGGTCCCGCACGGCCACGTTGGAGTTGCACTCGCGGTTGCGGCCGCGCTCGGTGAAAAGCTTCTCCTTGGTCCAGGTCATGTGAACTCGCTCGGGTCCAGCCTCGGACTTGTCGTTCATGGAGGCGTGGGAGGCCGTGTTTCTGTCGTGGATGAGTTGCGCCTGAGGGGGACATGGAGACGAGTTGAGAACATACACGCACCAGCCGGATGACGGGATGGGACGTCCATGTGAGTGAGAGAACGTATCAAAATGGAGGATGCATGCCACAGAAGGGATAGGATGGGAAGCACACACCACGATACTTTACCATCTACCCAACAAAGGACCTCATTCACCAGTGACCTTTCTCAATAATAATAATAATAATCATAGTGGAGATGAATATTTATCATCACCGACCATATAAATATAAAAGCCTGGTGTGTCTAATGTGTATAATTGACCATGACATGACAAAACTCATATCCCGATATATTTAGATAGAGCCACTGAAATAAAATATTATTTTTTAAATATAGAAAAAGTAAAATATACCGTTCAATATTGTGCGCTAGTGGTGCACTCACGGTAGTGTCAGCAGCTTGGTTAGCGCCGTTAGCGCTTCTATCTCATGACGACAGACTGTAAACATGGCTGATGCAGTCTTTTCCGCCGTTTACTTCCGCTATGCAGCCTCTCCGCCTCCATATTTCCGCGGGGATATCTGACCATTTGACGTAGCTAAGAAAATGCTAACCAATGCTAACAGCTGCTCCCGAGTGTCAACAATAGCGCAAACGGCAAGCTACAAACGTAATAAGATTAATATCCATAGCTGCACACTTGCTTAAGGGGTCGATATGACACAAAAACAACAAGGAATGAATAAATAAAACTATTAAAAAGCCCGGAGGAGACACGGAGCTAACGTAATTAGCTTGCACTCGGGCGGCGCCATCTTGAAACATGAGACCTCCCCGTTAAATCCAGTCATAGCGATATAAACTGTATGATTGTTTTTGATATCTTGCTTAAAATAAATATCAATTGTTGTGAAAAAACGGCTAAATTAGCACCTCAAGTCACCGAGTCCCAGCGGAGACGAATATTTATCATCACCGACCATATAAATACAGAAGCCTGGTGAGTCTAATTTGTATAATTGACCATAGTATGACAAAACTAATACCCCGATATATTTTGGTAGAGCAACTGAAATAAAATAGTATATTCTCGTTTTTAAATAAATATACAAAAAGTAAAATATACTGTTCAATATTGTGCGATAGTGGTGCACTCACGGTAGTGTCAGCAGCCTAGGTTAGGGCCGTCTTTTCCGCCATTCACTTCCGCTCTGCAGCCTCTGCGCCTTCCATATTTCCGCGGGGATATCCGACCATTTGACGTAGCTAAGAGTATGCTAACAAATGCTAACAGCTGCTCCCGAGTGTTAACAATGGCGTAAACGGCAAGCTACAAACGTAATAAGATGAATATCCATAGCTGCACACTTACTTAAGGGGTCGGTATGACACAAAAACAACAAGGAAGGAATAAATAAAACTCTATTAAACATTAAAAAGGCCGCAGGAGACACGGAGCTAACGTAACTAGCTTGCCCTCGGGCGGCGCCATCTTGAAACATGAGACCTCTGCATGAAATCCAGTCATATCGATAAAAACGATATTATTGTTTTTTAAATTATGCTTAAAAGAAATATAAATTGTTGTGAAAAAACGGGTATATTAGCACCTCAAGTCACAAATTTACCAATTGAAACATACTATAATTAATCAAGTCCATCAAGAGATCATTTGGTGAATAGGACCCAGTAGTGCCAAGTGGGGTGAAAATGAAGTCAATACTATTGTTATTGTCATTGAAAGTCACTTCAAGGTCACTGTGAGACATTTAAGGTGGAAGGGAGATAAAATGACTGGGTGGTGACTCAAGTTATGATAAAATAGACAATATTGTCACATTGTATCATCATAATAAATGACCTAAAGATATGATATACTGTATGTTAGGTTGCGTTTAGGTGACAATACTGTCCATTCTTTCATTCAATGTATTATGGAATGATTTGAATGAGGGAGGGGTTACATATAATGGAGACTCGGGCGGCAAATTTAGGGTATTCACAAAGTAGCCCTTAAAAATGAAAATGAAGGTTACACTTTGTGAAAGCGGGGTCATCCAACAGAGAGACTGAGGGGTGACAGAATCTACTACCTCATCCTCCTGTGTGTCCTCCGTCGGAGAGGACTGCCGGCTCGCACCCTGGCCGGCACCCTGGTTCTTCCTCCGGATTGAGTTACGCGATTCATCAGTGATACTCTGAATCTGAGCGGGGCGGCACATCCCGGAAAGGTGATGGCAGATAAACAGGGGGGAAAAGGGGGGCCGGCTGTCATTTGAGTTGTGTTTTTAACCGTACAATAGGAATAATGGAAGCGTGCTTTTAAACCACCGGGATGCCAAATGTAAACAAACCTTCATATCAAACTGTAGAATTATTGGATCAGTTAGGGAAACGTTAAAAAGGGGAATACGAAAGACGGCTTTTTGTACCTCTCGCTCCCTCTCCGTTTTGGAAAGCTGCATCTGTTTCAGCATCTGGGACCGCTGCTCCATCACCAGGGTCTTCTCGTAGGTGAACGCTGAGATGTCATTATCGTGCTGCACACAGGAGAAATTCAACATCACCACCAGCAGCCATGATAACCATTACAGACCTTCCAACATGGCGAGCTTTTATTCCTTACTACGTCATTTGTGTCAGGTATAATATGCTGCTATTTCTTTTGGGGAGCATTTTTATCAGAATCAGAATCAGAAAATGGTTTATTGCCAGGTATGATCAAACACATACTAAGAATTTGTTTTGGTGAAGTAAGTGCAGACACTATTAAAAAAGAATGAAAATACAAAATATACAGAATATACAGTATAATATACAGTATAAATATATGTACGCAGTCTGTTTTTTGTTTGTTATTCCGGATTATGATTGTATTCATTACTGCGGCATTTGTGTGATTAATGTTATCATTTTCAGCCTTTTTGTGAGTAATTTTATTGTTTATTGTTGTTTTGAATTCGTCATTACATAATTTCTGTGAGTGATGTTATGGTTTTACTTTTTTCTGACATAATTTGTGATTATGTTTGTCATTTTATTCCTTATTTCATTATTTCATCAGTAATTGTATTGTTTTGTTCCTTGTGGCATCATTTGTGTGACAATTTTTTTATTTTATACCTTGTTACATAATTTGTGTGAGTAATGTTATCATTCTATTCCTTTTGTGAGTCATTTTATTCCTCATTTCACCATTTGTGTGAGCAATTCCCTTATTTTAATCCATATCACATCATTCACATATTTTGTGTGAGTAATGTTATCATTTTATTCCTTTTTGTGAGTCATTTTATTCCTCATTTCATCATTTGTATGAGCAATTTTCTCATTTTAATCCATATTACATCATTTACATATTTTGTGTGAGTAATTTTATAATTTTATTCCTTTTTGAGTCATTTTATTCCTCATTTCATCATCTGTGTGAGCAATTTTCTTATTTTATTCCATATTACATCATTTTTGTGAGGAGTTTTATCATTTTATAGACCTTGAAACGTGACAATTTCCTTTTGATGGAAAAAAAACCCTACATGAGCAGTTGTTTGGTTGCAGATGTAGAGGGTAAGCCAACAGTGCCATCAAGTGGACAAATGACACAAAGAAAGGCTTTCAAGGTAAATCATTATAAAATATTTTTTCTAAATGAGCTGTTATAATTATACATTTTATAGCATTGGGGCTGCACGATGGTCGAGTGGTTAGCGTGCAGACCTCACAGCTAGGAGACCCGAGTTCAATACCACCCTCGGCCATTTCTGTGTGGAGTTTGCATGTTCTGTCCCGGCTTTCTCCGGGTACTCCGGTTTCCTCCCACATTCCAAGAAAAACATGCTAGGTTAATTAGCGACTCCAAATTGTCCATAGGTATGAATGTGAGTGTGAATGGTTGTTTGTCTATATGTGCCCTGTGATTGGCTGGCCACCAGTCCAGGGTGTACCCCGCCTCTCGCCCAAAGACAGCTGGGATAGGCTCCAGCACCCCCCTGCTACCCTTGTGAGGAAAAGCGGTAGAAAATGAATGAATGAATGAATCTGCAAGTTCATATATTACGTGCGGAGTTCCCCAGGGGTCAATACTAGGACCAAAACTTTTCAACTTGTACATGAATGATATCTTCAAAGGAAAGCAGGAAGTGAACAAATGTAACAGTTACTGATTGTAAAAGTACCAGCCGGGATAGGCTACAGCAACCCCCGTGACCCTCGTGAGGATAAGCGGCTGAATGTTAGCATTGCAGGTGACACTAAAATTAATCCAAATATTCCCTGATAACCCAAAAAGTATGCTACACGCTAAAAACGCCTCTTGTAGATTAGGTTTTCCTCAGCACATCCTCTCCACATTTGAAGTGCCATTTACCATCTCTACCACTTCCACCTCTGCATTGAGTCGCAGGTGGTAAAGGAAGGTCTGGAGATCTTTCTTCATCTGGATACTGTTGTCATCCATCTGGGCCACGGTGAAGATGCGCATCTTACACTTCCTCCACACCTGAAGAAGAGTTTTAGGTAACAGATTTAGGAATTTGAATGCAACTCATGTGACTGTAAAGAACCAATCACATGACAGTAGGCTATGCATGTTTGTGTGTATCCGTGTGTAAATTATCAACCCAATCATCCCCAACATGCAAGGCACACGCATACATTTTAGTACAATTCATGAATCCCTGTTCATCTGTCTATACCAGTGATTCATAGTGATGAATAATTCCACTAGATGGCAGCAGATACAATTGTAGTGAACTGGTTGGGATTCATGCATGTAATTTTTTGTATGGTGCCGTACCGTAGCGTAGCGTACCGTACCACACATGCCCGCCTACCTTGTGCTGTCGCAGCAGGAAGGGCAGCAGCATCAACATGCCTCCGTCGTGAACCACCCACCACACATCGATGGTGCCCTCGCCCAGGCGGTCCTGGTTGGTGGGGAAGCTGTCCACATTCTTTGCCACAAGCAAGGCCTGGTGGGCAAATGTGGTCTCCCGCACTGTCTCTGCACGGATGGATGGATGGAGAAAAACATGATAACAGCCTCTTCCTCAACTAGTCCAGTAATCAGCATACCATGCATTATTAACCCTTCGATGCATGAGTCAGGTTGTTTTCTTGAAATATCTTCATAATGCAATTTTTTTTATCATTTCATATTCCAGGTATTCCTCAAAAACATGCTTTTGATATCATGCCATTCACATTTTTAACTTACCTTTTATACATTTTAAGAAATTTTTGTTTTTGTGTTACTACCCCAACCATAGATAGATAGATAGATAGATAGATAGATAGATAGATAGATAGATAGATAGATGATAGATGATAGATAGATAGATGTATAGAGAGATATAGAGTGAGAGAGATATAGAGAGGGAGAGGTAGGGATGGAGGGATGGATGGATAGAGATATATAGATAGAAAGATAGATATAGAGATAGATACATATATACTAGATATAGGGATGGATGGATGGAACTATCTATATAGATAGACAGATAGACAGATAGACAGATAGACAGATAGACAGATAGATAGACAGATACAGATAGACAGATAGACAGATAGACAGATAGACAGATAGATAGACAGATAGACAGATAGATAGATAGATAGATAGATAGATAGATAGATAGACAGATAGATAGATAGATAGATAGATAGACAGATAGATATTCTGCTGTGGATCCTATCGAGATGCTGTGGCATTCATTCTTTCTTTTTTAAGATGTTTTTAACATGAAGTTATTATTGTGCGGTCCTAAATATAATACTAAATATCATACAAGTGATTATTCCTAACCAAAATGGCAAAATTGGCATAAAACGCATTGATTCTAGTATGGGTCCAGTCACTCGTGCATCTAAGGGTTTATCATTTATTCTCATTTTTCATCTTTTTTTCATCACTACCTGTGAAATTCCTCCACGACTGCGGGTCATTGGACTGCTTCCAGGTTCCAGGCCAGGCCATGAGGACGGTGTTATGCTTCATGCCTCCCAACCCGGCCGACTGGATAAGATGAGAGACGCCATCTCGGAGGTTGGAAGACACGACAACATGGCAGAAACCTTTGGTCCGCTCTGCCGACATGGCAGCCTTGATGTTCTGGAAAGAGTTATATTTACGGGTGGGTCCACTTTTTTGGGGTGCGGGGGGGTTTACATACAACCTAGTGGATTGAAAGCTACGTCCCACAGGCTTTTTTGATCACTTCAGGAAAAAATTGCCATACCTGCTCAGCCCTCTTTGCCTCCGTCTCTTTGGTAAGAAAAGTCCCCTCCAGTACATTCCCGACTATCGTTAAGCCTTTCCCCGCCTTCAGTTGAGAGGTGAATGACAGCAGACGAGGATGTTTCACCGCTTGGTCCGAGTCCAGGTTCAAGAGCACCAACAACTGAGGTCTGGATGCCAGGGAAGGGGAAAAAAAAAGCATTTAATTGTACTGAAGATTGGATTCTTGACTTAGTTTACAGCAGTGGTATCCTAATTATTTCAAATATTTAAATTAAATTAAATTAAATTAAATTAAATTAAATTAAATTAAATTAAATTAAATTAAATTAAATTAAATTAAATTAAATTAAATTAAATTAAATTAAATTAAATTAAATTAAATTAAATTAAATTATTTAATGTATTTATTATTATTATTATTATTATTATTATTATTATTATTCATTCAAAATGATTTAAATTATTTGTCCAAATTACTATCTATCCTTTTTGTGACTTTTTTCATATAATATTTGGACTGGAATGGAAGGCGCGGGTATGCATCCCTGCCTCCACACAGAAACAATGACTTATACAAAAAGGTCTCACTCCATTCATGCCATTGTTCTATGGAGCAAACGCACCGAGGCTATAAAACCAATCAGACTCAGGTTCAAGTTCAGGCTCATTGTGGTCATTTCTTGTTGCCAGTGGACGATGCTGTGACTATTTCCGTGACCATCATCATCATCATCATCATCATCATTATTGTATGCATGGAGGTCTCACAATTGTGGAGTTCAATTATGAACAATTACATTAATTAATTAAACATTAATGTTTCATACTAAAATGGCCGACTATCTGTCTATGTTATTGAGGAATCGTCTCAATGATGGCAAAGTTTGACGGCATGCTCCGTCCGCATCCTAATGACGTTGGATAAAATCCTTCATAATTTTTCATCACCCATGTGTCTAGTATCTGTGAAGGTTTTTTTTGGCCTCATTTGGTTAGAGTCCCAGGAAGCAATTTGCCAAAGTATGGCCCCTGGTTTTGGCCTAAAATGGATGGTTCAAACTAAACTTTTTTTTTAGTCATGAAGTTCATTAATTCATTTTTCTACCGCTTATCCTCATGAGGGTTGCGGGGGATGCTGGAGCCTATCCCAGCTGTCTTCGGGCGAGAGGCGGGGTACACCCTGGACTGGTGGCCAGCCAATCACAGGGCACATATAGACAAACAACCATTCACA
The DNA here is from genome assembly GCF_037039965.1 of Doryrhamphus excisus. Lineage (NCBI taxonomy): Eukaryota > Metazoa > Chordata > Actinopteri > Syngnathiformes > Syngnathidae > Doryrhamphus > Doryrhamphus excisus. The sequence goes on from NC_136361.1 coordinate 5,924,203, forward strand.
CTCACATTCATACCTATGGACAATTTGGAGTCGCTAATTAACCTAGCATGTTTTTGGAATGTGGGAGGAAACCGGAGTACATGCAAACTCCACACAGAGATGCCCGAGGGTGGAATCAAACTCGGGTCTCCTAGCTGTGTGGCCTGTGTGCTAACCACTTGCTCGCCGTGCAGCCTGTTACGTAACATTCATTCATTAATTTTCTACCACTTATCTTCACAAGGGTTGCAGGGGATGCTGGAGCCTATCCCAGCTGCCTTTGGGCGAGAGGCGGGGTACACCCTGGACTGGTGGCCAGCCAATCACAGGGCACATATAGACAAACAACCATTCACACTCACATTCATACCTATGGACTAGCATGTTTTTGGAATGTGGGAGGAAACCGGAGTACCCGAATAAAAACCCACGTGTGCACAGAGGTGGAACTGAACTTGGGTATCCTAGATGTGAGACCTGCGTGCTAACCACTTGTCCAATGTGCAGTGCAAATTTTAAAATAACAATTTATCACGGGCGATACAGAAGATTTGTATTCAGGAACCCCCGAAATATATAACACAAGTACACACACACACAAACTCTACAACACTGCCTTCGAATTCAAAAGTACTGTACTCGTATTCAGTACCTCCAGTTTTTGGTGTGGGGGGCGGCGTCCTCAAGACGAATAAGAGCGAAGCGGGCGGCGTTTAGCGACAGCCCTCGAATACCGTCACCCCATTCCTTCTCCGCCCTGATAAAACAAACACATTATAACCATTACATACTTAACTTTACTTAAAAATCACACATTTTAGTTAGCTAAGGTAAACATTCATCCTCCATATCCATCTTTCCCTGGATATGACATGTTTAGGAACCTTTTAGCCCCACAAGCTAGCATACATTTGTTGCAATCCTCACCCTCTGTATTCAATATATTTGTAGATGCAGCCAGCGATTGCCATGGCAACAATGGCGTAGTACCAGGAGGAAATGAACATTAGAGCGAGACACAAGCTCATTCCCAGAAAGGACAGAGTCCTGTGAAAGAAAGAAAGAAAAAACAATTAATTAACAAGACTTAGTCCACTAATTACAAAGCCGAACTATTTATAGAACTGTGTCACAGTTTTTTTTTTTGCCTCATTAGTGGAGGCACAGGAAACACATTTTGGAATGGACAGCGAAGAGGCTTAACCGTGGAGTGAAATGATGAAAATGACAGGTATTGTCTGCAGCCTTTGTTAATTAATCTTTGGAATTAATCTTAATTCTGAGGTGTATTGGTGTGTGAGTGCCTGAAATAGGCATCGGGAGGGGGAAAACATCAATTAGGTCAATAGTTGGAACTCTAAAAGGTTTCAATGGACTTTTCCATATTCTGCCCTCTGAATAATTAAGTATAGATCATCTATCACAGACCAGTGGTAATATTTGAAGCGTGGTCTCCAGTTTGGTGTTCGTAGGAGAGTCTGGACTGCGCAGGCCAGGTTGACAAACAGGTAGCACATGAGGAAAAACCTGTTGAGAAAATAATGCATTATGCCACGGGTGCCCAAAGTGCGGCCCATGGAGCATTTACAGCACATTCTAACACAATGAATTCATTTATAATGATGTATATTTTATTAAATAACACAAAGCGTACAGTGGATTGAGTTTTGAGACTAAATCCATATTTGATGGACACCCACATTGAAAGGATTGGTGCCACAGCATCCAATGAAGCGATGAGGATTCCGATTTCACAGATTCCGGCGGTCAGCAGTAGAGCCCAAGTCGGTTCTCCGTTAGCCTTCCCGTGTCCAAACACCTAAAAACATCACATTACAAAGTATCAAGGTTAAGGACAGAATATTAATATAGTAAATACAGGGACGGGCGGCACAGCGGTCGAGTGGCTAGTGCGCAGACTTCACAGCTAGGAGACCGGGGTTCAATCCCACCCTCGGCCATCTCTCAGGAAAAGAAATTAATTTAGAGCATAGAAAACCATCAAAAAATGGTTCTTAACATTATTAGAGCCCTCTAGACATGAAATAACACCCCTATAGTCACCTTTACACTCATATTAGCCAAATGTAGTAGTCATAGTAAGATGCCTTTGGGCAAGAGGCAGGATACACCGTGGACTGGTCCGGCCAATCACAGGGCAATTTAGAGTTGCCAATTAACCTAGCATGCATTACAGTATATAGCGAGGGCTGCACGGTGTCACGAGTGGTTAGCACGTAGGCCACACAGGTAGGAGACCCAAGTTAGATTCCAAAAAAAAACGTATAAGACGTATAAAGAGTACAAGATTTAAGAACGTCCAATACCCATCTCTAATACTAAAGGTTCTTTTAGTCAGCCACTTTACCAAAACGCCAGAATTTTGACCCTTTAAGACAGGGGTGGGCAAACTACTAAGTATGAATGTGAGTGTGAATGGTTGTTTGTCTTATATGTGCCCTGTGATTGGCTGGCGACCAGTCCAGGGTGTACCCCACCTTTTGCCCGAAGAAAGATGGGATAGGCTCCAGCACCCCGTGACCCTTGTGAAGATAAGTGGTAGAAAAATGATTAAATTGTTATTTTATAATTTGGGCTTCACAGTGGACAAGTGGTTAGCACGCAGGCCTCACAGCTAGGATAACCGAGTTCAATTCCACCCCCGTGCATGCATGGGTTTTCTCCCGGTACTCCGGTTTCCTCCCACATTCCAAAAACATGCTAGGTTAATTAGCGACTCCGAATTGTCCATAGGTATGAATGTGAGTGTGAATGGTTGTTTGTCTATATGTGCCCTGTGATTGGCTGGCGACCAGTCCAGGGTGTACCCCGCCTTTCGCCCAAACACAGCTGGGATAGGCTCCAGCACCCGCGCGACCCTCGTGAGGAAAAGCGGTAGAAAATGAATGAATGAATATTTGGATCGAAACACCCCCCCCCCCCCAACCAACTACTTCATTTTCTCACCTGTAGAAAAGGTACTATGCCATCTCGTGCGATGGCCTGCAACAGGCGTGGGGCCCCGGTCAAACTCTGCAGTCCAGCGCCACAGCAGGAGAAGAAGGAGCCAATCACAATGACCCACGGTGAGGGCCAGGACAGCGTGCCGATAACGAGGTTCCCTTTGACGGAGTCGCCAAACCTACAAAAAAAAACCTAATTCAGCTGCAGAATGCGTTGGAATGGCATTTTGTACACATTAATATTTTATCCTTTGTTGACTTATGGAGTTGTTTGTCTATATGTGCCCTGTGATTGGCTGGCCACCAGTCCAGGGTGTACCCCGCCTCTCGCCCAAAAACAGCTGGGATAGGCTCCAGCACCCCCGCGACCCTCATGAGGAAAAAGCGGTAGAAAATGAATGAATGAATGACTTATGGAGTTATTATACATCTTGATCGCTTTCTGTCATAAAAATACCAAAATACTTATTTTAACTCATCAGAAACATAAATAATTAGAAACATCTGGAAGTTCAGGCGGCATGGCGGACGAGTTCAGCCTATTTGAGAATACAGTGGTACCTCGGTTAACATCCATTCCTGGTTAGCGCATTTCTCGGTTAACATCCAAAATATTTTGTATGCCAATTTTACAATAGGGCTGCGCGGTGATCGTGTGGTTAGCGCGCAGACCTCACAGCTAGGAGACCAGGGTTCAATTCCAGCCTGGAGTTTGCATGTTCTCCCTGTGCATGCGTGGGTTTTCTCCGGGTACTCCGGTTTCCTCCAACATTCAAAAAACATGCTAGGTTAATTGTTGACTCCAAATTGTCCATAGGTATGAATGAGTGTGAATGGTTGTTTGTCTATATGTGCCCTGTGATTGGCTGGCGACCAGTCCAGGGTGTACCCCGCCTCTCGCCCGAAGGAAAAGCGGTAGTGAATGAATGAATCTGCAAGTTCATATATTACGTGCGGAGTTCCCCAGGGGTCAATACTGGGGCCAAAATTGTTGAACTTGTACATCAAAGAAATGTCAAAAGGAAAGCAGGAAGTGAACAAATGCAACAGTTACCGATTGTAAAAGTACCAGATGGAGGGGTAGGATTTAATAAGCTTTGCTTCTTCCTACTCCTTTTGGACATGTGGAACTGTGAACTGATTATGTGATGCATTCAATTGTAATCTGATGCATGTTCAAATTAAATTAAATCATTCCCATTAACAAATATTCCGGAATCAGGAAGAAATCCTCATTAATATAAAGTATGTAGTGTGATTCAGCAACAGTGATTGTGTAACTAAATACCTGAGGACCGGGTTTTGCAATGTGTGCAGAGTATTGCAACGTGTGTTTAAGTCTTACTTGTCTCTAAGCAAAACGCCCTCAATGCAGGCGCCAAACAACACCACGCTGCTGAAATCTGAGGAAAACTGTTAAGGAGAATAAATAATTCAAACTTCCAAATCACAATTTTGCATTGCAATGGACAGAATGAAATGTTTGCCCCTTTCCTGGGTCACCTTTAGCAGCAACAACTGCAATCAAATCTTTGTGATAACTTGCAATGAGTCTCTTACAGCGCTGTGGAGGAATTTTGACCCACAAATTTTTGCAGAATTGTTGTCATTCAGTCTCATTAGAGGGTTTTCCAGCATGAATACCACAGCATCTCAATAGGATCCAAAGTCTTCATTTTGTTTTTATTCAGCCAATCAGAGGTGGACGAGCTGGTATGTTTTGGATTATTGTCCTGCTGCAGAACCCAAGTTCAGCTTCAGGTCACTAACCTCCTTCAGGATTTTTTTGGTAGACAAAATTAATGTTCTTCCAGGTCCCGAAGCAGCAAAACAGCCCCAGACCATCACACTACCACCACCATATTTTACTGTTGGTATATAAGAAATAAGAAATCAGGAAAGGGGCAAAACACTGTTTCACACCACTGCAATCACGCACCATCATATTATAATAGGACTATCTGATTGGCTTGTGTTTACAACCCCGTCCAGTAGATGGCATTGTTACTCCTTGTTCGTCCTGGGGTGCCCATTTTGGTCATTTTTGCATATATTTTTTTTCCGAAATGCTTTTTTCCTCATCATGACTCTATCCTAAAGTCTTTCAATTTAATTCTCGTAATATATAATTTTCCAAAAGTCTTGTTTTGTTTCTCATATTCCAACTTTTAAAAAAAGTTTTAACATTTTAACTTCATAATTTAAAAATTTATTCCTCACCTCATAATAGTACAACTGTATTGTTGTAAAATTATGATTTTTTTCTGCTCTTTTCTTGAATTTTTGCTGATTTTTTAAAAACGTTTTTCTTGTTAAACTGTATTTTTAGAATGTGCCAAGGTCCATTAAAACTAGCTTGACAGCACATCACAAACAAACAAACAGCTCACGGTACGACTCAGTCAGTTAAGGTAAGTAAACACATACGTAACAATGAGCTACCATTCTATGTGCATAACAACGACTCGGCACAAACAAACTTCCTTCTTTTCCAAAGTGCCCGCAAGGCATGCTGGGTACTCCAGCAGTAACCCCATTGACTTTTTAATCAACAATAAATCCATGGAGCTCCATGTCGTACTGACAAGTATAAGGATACAGATGATAGAGGTGGTAAAGATAGCCAAAATGGTTCCAACTGGGATGGATCTTTGGGCGTCCCGCAAGTCACCTGATCGATTTGACCCAGCCATGATTCCTAACAGGTCACAACAACAAAAAGGATGAAATCTTTCAAAGAGACTCAAAGTCCAGTGCTGACGATGCTGATCTGTTTACGCTATGTACAATATCACTCTCACCAGTGACCGAGGGGAAGTAGATTCCCACCAGCAGAGTGAAGAAGGTGGCAATGTCGTTGACGACGTAGGGCATTAAGATATCCTGGGTGGAGTTTACTCCCTCTATAGAAGACAAGTTCTTGTTTTCGTCCAACATACCCAGAGGGCCATATGCAGACCACATGTTTTCTACAAGAGGAGATATACATTTTTAGAAGAATACAGATACCCATGCCAATCATCCTCCAGTTGATGATACTGCATGTTTACATGTACATTATAGTGTATACTCAAACCTGAAATGACTCCACTGGTGAGTCCAGGGATGCCCTGAATGCTGGTCACGTCGTTCTTCTTGAAGTAATCGTTGCAGGTAGCGTTGAGTTCAGGACCGTCGCAGAACAGGTTCCACAGCTGCGTAGCCGCGGTCACATTATCGATGACTTCAGTCTTAAGACACTTGTCAAAGTTGTGGTTCTGCAGGGTGCGATTCCCCAGCATACAAACACTATAAAGAAGGCGAAACGAAAGCAATGAGATGACGACTATAGCACATCATGACTGGTTCAAGACACTTCATCCTTGATGTTTGTTAAATACAAGGACTGGTTCAAGACTCTTCCTCCTTGTACTTAGCAAACATCAGTAGTACGAGGTCATATAACCATACAATGACATAATGGGTACCATAGTAACCGTCAATATAGTGATATATATTTATAGCACATCATGACTGGTTCAAGACTCTTCATCCTTGATGTTGTATGTTGTGTGTATCCTTGTATTTAACAAACATGGTTTACTATGCTACCCATTATGTCATTGTATGGTTATATGACCTCGTACTACGATACGAAGGTTCAAGACTCTTCATCCTTGTATTTAGCAAACATCAAGGATGAAGAGTATTGGACCTTCGTTATGACATAATGGGACATTATGTAATTTATGGTCATATCACCTCGTACATCTGTACGAAGGTTCAAGACTCTTCATCCTTGTATTTAGCAAACATCAAGGATGAAGAGTCTTGAACATAATGGGTACCATAGTAACTGTCAATATAGTGATATATATACTATATATAGCACATCATGACTGGTTCAAGACTCTTCATCCTTGATGTTTGCTAAATACAAGGATGAAGAGTCTTGCACCAATCATGATGTGCTCGACATATCACAATATTGACAGTTACTATGGTACCCATTATGTCATAACGAAGGTCCAATACTCTTCATCCTTGATGCTTGCTAAATACAAGGATGAAGAGTCTTGAACCTTCGTACCGAAGTACGAGGTGATATGACCATACAATGACATAAGTGGTACCATAGTAACTGTCAATATATATATATAGCACATCATGACTGGTTCAAGACTCTTCATCCTTGATGTTTGCTAAATAAAAGGATGAAGGGTCCTTGTATTCATATGATATGTATAGCACATCAGGACTGGTTCAAGACTCTTCATCCTTGTATTTAGCAAACATCAGCACATCATGACTGGTTCAAGACTCTTCATCCTTGATGTTTGCTAAATACAAGGATGAAGAGTCTTGAACCAGTTATGATGTGCTATATATATATATATATATATATATATATATATATTTATCACTATATTGACAGTTACTATGGTACCCATTATGTCATTGTATGGTCATATCACCTCGTACTTCGGTGCCAAGGTTCAAGGCTCTTCATCTTTGTATTTAGCAAACATCAAGGATGAAGAGTCTTGAGCATAATGACATAATGGGTACCATAGTAACTGTCAATATAGTGATATACAGTGAAGAAAATAAGTATTTGAACACCCTGCTATTTTGCTATTTCTCCCACTTAGAAATCATGGAGGGGTCTGAAATTTTCATCGTAGGTGCATGTCCACTGTGAGAGAGATAAACTAAAAAGAAAAATCCAGAAATCACAATGCATGATTTTTTAACAATTTATTTGTGTGATACAGCTGCAAATAAGTATTTGAACACCTGTGTATCATCTAGAATTCTGACCCTGAAAGACCTGTTAGTCTGCCCATTAGAAGTCCACCTGCACTCCATGTATCATCCTGAATCAGATGCACCTGTTTGAGGTCGTTAGCTGCATAAAGACACCTGTCCACCCCATACAATCAGTAAGACTTTAACTTGTAACATGGCGAAGACCAAAGAGCTGTCCAAAGACACCAGAGACAAAATTGTACACCTCCACAAGGCTGGAAAGGGCTACGGAGCAATTACCAAGCAGCTTGGTGAAAAAAGGTCCACTGTTGGAGCTATCATTAGAAAATGGAAGAAGCTAAACATGACGGTCAATCTCAATCGGAGTGGAGCCCCATGCAAGATATCACCTCGTGGGGTCTCAATGATTCTAAGAAAGGTGAGGAATCAGCCCAGAACTACACGACAGGACTTGGTCAATGACCTGAAAAGAGCTGGGACCACCGTTTCCAAGGTTACTGTAGGTAATACACTAAGACGTCATGATGTGAAATCATGCATGGCACGAAAGGTTCCCCTGCTTAAACCAGCACATGTCAAGGCCCGTCTTAAGTTTGCATATGACCATTTGGATGATACAGAGGAGTCATGGGAGAAAGTTTTATGGTCAGATGAGACCAAAATAGAACTTTTTGGTCATAATTCCAATAAGCGTGTTTGGAGGAAGAAGAATGAAGAGTACAATCCGAAGAACACCATCCCTACTGTGAAGCATGGGGGTGGTAGCATCATGCTTTGGGGGTGTTTTTCTGCACATGGGACAGGACGAGTGCACTGCATTAAAGAGAGGATGACTGGGGCCGTGTATTGTGAGATTTTGGGGAACAACCTCCTTCCCTCTGTCAGAGCATTGAAGATGGGTCGTGGCTGGGTCTTCCAACACGACAACGACCCGAAGCACACAGCCAGGAAAACCAAGGAGTGGCTCCGTAAGAAGCATATCAAGGTTCTAGCATGGCCCAGCCAGTCTCCAGACCTGAACCCAATCGAAAATCTTTGGAGGGAGCTCAAACTCCGTGTTTCTCAGCGACAGCCCAGAAACCTGACTGATCTAGAGAAGATCTGTGTGGAGGAGTGGGCCAAGATCCCTCCTGCAGTGTGTGCAAACCTGGTGAAAAACTACAGGAAACGTTTGACCTCTGTAATAGCAAACAAAGGCTACTGTACCAAATATTAACATTCATTTTCTCAGGTGTTCAAATACTTATTTGCAGCTGTATCACACAAATAAATTGTTAAAAAATCATGCATTGTGATTTCTGGATTTTTCTTTTTAGTTTATCTCTCTCACAGTGGACATGCACCTACGATGAAAATTTCAGACCCCTCCATGATTTCTAAGTGGGAGAAATAGCAAAATAGCAGGGTGTTCAAATACTTATTTTCTTCACTGTATATATATATATATATATATATATATATATATATATATATATATAGCACACCATGACTGGTTCAAGAATATTCATCCTTGTATTTAGCAAACATCAAGGATGAAGAGTCTTGAACCAGTCATGATGTGCTGTACATATCACCTCGTACTTCGGTACGTAATAAAAAAAAACCTTAAACTATATTAGGAAAGCAGGAAGTGAACAAATGTAACAGTTACTGATTGTAAAAGTACCAGATGGAGGGGTAGGATTTAATAAGCTTTGCTTCTTCCTACTCCTTTTGGACATGTGGAACTGTGAACTGATTATGTGATGCATTCAATTGTAATCTGATGCATGTTCAAATGAAATTAAACCATTACCATTACTACTGTTCTGATGTACTGAATACTGGACTCACGGGAAGTCGGGGGGTTCGAAGATGGTCTTGATGACGCCGGCGTAGATGGAGAGGATGGACAGAAAGACACAAGCCAGGAAGACGAGAGCAAGCTTGTTGACATATTTGACTCCCACAAAGACGACCACGGACATCAGTGTAAGGCAGCATGTGCCGTACACACGCATGTTGTTGAGGAGCGCGTCCACTTCATCCTCCTTCTTTTCCGAAACAAAGATGGCCGCTTTAGGCACGATGTAAGTCTGAAAGGAGGGAGGAGTAATAATGCAAAAAAAGACCCCTTTTGGTCAAATTTTATGTTGACAAAAGCCGTCAACTGTAATAAGGCTCCACACGGGTTGTTGATGGGGTTTGATTTACACGTGTACTTTATGTAAGACGTATTGACTCACCAGTAGAATCTCTATAGTACCCAGGATGTACATGGAGCCAGCAAATGTGGTACCAAGGTAGAAGCAGAGACCCACAGCTCCACCAAACTCGGGGCCAAGAGATCTGGAAATCATATAGTAGGAACCCCCAGCTGGGGATGAAAACAAAGAAACCGTGAGCTTCAAGGGAACATAAGTAGTCGAGAATGAACAGATGGCCTATTGTCTCCTTAATTTACAATAAACATAAACAATACACTCATTCATTCATTTTCTATCGCTCATCCACACGAGGATCGCGAGGGATACTGGAGCCTATCCCAGCTGTCTTCGGGCGAGAGGCGGGGTACACCCTGGACTGGTGGCCAGCCAATCACAGGGCACATATAGACAAACAACCATTCACACTCACATTCATACCTATGGACAATTTGGAGTCGCCAATTAACCTAGCATGTTTTTGGAATGTGGGAGGAAACCGGAGTACCCAGAGAGAACATGCAAACTCCACACAGAGATGGCCGAGGGTGGCATTGAACTCGGATCTCCTTGCTGCGAGGCCTGCTTGCTAACCACTCGGTTGCTGTGCAGCCAGAATGAGTCTATATTATATCTTATTTTCTCTTATTATGATCACTACATTTGGGTAATATGAGTGTAAAGGTGACTATAGGGGTGTTATTTCATGTCTAGGGGGCTCTAATAATGTTAGCCAGCCAATCACAGGGCACATATAGACAAACAACCATTCACACTCACATTCATACCTATGGACAATTTGGAGTCGCCAATTAACCTAGCATGTTTTTGGAATGTGGGAGGAAACTGGAGTACCCGGAGAAAACCCATACATGCACGGGGAGAACATGGAAACTCCACACAGAGATGGCCGAGGGTGCGATTGAACCCTGGTCTTATTCATGTCTCTTATTATGTATTTTGGGTAATGCAAGTCTAAATGTGACTATAGGGGTGTTAGTTCATGTCTGGAGAGCTCTAATAATGATAAAAATCCATATTTAGAAGGTGAGGGGAGAACATGCAAACTCCACACAGAAATGGCCGAAGGTAGAATTGAACCCTGGTCTCCTCGCTGTGAGGTCTGCATGCTAACCACTTGACTGCCATACAGCCGATCTTATTCATGTCTCTTATTATGTATTTTGGGTAATGCAAGTCTAAATGTGACTATAGGGGTGTTAGTTCATGTCTGGAGAGCTCTAATAATGATAAAAATCCATATTTAGAAGGTGAGGGGCGAACCTGCAAACTCCACACAGAGATGGCCGAGGGTGGGATTGAACCCTGGTCTTCTAGCTGTGAGGCCTGCGCGCAAACCAACTCTACACCATACAGCCAGTCTTATTCATGTCTCTTATTATGTATTTTGGGTAATACAAGTCTAAAGGTGACTATAGGGGTGCTAGTTAATGTCTGGAGAGCTCTAATAATGATAAAAATGGTGAGGGGCGAACATGCAAACTCCACACAGAGATGGCCGAGGGTGGGATAGAACTCGGGTCTCCTAGTTGTGAGGTCTGCGTGCTAACCACTCGTACACCGTGCAGCCCGTGTACAATACAGTATATTGCAACAAAAGCGTCCTACCTGGCACAACGCCATTCGTAGCAATTGCACTCATGGATATAGCTGTCAGCATAGTCTGAAAGCAGAACACAGGAACAAAACCATCAACCTAAAAGCCCCCAGACTCATTAAACTCATGGATGTCAGATTTGTAACTTTGACTCTCCATTTGTAACTCACATATCAACAACAAATACTTACTTATTTTTTCCATACCGCTGTACTTGTACAATTCTGCCAGTCTGTTAAAATACTTCTTAAAGGCTTATCCACTAAGTCTCCAGGATTGGTAATGGATACAAGCTTTTCTGTGAAATCAGTCATTATGGACGCCGCCGTTTTCATCAGCCGCTTATCTAACAGCTTTTCAATGAGAATAACAAGGAAGGACATAGCGCCAGATATCGGGGACATGGAGGCTAAGTAACAATGACAGCAAGGTGAATGCATGAAGGTGAGAGAATGGAAAACAAAAACAAAAGTGGTGGAAAAGAAAGAAAGAGGAAGGAAGGAAGAGAGCAGGGTAAAATCCGTGACTATCCATGAGCGAGATAAACCTCCGGCTCTTGACCGGGCATCCGGTTTAAAATGGCAGACAAGCTGGAGTAAAGCCAATTAGCTGTTAATTTTACCTCCAACTTCCGCTTAAATCCAAAGCAGCTATGCCACCTCTTCAGGTCAACTCAATGTCCGCTGGTTTGTTTGACCTTCTTGCATCTATTTTTATTAGGGCTGAATAAACTGTTATGATGGGCACTAAGGGGTTGTGTTCAAAGGCATCACGTAATTTCAGGTTGTTTTTTTTTTTTTAGGTGAATTTTCCAGCATACTTATTATTTTTATTAGATTTTAATTTTGAGTTGATTTTGAGTTGAGTTTGAGTTGAGTTGAGTTGAGTTGAGTTGAGTTGAGTTGAGTTTGAGTTTGAGTTGAGTTTGAGTTGAGTTTGAGTTGAGTTTGAGTTGAGTTTGAGTTGAGTTTGAGTTGAGTTTGAGTTGAGATGTTAATGTTAATTTATTTTTTTTTAATTTATTTTTATTTTTATAAATTTATTTTTATTAATTTATTTTTATTTTTTATAAATTTATTTTTATTTTTATAAATTTATTTTTATAAATTTATTTTTATTAATTTATTTTTATAAATTAATTTTTGTAAATTAATTTTTGTAAATTAATTTTTGTTAACAGCGATAAAATGAGGGATTACTGGATCCTCAAGAATAAATGTTTTTTTCTTTGACTCTTGAAAGTCATTAACATGTTTGGGTTTTTTTTCCCCAGCATACTTAAACGCGGGAGTGCACCAAATGTAGAATATTTGGATCCAGCCGCACAAAGTCAGATGTGGTCTAAGCAGTGAAAATGAACATTAATCTGTGTCAGCTTAGTCCGCTTCTTATGTAAAAGCAAAGAGTTACAAAAAGCAAAGAGTTACATTTTTATTTTTATTTTTATTTTTATTTTTATTTTTATTTTTATTTTTATTTTTATTTTTATTTTTATTTTTATTTTTATTTTTATTTTTATTTTTATTTTTATGCAAAGAGTTACCCTTTTATTTACAGTATCTATTTCATTCTATTTATTGGATTATATTCGACCAAATATGGTTTATTGCTATATAAAAGGTTATTGATCAAAACTACATTGTCCAAAAAAACCCAACAAAAAACTCTGTTAATGCTAACATGTGAGTAAATATATAAATATGGATCCATCCGCACGAAGTCAGATGTGGTCTAAGCAGTGAAAATGAACATTAATCTGTTTCAGCTTAGTCCGCTTCTTATGTAAAAGCAAAGAGTTACCCTTTCAAACGCACTTAATATCAGTAATGGGAGTTTTTACTTAAATCTGACATGAATCCATAGCATCCTATAGCTTTGAATCACTATATTTTTTAATAGGGATATATTCTGGTTGATTATTTTGCATGTGATTCGAGCCCGGTACTGTGAATGCAACTGGGAATGGTGTGTCAGTGCAGTATTCCATGTGGAAGAATGTAAAAAAGCATCGTACTGAAGGTTCCTGCCTGTACTTTCCCTGATTAATCTGAGGTAATCCATTGTCTGGCTCGGGATTGCGAAATAGCACCGGCGTGTGTGAGAGCGTACATCGCACTATGACACTTTGCAGATGGAAGGATTACACGCTAAGCAGTGGAAATGATGGTCCTTCATTACTGCTGTCAATTCAACACACACACACACACACACACACACACACACACACACATCAACGCTTCCACATTAAGTTACATAATCTTGCAAGTGACTGCTCTATCACTTAAATCTAAAATCTCTTGATGAAATGCAAATGCTACCCACGTCAGGAATGAGGCCAACACTAAAGTGAGATTCCAAAGGAATCCAAATATCGATGGTATCGACACCATGGGTAGTATCGGCTCAATACTATTATATTTATACATTGTTTGCAATAACAGGCTTTTCTAGGAATGATGACAGCCGATAGTAGTTTGTGCTTTTGTTTAGTTATTTTGCACAATAGACTTTATTTTGAAGCAAACAATTACATAATATATTGTTATATATTGTTATATATTGTTAAATTGCTCACAAATAAATGTGTTAATATTTTTTTCTGATGTTTTTATTGTGATTATGTTAATGGTTTAATTTCATTTGAACATGCATCAGATTACAATTGAATGCATCACATAATCAGTTCACAGTTCCACATGTCCAAAAGGAGTAGGAAGAAGCAAAGCTTATTAAATCCTACCCCTCCATCTGGTACTTTTACAATCAGTAACTGTTACATTTGTTCACTTCCTACTTTCCTAATATAATTTAAGTTATTATTTTTTAAAATGTATTATTATTATTTTGTATTTTATTTTATTTCTTTGTCATATACTGAAGTACGAGGTGATATGACCATACAATGACATAATGGTTACCATAGTAACCATCAATATAGTGATATATATATATATATATATATATATATATATATATATATGTATAGCACATCATGACTCATTATGATAATGATCAAGAAATTAAAGGCAAAAATCACAAAATCCTTCGATGAGTATCAGTATCGGCAATACGCTAACTTAATTAACTAACTAATTAATTTAGATCGATCGCAAATTTGCACTCACCCCTTGAAGGCATTTATAAATAATAATAATAATAATAATAATAATAGCATTATTATTATTAATCATAATAATAACTAATAACTATAATAACATTATTAATGGTATTTTGTTATAATATAATAGTAATAATATAGTATAATATTATTAATAACAATAATATTATTATTACTACTACTAATAATAGCAATAATATAATAACGGACTAATAATAATAATATAAACATATATTATTGCATATTATTAATAACAATAACATGATTATTATTAATAATAATAACATTAATAGCAATAATATTACTACTACTACTACAATAATATAATATATATAATATATATAATATATATATTATATTATATATATAATTATATATATATATTTATAATATATTATTAACATTATTATTATTATTATTAATAATAATAGATTAGAAGCGAAGGCACCTCAAGCACTTCACAATTGAATATACCCATTATTCATTTACTCCTCAGTCACACACTGGTGGTGGTAATCTACATCTGTAGCCACAGCTGCCCTGATGGTAACATGGCTGCCAATTCGCATTTACGGCCTCTCCGACTCAACACCCCATAGCCTTTTGTATACTCACACATGAGCAGCACAAGCCAACAATGGCCAAGGACTCTAAGATGCCAGCGGTGCCGACAATCCAGGTAAGACGAAGAAACAGGATTACTCCCAGAATGTTCTGGATGCAGGGGAGATAAACACCCATGAAGGTCCCCATCTGAGGGCTCTGGAAAGAAGGAGAGGGAGATTAGGCCATGTTAAACATTCAGGTTTGTGCTGATTCATGAATACTTTTTGGGGAGACAATTCCATATTGACTATGACCTCTGACCCAGGCCCAAGAAACCAGCATCACATGTCAAACAGATAATGGAGAAAAACACTTGTCCACTAAGACTGGACAAGTATTGTATTGTTTCTTGAATTGGCTCATCGTTGTGCATTGTTTGAGTTCCTTACTCAATCCATTCCATAGTTTGATTCCACATACTGAAATGCTATGGCTTTTTAACGTAGTCCTAGCATATAAGTGTTTCAAATGTACTTCTTCCCTGAGATCATATTTCTCCTCTCTTGTAGAGAAGTATTGGATGACATTTTTAGCTAATTGGTTATTTTTAGCCTTATGCATTATTTTAGCTGTTTGAAGATGAACTATATCAGCAAGTTGAAGTATTTGTGATTTTACAAATAAGGAGTTAGTATACTGTAGAATTTCGTAGTTTGCTGTGGTCAGACCTCATCTCTGTGTGGAGTTTGCATGTTCTCCCCGTGCATGCGTGGGTTTTCTCCAGGTACTCCGGTTTCCTCCCACATTCCAAAAACATGCTAGGTTAATTGGCGACTCCAAATTGTCAATAGGTATGAATGTGAGTGTGAATGGTTGTTTGTCTATATGTGCCCTGTGATTGGCTGGCCACCAGTCCAGGGTGACACCCCCCCCCACCGACCCGCAGACTGAAGATGGAGGAACTCTAAATTTACCTTGACGGCTTTCTTCTTGGAACTCTCGTCATCATCGGCCTCCTCGTGCTCCTGGGCCCCCTGGGTGAGATTGGTGTAATTTGCCAGTTTATTGAGAAGCGATGACACCATGGGGTTGCTGTCCATCTCTTCCTGCAAAACAATAACAATACTTTCAACTTCGGGTTTAAGGATCCCAAAGTCGCAAATGTATGACACATACATGAATACACTGAAAATACACTGTTACCTCGGTTAACATCCATCCTGGTTCGCGCATTTCTCAGTTAACATCCAAAATATTTTGCATGCAAATTTTGCAATAGAGCTGCACAGCGGTCATGTGGTTAGCGCGCAGACATCACAGCTAGGAGACACGGGTTCAATTCCACCCTAGACTATCTCTGTGTGGAGTTTGCATGCGTGGGTTTTTTCCTCCCACATTCCAAAAACATGCTAGGTTAATTAGCGACTCCAAATTGTCCATAGTTATGAATGTGAGTGTGAATGGTTGTTTGTCTATATGTGCCCTGTGATTGGCTGGCCACCAGTCCAGGGTGTACCCCGCCTCTTTCCCTGAAGACAGCTGGGATAGGCTCCAGCACCCTATAGACGTAGTCTACCCTATAGACAGAAATAAATGTGTCGTGTGTCAACATTTTTGAGAGCCAAAGCCGATATTATAGACGTAGTGGCATTGTACGCTAACCGGGTAACGTTAACCAAGGTTTCACTGTATGAATTTGAATCAATGTTTAGTTTATTGTACATTCAAGTGAATATATCTGGAGTACACAGAAATAAATGTGTCGTGTGTCAACATCTTTGAGAGCAAACGCCAATATTATAGACATAGTGGCATTGTACGCTAACCGGGTAACTTTAACCAAGGTTTCAATGTAAGAATTTGAATAAATGTTTAGTTTATTGTACATTCAGGTGAATATATCTGGAGTAGACAGAAATACACGTGTCGTGTGTCAACATCTTTGAGAGCAAACACCGATACTATAGACATAGTGGCATTGTACGCTAACCGAGTAACTTTAACCAAGGTTTAACTGTATGAATTTGAATCAATGTTTAGTTGATGAATATATCTGGAGTAGACAGAAATAAACATGTCATGTGTCAACATCTTTGAGAGCCAACGCCGATATTATAGATGTAGTGGCATTGTACGCTAACCGGGTAACTTTAACCAAGGTTTCAATGTAAGAATTTGAATAAATGTTTAGTTTATTGTACATTCAGGTGAATATATCTGGAGTAGACAGAAATAAACGTGTCGTGTGTCAACATCTTTGAGAGCAAACACCAATACTATAGACATAGTGGCATTGTACGCTAACCGAGTAACTTTAACCAAGGTTTAACTGTATGAATTTGAATCAATGTTTAGTTGATGAATATATCGGGAGTAGACAGAAATAAACATGTCATGTGTCAACATGTTTGAGAGCCAACGCCGATATTATAGATGTAGTGGCATTGTACGCTAACCGGGTAACTTTAACCAAGGTTTCACTGTAAGAATTTGAATAAATGTTTAGTTTATTGTACATTCAGGTGAATATATTTGGAATAGACAGAAATAAAGAAACACTATCCCCACGAGAGGTCAAATCCAAACCTCTTTAAAGAGCCTGGCTGGATCAGCTTCATGTAGGGTTTACGGCGTGAAGGCCTTCTAAGTGATCCGATACAAAGGCCAATAACAACAGAGCAGCAAGGTCAGCCAAACGACCGAAGTGCTTCTCAAACCTTTCACAATTGCGTACCACTTCAGACATTTGACTTATTCATGTACGCCCTATGACCCCTGGGGATAGGCGTACCCTTCTACAGGTTCACTACATAATGTTCAAACAGCAACTCCACTTTGAGGACATACAGTGGAACACGACATATTAGGATATATATAAATAGTAATCAATGCTAAACGTAAACACTATTTGGCTGCAAAGCTGTTAATTCACTTGTGGCGGCCCGCCAGGAATAAATTTAGACCACTACAAGCGAGGCTCTTGCATACGTCTTCCGTGTAAACACGCAGAACTTGTCGTTGATGGGCTACACTGCTGATGGGGTGTCAAAAAATCCCAACTATGGTAATGGTAATGGTTTTATTTCATTTGAACATGCATCAGATTACAATTGAATGCATCACATAATCAGTTCACAGTTCCACATGTCCAAAAGGAGTAGGAAGAAGCAAAGCTTATTAAATCCTACCCCTCCATCTGGTACTTTTACAATCAGTAACTGTGACATTTGTTCACTTCCAGCTTTCCTAATATAGTTTATTTTATTTTATTTATTTTTTGTCACATAAGTACGATGTGATACGACCATACAATGACATAATCGGTACCATAGTAACTGTCAATATAGTGATATATAAAATAATAGTAGCAAAATAACAGTAGAACATAGCTAAAAATAACAAAAAAAGGTTGTTCTATATGAAAATACATTTTTTTCACAAATATGACACCATGAACCATTTACACATTTGCAACTGAACTGAACTTGTAACCTCCTTCAGGCAACATGGCAAGACACCATTTCACTATGTATTTCAATGGAAGAGATGCAGGCCGAGTTCTTATAAAATGCACTTCTGCCAGATTGTGGTCATTTTTGTCAGCTTAAAAGTGCATCAAAAATGCTCTCTTTTATTGTGTCTCTCATGCAAAAAAAACATATAAGACGTATAAATAGTACAAGACAAGAACGTCCAAAATACCCATCTCTAATACCAAAAGGTTCTTTTAGTCTTTTAGAGCCAACACCGATATTATAGACGTAGTGGCATTGTACGCTAACTGGGTAACTTTAACCAAGGTTTCAGCCTTTACTTTACCAAAACGCCAGCATTTTGACCCTTTAAGGCAGGGGTGAGCAAACTACGGCCCGGGGGCCACATGGGGCCCACCAAGTGTTTGAATCTGGCCCGCCAGTTGCTTTCTAGGTATTTCAACTTTTAACATACAACAACTGGCAACTCAAATTCAATTTCGTAGATTGCTGTGGTCAGACCTCACAGCTCGGAGACCAGGGTTTAATTCCACCCTCGGCTATCTCTGTGTGGAGTTTGCATATTCTCCCTGTGCATGCGGCCATCTTAAACTGATGTCACAATATTATGTAATTGTGCGTATGTTGAATTCAGCTTATTTGAGAATACAGCGCATTTCTCAGTTAACATCCAAAATATTTTGCATGCCAATTTTACAATAGGGCTGCACAGCGGTCGTGTGGTTAGCACACAGGCTTCACAGCTAGGAGACCAGGGTTCAATTCCACCCAGTTTGCATGTTCTACCCATGCATGCGTGGGTTTTCTCCGGGTACTCCGGTTTCCTCCCACATTCCAAAAACATGCTAGGTTAATTGGCCACTCCAAATTGTCCATAGGTATGAATGTGAGTGTGAATGGTTGTTTGTCTATATGTGCCCTGTGATTGGCTGGCCACCAGTGTACCCGGTGTACCCCACCTCTTGCCTAGGTAGGTATGAATGGTGAGTGGGAATGTCTCGCCAGAGCTACAAAGAATCACAACCATACAATGACCTCATGTCTGACAACTAGGTGAGAGAAACAACACGGCTTACCTCAAAAAGTGCCATGTTGGTGCCATCGTAACTGTTGCTCTTGTCATTGTCTGTGTTGTTGATAAACGGACTGTTTTCCTTTGGGACGCCATCACCTGTGGAAACATAAAACAAAAAGCTGTTTAAGGATTCAATGTTAATAAATAGAATACTGAAGTTTTGTAGTTAAAAAAATATTTTTTGACCATTATCAGAAAAATGCCTCTATAGTCACCTTAATACTCATATTATTCATTGGTTACCACCACATTGCAAACTGAAACAGCCGCAAGCTAGCAAGCCCCCATTTTATTCCTTACCACTTCCACACGGCATAAGAGGAGAACTTTTTTTCCGACTTTGTCATGTCTGACTTCATGTAGTGTTAAGGTGATGTCCCAATATAGTGAGACTTGGTGACCAGAATACTACATATCACTTGAATTTCAATATGTTTTGACTAATAATCGAACATTATCGACCTCAACAGCAATCATTGACTGAATAACGCACATGTTTTTTGGAAGTACCTAGCTACCTATTCCGATCTCGATCCAATTCCAATTCAAGAATTCTACTACTACACATAATACTAATACTAATACTACACATCACTTGTATTTCAATATGTTTTCACAAATAATCAAACATTATCGACCACAACAGCAATCATTGACTATATAAGGCACATGTTTTTGGAAGTATCTAGCTACCTATTCCAATCCCGATCCAAGAATTCTACTACTACACATAATACTAATACTACACATCACTTTTATTTCAATATGTTTTTTATTAATAATCAAACATTATCAACCACAACAGTGATCATTGACTGTATAACGCACATTTTTTTTGGAAGTATCTAGCTACCTATTCCGATCCCGATCCAATTCTGATCCAATAATTCTACTACTACACATAATACCAATACTGATACTACACATCACTTGTATTTCAATATGTTTTGACTAATAACGCACATGTTTTTTGGAAGTATCTAGCTACCTATTCCGATCCTTCAATAATTTTTTCCAAAGAAGAAACGATGTAAATTAGCATCGAGCTAGCCCATGCCGTGTCTTCTGTATTTACTATATCTGTGGCGCCACCACGGAACTTTGGCTGGAGTATAAATTTGATGGGTAACTTTTACTGTTACTGCAGCTGCAGGGGTAATAAGAGGCTTGCACCGTGGATTAGTCTGGTGTAATCACAGTCAAAGTCACTATGTCCTTGTACTCTGCAGCTCTTTGCAACTGAGCCCAAGTGAGACGATCACAATGATTTTTTTTTTTTTTTTTTTTTTACATGTTTTCAAAACTTGGTTGAATATATGATTGCAAGTCGGGACTGCATGACCCTGCAGCCCCAGGATCACCAGCAATTTAATATGTTCAATCAATCATCTTTTTTTATCGTACAATAATTACTCTAATCACTTTTCGTGCAATTGTTGATCCAAAAGCGGAAGGAAGAGAACATCAATGTCAAAGTAACAAATGAAATATTCTTCAAACCGCTGATTTTCACTCACAGAAGAAGAAACTGAAGCCCTGACAGCTAATCTCAGAGGAGGAAACTCAAAATTTTGTCATTTTTATAAGAAAATATGATTTTATTTATGTATTTAAAAAGGGGAACTGCACTTTTTTGGAATTTTGCCCATCATTCGCAATCCTTATTTTACATTTCTTTCCCTTTTACGTGCATTAAAACGCCAAAAAACAAGTTAATATGAGCTAGCTAACAATGTACATCATCGGGAGACACCTACTTCGACTACTCCGACAACGTTTTATCATTTTATATACATTCAAGAACAAGTATATTGATAATGACATGTAATACTTACAGTAATTTGCCATATTTTGATGATTTAAAAACATATTGATTTCAGAGACACATTGATCGGAACTAACGCTACTTCCGTGTCAAGTGTCAAAAGAACAAACTAGCATCTTACTCAGTCTCTGTAGCGATGTTGTCCGGTTTAAGTTGAGAGCCGATGTATCCACCGCGTTCGTGTGTCCTGTTGTTGGCATGATTTATAAGCTAGCGTTAACTTTTCAAAACTCTAAATTTTGTCATTTTTTATAAGAAAATATGGTTTTATTTATGTATTTAAAAAGGGGAACTGCACTTTTTGGGAATTTTGCCCATCATTCGCAATCCTTATTTTACATTTCTTTCCCTTTTACGTGCATTAAAACGCCAAAAAACAAGTTAATATGAGCTAGCTAACAATGTACATCATCAGGAGACACCTACTTCGACTACTCCGACAACGTTTTATCATTTTATATACATTCAAGAACAAGTATATTGATAATGACATGTAATACTTACAGTATTTTGCCATATTTTGATGATTTAAAAACATATTGATTTCAGAGACCCGTTGATCGGATCTAACGCTACGCTACGCTAAGAACAAACGAGCATCTTACTCAGTCTCTGTAGCGATGTCGTCTGGTTTAAGTTGAGAGCCGATGTATCCACCGCGTCCGTGTGTCCTGTTGTTGGCATGATTTATAAGCTAGCGTTAACTTTTCAAAACTAGCAACACAATACCAGCATCATTAGGTAGCGGTACTAGGAAGTAGCTTGAGTATCACTCACAACGACTATAAGGAGACGTTGTGATACTCCGACAAAAATATAGTAGTACTCCGCGTTAGCTGCTACAATAACAATATCAGCAAAAAAAATCGGAGTTCCCCTTTAAGTGTGTCCAATGTCCAAAATATACATTTTCAAGGTAGGGCCATAAAGACTATAGTACAATTGCATCTTAAATGTTTCATTTATAGAGGAAAAAAACAACTCAGAACTTCTTTGACCTGGAGTTGAACCAAGCTTATCAGCGCTCGGAGTGAAAACAAGCCACGTGTAAATCATGCAAATAGAAATTCTCTCAGTGGAAGACAAATACCAGAGTTACTGCACCACAAAGAAAGTCAATAATGCACGGTAATACCCAGTACTTTTGCACCGTACAAGTACAAGTTATGATTATATTAGATATTAAATTGCTTTCTGTACACAGAAAAGTGAAGAACAAAACAAAACTATAACCTTTAAAATAAAGTAATTACGGGCGGCACGGCGGTCTACGTAGTGGTTAGCGCGCAGACCTCACAGCTAGGAGACCAGGGTTCAATTCCACCCTCGGCCATATCTGTGTGGAGTTTGCATGTTCTCCCCGTGCATGCGTGGGTTTTCTCCGGGTACTCCGGTTTCCTCCCACATTCCAAAAAAAACATGCTAGGTTAATTGACGACTCTAAATTGTCCATAGGTATGAATGTGAGTGTGAATGGTTGTTTGTCTATATGTGCCCTGTGATTGGCTGCAGACCAGTCCAGGGGTGTACCCCGCCTCTCGCCCGAAGACAGCTGGGATAGGCTCCAGCACCCCCGCGACCCTCATGAGGAAAAAGCGGTAGAAAATGAATGAATGAATAAAATGCTGTTTACATTATAGCGTTTAATCTTATCTCGTTTTAATTGGGTTCATATTGGAGTAGCGCTGTTCTTGTGAATGTTTCCTGTTTTTTTAGCATCTGCCCAATTGTGACTTGGTGTGGAAATGTCAATATATGTGTGTGTAGTGAGTGTGTGTGCTTTCAATGTTCTGTAGCAAATTGTCCTAGGGGACATGGTCCACATTTCTTTTGACAAAACTGGCCTCATTCATACGTTCATTTCATTGACTGCTACTGTACACATCTGACATCGACTCAGAAGAATTTCACGATAAGTAATGGTGTCACGAGATCCCGCGAGACTAACACGTGATGGTATTTCTGTTTACAGGGCAGATAATGATAATACACATACTCATGAAAATGGCAGTGAGAATTATTACCCCCCATCCATCTGAGGTCAACAGCTTCCGTGGTGTTATTCTACAATTGATTAAACTTACTTAAGTTTTGTCAGATTAAAATCCAATCGCTGCGTAATAGTCGCAGCTTTTTCAGAAATGCAATACTTCCTGGTTCTGCACTCTAAGCGTAACGAGAAATGTAGTTCTCTTAGTGTAAAAATCTAACTACCGTATTTTCTGGACTATAAGTCGCACAAGGCATAATTACGTAGAAAATAAACATACATAAGTCGCACTGGACTATAATTTGCATTTTTTGCAGGTAATTTATTTTACAAACTGCGTGACCAAAACAGACATTACGTCATCTTGGAAGGCAAGTTCTAACAATAACAAAAGAATAGAGAACAGGCTGAATAGGTGTAAGATATGCTAACACAATGCTTATTCAGCTACACAAAAAATAAACATGAACAGAAAAGGTGTCCAGTGTTTATGTAACATAAACAGTTTTTTCATTTATAAGTCGCAGGAACAGCCAACCTATGAAAAAAGTGTGACTTATAGTCCAGAAAATATGGTAATCTATTTTTTAGTTAGGAACATTTCATTCCCTGTGTTGTTTCATGACTCGGATGAATTAAAAACAAGTCCAAGTTCAGTCCTATATTTTGTTATGTAAAAATATAGTCTTGTTGCATTCCCATGACCCTGATGTATCATGTATCATTTTGTCATTACATCACTAAAAAAAACAGTCATGGTCGATAAATGTATACACACCAAAAATAATCAGTTTCAATAATAGTACCAGCTTAAATCCATCAACCCATCTAGCTGCCATACGGCTTGTCCTGTTCAGGGTTGTGAGAAGCACAACCCAACAGACTAGCCAATCACAGGGCAAACACCGTATATAGAGTTCTGACTTCAATTTGGAGCTTCGGCAATGCTACTGTTTAACTTTTCATTTTCATTTCAGCATACAGATCACATTCACAATTCAGCAATTGCAAATTTGCAGATTTTTTTGGTAAATTAAAAAAAAAATTTATTCTCTGAAATAAGTTGTGTTTTGCAGTGAGGCGAAGACATGCAAAACACCTTCTACACGATGCTAGTTTGCATGAACTTCTGTCTTTGCTATTTTTCCCCCCACACACAATTTGACTGCTTTTCCAAAATGCTTTGTTTAAAAAAAATTAGCAATAATTTTTATTAATAATTTTATTATTAATTTTTATTTTCATAAAATTATGACTTTGCACGCATAATATTTTTCCTTTATTACCATAACTTTTATATAATTTATATATATATATATATATATATAAATAACTTTTCCCCAACCTAATTTTCCAAATAATTAAAACAGTTCTTTCTTTTAAAAATACAACTTTATTCTCTTGATATTTTGACTTTATTTTTGCACTGTAAAATTACTGCTGAACATTCAATTGTTCCAGTATTTGTTGTAATTGTTCCAGTATTATTCATTAGTGGGGGGTTTTTGCCATTGATGGTACCCATTATGTCACTGTATGGTCATATCACCTCGTACTTTGGTACGCGACAAAAATAAAAGAAAAAAAAAGAAAAAAACTATATTAGGAAAACAGGACGTGAACAAATGTAAAAATAAAAATAAAAAAATAAAAAAATAAAAAAATAAAAAAATAAAAAATAATAAAAATAATAAATAATAATAATAATGTAAAAAAATATATTATGGAAAGCAGGAAGTGAACAAATGTAACAGTTACTGATTGTAAAAGTACCAGATGGAGGGGTAGGATTTAATAAGCTTTGCTTCTTCCTACTCCTTTTGGACATGTGGAACTGTGAACTGATTATGTGATGCATTCAATTGTAATCTGATGCATGTTCAAATGAAATTAAACCATTACCATTACCATTACCATTACCATTTTTGGCCGGATCACAAGCCTACAAAAAGTAGTAGTATATAAAAGTTCATGCAACATCAAAGTTAGCCCCCCCCCCAAACTGTTGGCCACAGCTGTACACTCTACACATCAAGGACTGGGTGGGTGTAAAGGAAACATTTAATCATTTTATCAATATATTCTGCTCAATACAATATTCTCTCAGGTACTCCAAATCTGCAATGTGCAGTATATAATGCAAACATATCCAATAAAGTGTATCTCAAAAAATGATGTGTGTCATCTGGGGTCTGATGGATTAATCGGCTGATTAATACCGGTCGGACAATGAAGAACCGTCATACTAAATGACATCAGCGCTTTGGGTCCTGATTGAAGGAGCCACTGAAAAGGTCACCATCGGCTTGGTTCTTACTGATTACTGATTGGTACGGTCCTGTCATCAGGTAGAGGGAACATTATGGTAATGGTTAGGTCAGCTTCTTTGGTCACGGTGGTAATAAATGACCAGGCATCCTATTTATAACAACTAAGCTGTGCACTGTGACGATTCTGTAAGCTGCCTTAACGCTGTTAGAGTTAGCTCATGGCGGCACATTGTACAGAAGCAAGAATGGGTGGTAGGACGGACGCTAGAGACCATATAGCGCCTTGGTATAAGTCAAAAATCAGTACCATTAAAATGATTTGAGGGATTTTAAAATGTATTAGATATTATAATTATTTATTCTAAATTATTTAAATTATTTGTACAAACGCTGTGCATTGTTCATATTTGATGTCATCTATTTATTCTCCACATTATTATTTATTATTATACGGGAACATTTCGTTGGCAATTTCACTGCTGTGTTGTTGTGCAATGACAATAAAGAAAGTCTATCTATATGCTAATGCTAATACTGATTCATTAAAAATAGCAAAAACAGACAAAAACATCACAAATCATAGCTAAGTACAACAAGTACAGAGGATTTAGTTTGTCACTGGAAAAATGCGACAACTCAGAGACGGAAGATACCAACATAGAAATGGGCATAAGCAAGGGAAACTAGCGCAACATGGTCGTGCAAGCATGTTTTGTCAACTTTCCGTTACATCTCCCATGCAGTGGCGCTGCCATAATTCATATTGATTTATTACGCTCCATCACTTCACACAACACACCGGCTCGTAGCCCTTTTCAATAAAATATCCCGACAAGAAATCCAACATAATCTGACAAATTTAAAAACTATACACAACATACAGTACTTTGTACCAAGAGTGAGAATACAAAAATCATACTACAAAATGAAATAAATAAACTCACCCCTCCGACGAGAGCTTCCCCTGTGCTCCATTTTGAGGAGCGGGGTTTTAAAAGGGGTCACAAAAGGAGGGGGGTCCTAACAGTGGTCCCTAGGGAACTCCAGTAATGACGGGTCCAAAGTATAGCGATAATGTTAGTGAGGTGCAGAAGTCAGGAATGCTGCCAGCGCTGTGTGGATAATGTGAGGATCAGCTATTTCTGTGACAGTGTATTTGTGTGTGTGTGTGTGTGTGTGTGTAAAGTGACCTGTGATGACGACGACAGCGACAGCCATGCACCAAAGCACCCTTGCCCTCCCCACGGAGATCAGCACGCACGCCCTCACGCACACTTCCCCTTTGCTTCCCCGAGCTTCTGATCCCTGCTACACACACATTTCCACAAGCGTGTGTGTGTGTGTGTGTGTGTGTGTGTGTTTGCGCACGCCGAGTGGGAGGAGCAAAGAAAGTGAGGGGAGTGAAAAGGAAAGGATGGGCGTGTACATGGAATAAAACTAGGAAGACAAATTACTGATTCCATTTCCTATGTGGGGTCAACCAAATTATCAAGTCCTGGTTCTCCGTATTCTCTAACACCTGTTTTCAATCCAGTGTGGTTATGTCAGAGGAGAGGTTTTCGTGACTCAATTTACAATGTGACCTTCACGTGGCATAGGTAGAGATGGACAATCAATCGGTCCAACAGTAAATAAGCGCTTAGACTGGATGTTATGGTAATGTTAATGGTTTAATTTCATTTAAACATGCATCAGATTACAATTGAATGCATCACATAATCAGTTCACAGTTCCACATGTCCAAAAGGAGTAGGAAGAAGCAAAGCTTATTAAATCCTACCCCTCCATCTGGTACTTTTACAATCAGTAACTGTTATATTTGTTCACTTCCTGCTTTCGTAATATAATTTTATTTATTAAGTTTTTAAAAACTTTATTTTATTAATTTTTATTAATTTATTGTTATTTTTATCAATTTATTTTTATCAATTTATTTTTATCAATTTATTTTTATCATTATTTAAATTTTTATTATTATTTTTATTTTTATCATTATTTTTATTTTTATCATTATTTTTATTTTTTTTATTTTTATTTTTCAATCAATAACTGATACATTTGTTCACTTCCAGCTTTCTTAATTCAGTTTAAGGGTTTTTTTTGTTTGTTTTTGGCGTTTTATTTTATTTTTGTCACGTACCGAAGTACAAGGTGATATGACCATACAATGACATAATGGGTACCATAATAATTGTCAATATAGTGATATATATATACATATGTATATATATGTATATATGTCATCATGACTGGTTGAAAACTCATCCTTGTATTTAGCAAACATCAACTAAACAACATGTCAAACGACAGTCAATCAAAAAGTTTCAAATGGAATGTTAAAGGTGACCTATGATGCTTTTCCCATTTGTCAGACCTATAAATGTAGTTAGAATGTTGTATTCTCGTGTTAAACCATGCCAAAGTTTCATATAATAAGGTTTTCGCATTTGGAAGTGATCCCTAAAATGACTCAAAACGCTCGGTTTCAAAAGGCGTGGTATAACTGTCCCTTTGTGATGTCACAGAGGGGCGGACCTTATATGTAAACTCTCTGCCCTCCCCTAAGCACTGCTTCCTTCGCCCAACCCCAATCGTTTACTTGCTAGCAAAGCTCCGAAAAGCGAGCTAAATTTGTTTACAATTCCTAAAATCAGGCAGAAGTGGTTGGAGTTGCTGATTCCCTACCAGCAAAAGAAATGGATTTTAATCCGTCAACGACATTTCACACTGGACTGTTTTGTGAACGTGGGTCACTATGTAGCTGGACTAGCCTATAAACTTGCTGAAGCCCTGCACCTTTCTAATGTGTGGAGAGTCTGAAGTGCAAGCAGTAAGTTGTAGCATTAGCATTAGAGTTAGTTGTAGCATTATAGCATAGAGGAAGCGGGGTTGCTAATAGCCTTTTCAAACCACAATTAGTGGCTCTGAGTTTTTTTAACACACTGGTAGTCCCGCAAAACATAAAAAAACCTAACGCTAAAATGCTAAAGTTACGTACCACGTACGTGCGACAAACCTCTTTTATTGAGAAACTTCGGACTGTACAGTATCCACTTCCGGATCAGATTCAGGATCCAACACATATGGCCGAAAATTTCAAATCCGACATTTTAAAAAGATAAATTATGAACTCCGATAAAGTCGGCGGCACAAACTGGAAGTCTTTATATGAACTCAACTCCTAAACAGTTAGAATCACAAACCAGAAGGGCGTGCCTGGAGGCGGGTTGTGGGTGGAATACATTAAAACAAACTATTTTCACAGGAACCACAAAATCAAAAGAAATACAGTCGAATAGGTGCAGATTCTGGAGGAACTAGAATGCTTCGTGTTTGCTGGTTATTGTGTGTAGCTGCTCTATAGGAGCATATGCGCTAATATTGGTTTACAAACCCAAATGTCAACTCATTCGGAATGCATTATCACCTATGAAAGAACCAAAAGATGTGGGCCAAAACCCAAGTACCTGAATACTTCAGGACCTCTGCCTTTGTTTTAGTAGCCCGTTAATCTGTCTGTGTAAAACCATGTGAAGTGGGCTCTAATCACTTAACCAGATTAGGCTAATCCTGAACTTTTTATAAAACACACAAGTCACACCGGGGCTACAACGCAGAGCAAGACTCGGCTCCAAAGCCATGGAGTCGAATGAATTGAATGCAGACTTTTGCTGCAGTCGTGAGGCGAGACACCGAGACATGATCCGAGGGTCTGGGACGTGAAAGCAGCTTTAAAACCACTCAGGTGCCAGAACACGCCTCCATGTCGGACTTTGATTGGCCAAAGAGAATACAGAAACTGTTAAGTGAATGCACAAGTTGTTGCCCCTCCGTGAGGGGTTTGAGTGCCCGAGTGCCCCTGGTAGGGTCTCCCAAGGCAAACAGGTCCGAGGTGACGGGACAGACCAAGAGTGATTCAGAAGACCCTTATGAAAAAAACAAAGAGGACGAACCGTACCTCGCCCAAATCTGGGATACCGGGGCCTCACCCTGGAGCCAGACCCGGGGTAGGGGCTCACAGGCGAGCGACTGGTGGTCGGGCCTTCACGGATTCTCCCCCTTGTAGACCCACCACCTACGGGGGCGGTCAAGGGCGGGTGCCTGGGCGACCTGGTTTTCGGCGGAAAAATCTGCTTCTTAGGACATGGACCCTGACGCCTCCCTGGTGAGGTGTTCCGGGCATGCCCAGCCGGGAAAAGGCCCCGAGGCAGACCTAGGACACGCTGGAGGGATTGTGTCTCACAGCTGGCCTGGGAACAACCTTGGTGTCCTCCCGGTGGAGCTGGAGGAGGTGGCTGGGGACCGGGAAGTCTGGGCTTCCCTACTGAGACTGCTGCCCCCGCGACCCGGACCCGGGTAAGCGGAGGAAAATGGATGGATGGAAGTCCTGGTCATCGTGTGTGAGAATCAACTGATCATCTGCTGAAGGTTATCCTGAAACTGACAGATGTGTGAAGGCCCGAGCATTAAGATGGCCGATCAAATCACGCAGTAAGAAGGATTTAATGGTATCAAGCTGCACTTGGTTCCATGTCAGATGGTTGCTATTGCAGTGTCTGTGTGTGTGTGTGTGTGATGCACTTAATGATACCCAAGGACCTTAAACCCAAAAGTAAACAACACAGTCAGTTATGCAAGACAGCCTGAGTGGACTGGGTTGTAGGTTCAGCAGCCATTAAATGTATCGAGTACTACAATGTGCGGGTTGTTTTCCAAGTCAAGTGACATTTTTTTTCGGGTTTACATATACTGTCTCGGTTACAATACTTCACATAACTAAGTAGTCAATTTGCTCTGTTGTTCTCCCCGTGCATGCGTGGGTTTTCTCCGGGTACTCCAGTTTCCTCCCACATTCCAAAAACATGCTAGGTTAATTAGCGACTCCAAATTGTCCATAGGTATGAATGTGAGTGTGAATGGTTGTTTGTCTATATGTGCCCTGTGATTGGCTGGTGACCAGTCCAGGGTGTACTCCGCCTCTCGCCTGAAGACAGCTGGGATAGGCTCCAGCACCCCTTGCAACCGTCGTGAGGATAAGCGGTAAAAAATGAATGAATTTAGAGCATAGAAAACCGTCTAAAAATGGTTCTTAACATTATTAGAGCCCTCTAGACGTGAAATAACACCCCTATAGTCACTTTTACACTCATATTAGCCAAATGTACTGGTCATAATAAAAGAAAATGAGATATAATATAGACTCATTCTGGCTGCACAGCAACCGAGTGGTTAGCGAGCAGGCCTCACAGCACCCGAGTCAGAGCATCCACATTCCAAAAACATGCTAGGTTAATTAGCGACTCCAAATTGTCCATAGGTATGAATGTGAGTGTGAATGGTTGTTTGTCTATATGTGCCCTGTGATTGGCTGGCCACCAGTCCAGGGTGTACCCCGCCTCTCGCCCGAAGACAGCTGGGATAGGCTCCAGCACCACCGCGACCCTCGTGAGGATAAGCAGTAGAAAATGAATAAATGAATGAATGTAAACAACACATATTATTCATTCCACCACAGGAGCTATGTCATGTTACAGATATCGGTATCGGAAATTAAGAGTTGGACAATAATCGGCATATTTGTTTTTCGGCAAAACAGCCAATATCGGACATCCCTACTGATGTTAGTCTGTATCCCCTCCTCCAATGTGTACAGGAGCAAAAGCTGCAGGGTTTTTATGCATGTGTTTTATTTCCTTAAAGTTGCCATGACTAATAGTTTGTACTTACCTAATTAACTGAATGAACTAATTAATTCATTTATTAATAAGATACCAGTTTTTCCTGTTTTCTTGGGTCATCTTGGGTGTCATGCTGCTTGAATTTCTCCTGTGAATTTTTCTTACAAATGAATCCAGGGTTACATATGTATCGGATGCTAGCTAGTGCAGCTGCTCAAGAGTACGTTGGTAAACTTCACTGCCAGACGCCTTAAGAGTCACGCTGATTATCGGGACGACGGTCAGGGTTTTTAGCTCGATGGCTAGTGCTCTTGAATGTCATTCCTCAGTACACAATTCCTTGATTACAAAACATACATTTTAAAAACAAGAACCATAAAAATAATATAAAAATATAAAATAATAGTTTGATAGTATAAAAAATTAAAATTTATAAAATAAAGTAAATAAATAAATAAATAAACTTAATTATGTTCAGAAAGCAGGAAGTGAACAAATGTTAAAAAATTAAAAAAATTAAAAAATGAAATAAAATAAAGTAAAAAATAATAAAATAAAACTAAAATAATAACAATTAAAAATAATAATAAAAAATAAAACTTAAATTATATTAGGAAAGCAGGAAGTGAACAAATGTAACATTTACTGATTGTAAAAGTACCAGATGGAGGGGTAGGATTTAATAAGCTTTGCTTCTTCCTACTCCTTTTGGACATGTGGAACTGTGAACTGATTATATGATGCATTCAATTGTATTCTAATGCATGTTCAAATGAAATTAAACCATTATCATTACCATATATAACATGTAACTTGGCATTTTGGCATTGGCCGGTTAAGTATTCTTAACATACATTTTAGAGCTGTTTTCTAATACTGTGAAACCATGATACTTTTTGTTCAAGGTTATCAAACCATTAGAGTATCTTACCAGCCCATTCCTACATGTAATACTTGTTCAAAACCCTAAAAAAAGCAGTGGGAAACTACCTTGCAACAGATCTCAGTCACTTTTTCCATCATTTTTTAATGCCTTTAATAAGACTTGACAAGATCCGTTCAATCACGTCACCAGTATTTCTCCACGAAAACAACCAAATAGGCACAAAAGCTAAGCGTTTAACTACTGTATAAAAAGGAGAAATTAGACAAAAGTTAGGGAAGTCAGACTGGAGGAAAAACTGTGCATGCATCACAGAGGGCGGTGTCTCACCTCCCCCCACTCAACCAACGGGACGCCAGCCAGCAGGATAATCAATAGCAGTAACTGCTATTTAACGAGCAGTACATGCTTTCAAACCTTCCCCCTTTCCTGAAGCCAAAAACTCTTCCCAATACTTCCAAACTGTCTGAGGGTTGCTTTGTTGTTTGGACTCTTGGATTCGAGAATCGTAAACAAAAACCTTGAATACATGACGGGAAACAGTGGGCTGAAAATAGTATGTTGTTTCTGTGATGCAGTGAATACCCACTGGGACGTGACACTCCCACTGCTGCTTGGAGTTCCATGCATGGAGCAGTACTACTCATAAAATACCGCTCTCTCTCTCTCTATCTAACCGGGAGTCTGTAAAAATCCTTCCCAGCATGAAGCCGATAATTGTGGCACAACCAAAGCGCACATTAAATACGGAGATCAACCCAATGAGAAGTGCTATAAAAACAGCGACTTCACTGGCAACAATCTGGCCAAATAGGTTGGATGGAAGTTTGTTAAAAACATAAACAGGTTTTCCAGGACAATACACATTTAACTCAGTTGTACTATTAACACATTCAATCACAGCCATACATTCAGTATCGGCCATATATATATATAATATCTAACTATATTGACAGTTACTATGGTACCCATGATGTCATTGAATGGTCATATCACCATGTACTTTGGTACGTGACAAAAAAAATTATAAAAAATGTTTTAAAAATTAAAAAAAAATTTGTAAAAATGAAATAAAATAAAGTAAAAATAATCAAATAAAACTAAAACAATTTAAAATATAATAAAATAAAAAAATACAACTTAAATTATAATAGGAAAGCAGGAAGTGAACAAATGTAACATTTACTAAGCATTTTGAACTATTTTGACAATCTTTCAAGGCACACGGAATACTGTGTTCTCAAGCTAAATGAACACGGAACCCACCAAAAAAAACCATTTGATTCCACTCTTTCATCAGAAAAAAACTATTGTTTCTACCTTTTCCCGTTCTTTCAGTAATCAGTATCGAAAACATTAAGGGTGTGTATTGGCAAGAATCTGTTGATACGATACATATCACGATACTCGGCTCACAATATGATATATCACGATATATCACAATACTGTATACGGTAATGAGTCAAGGGCTGCACGGCGGACAAGTGGTTAGCGCGCAGACCTCACAGCAAGGAGACCTGGGTTCAATTACAGTTTTGGGTGCGTGGGTTTTTTGCGGGTACTCCGGTTTCCTCCCACATTCCAAAAACACGCAAGGTTAATTGGTGATTCCAAATTGTCCATAGGTGTGAATGTGAGTGTGAATGGTTGTTTGTCTATATGTGCCCTGTGATTGGCTGGCAACCAATCCAGGGTGTACCCCACCTCTGGCACGAAGACAGCTGGGATAGGCTCCAGCATCCCCTGCAACCCTCGTGAGGATGAGCCGTAGAAAATAAATGAATGAATGAGTCAAAAGGAATGGAAGTGAAATTTCGGTCCCAGGTTTGCTTATCAAGTGTTGTGTTGGAATGCGACCGTGTAACGTTCGGGTTTGGATAAGATGTTTGAATACCCTGTGACTGGACAGCCGGGTCCTTTGAGTAGAATTGGAGATAATCAGATATGTTAAAAAATACAGAAATAAAATGTTGTTTGATTTTTTTTAAGATACAAAATAGGTACAGTATGTCCCAATGATGTGCATTTTTAGCTAGCTCGTACTAACTTGTTTTTAGAATGCACAGCAAGATCATTTTTCAAATAAAGAATTGTGGATAATGGACAAAATCCCCAAAAGAAATAAAAAATAAAAATGAAAATGAAAAAATGAAAAAATTAAATTAAAATATATATTTTTTTTAAATACAGAACTACAGAAATGGTGGCATGGGTGTGGAAGGAAGATCTAAAAATAAAAATAAAAATAAAAATAAAAATAAAAATAAAAATAAAAATAAAAATAAAAATAAAAATAAAAATAAAAATAAAAATAAAAATAAAAAAAATAAAATAAAATAAAATAAAAAAAATTAAAATTAAAATATATATTTTTTTAAATACAGAACTATAGAAATGGTGGCACGGATGTGGAGGGAAGATCTACACACAAGGTCTTTCCCTCAAAAGAATTTTGAACATTTGTTCTCACCTGGAACGTCCGCATCCTCTTTCAACTCATTGTTTTCATTGCATTCTTCCTCTTCGATGGTCTCGTTCGCCTTTTCCGAGCTGTCCTTTACCGGGACCACCGTGAAATTGGTAGGCATTTTTACACCATGTGCTTCCTCTCAATGTCTCCTTGTTTCCACAGCCTTATCTCCTTCTACGTCTCTCAGGCTTGACGCCGCTCTCTCCTCTTCCTCGTCCAGCTGTTTTCACTCTTTGTGCTTTCAGCTAATCACTCGGTGTAAGTCGTGGGTTCATGTCAGGTCTTTTAAAGTTTTGTGTCTTCCAACGGGACACTGTTCAATGCCGAGCGACCCCCGATCACACAATCCAAATAAGGAAGTCGAGGGATGACCCGCCCCTTTGGGGTGGGAGTGGAAGGGGGGGGCAGTACGCACACACGCACATTTGCAGAAAACATGACATGTATGCTTGTGAGCAGGAAAGCATGGAAGCTTGGGTTGTTTTTTTTTTCTGTGCCCAAGGGCGGTTGTCAGTAATGTCAGCTTTTGTTCATAGAAAGGAGGAAGTCCTGAACCGGGGGGGACACACCAGCCGTATAACGTTTCCTCACTTCCTATGCGGTGTTATTTGATTCCACATGCAGTCAAGCGGAGGGGGCAGTATAAAAAAATAAAATTCATCCAAAGTCCCGCAGTCAAGATTCCAAATGAATCCATCCAGACATCTTCTATGCAGTTTTTTCTCACTTCCTTATGCTGGAGCCTATCACAGTTGACTTTGGTCAATCTGTGGCGGGGTCTGTGGAGATCAGTGGTTCTCACCTGGTGTTTCAGGACCCTAAAAGCTATTTGCTTGACAAAGTGCCTTCATAAATTACTCTAAAATGCATACTGTGCATGTCATAATGTCCAAGACATTTAAAACAATTAAATTAAAAATAATTAAAATGAAAAAAAGACATTTAGTTGTATTTTTAAAAAGGACCAATCAATTTTAAAAATGACGAATAAATACAATTATAAAGGACATAAGTGTAAAAAATAAAAACGATTAAATAAAACATTTTAAAAACAAAAAAATAATGAAAAAATAAGTTGAAAAATGACAAATATAAAAGTGACTTAAATTAAAGAATAAAAATAAAACCAAATAAAAAAACTACGAAAATACAAATGACAGTGTACAATAATAAAAACTAATAAATTACTTAAATAAAAAAAGAATTACTTAAAATTACTAACAATTACTTAAAATAATAATAAAAACTAACAATAAAAATAGAAAACCAATATCTAAATAAAACATTTTAAAAACGAAAAATTATGAAAAAAATAAGTTTGAAAATGACAAATAAAAAGATGACTTAAATAAAACAAAATAATAAAACTACAAAAATACAAATGACAGTGTACAAATAATAAAAACTAATAAATTACTTAAAATAAAACAATTACTTAAAATTACTAACAATTACTTAAAATAATAATAAAAAATAACAATAAAAATAGAAAACCAATATCGAAATAAAACATTTTAAAAACAAAAAATTAAGAAAAAAATAAGTTTGAAAATGACAAATAAAAAAGTGACTTAAATAAAAGCATAAAAATAAAACAAAATAATAAAACTACAAAAATACAAATGACAGTGTACAAATAATAAAACAATTACTTAAAATTACTAACAATTACTTAAAATAACAAAAATATAAAACCAAAAATATCTTCAATAAGTGTAAAAAAAATCATAAAAATGTCTAAATATAAATAAATTAAAATGTATTAAACATTTAATCTAAAAATTAGTGTGAAAAATAAAAATAATTTCCATAAACATGTAAAAAAAATAAAATAAAAATGACTTCAATAAATGTGTAGAATATCTCAGTTGACTTTGGGCGAGAGATGGGGTCCACCCTGGACTGGTCAGCAGCCAATCGCATGGCAATTAACCTAACATGCATGTGTGAGCATCCTTCAACAGCAACATCATCAGCTGACCGTCATACAATGTACCATTTCCTCGGGGAACACAGAGAAATATTTTTAGTCTTAGGTTTCCCACGAAAGTCGTCTAACATTGCTGCGTGATGGGAAACGGCCTGAGGGAACGCGGGACAGAGAAGGACAGTCTAAGTCGAATTCTTTGACTCAGCTGTTTTCTCATTTGGGTACGGTGGGCTATCAAGAACAAGCGAGTCGCTATTCCCTTTTAGTCCCCCCTCCAGCATGACGACATACCCGATCAATGAAGTCAACACAAGGGTGGGGGCTACAGGAAACAGGAAAGGAAGAGGCGCAGCAAGAAGACAAAAGGATCATGAGGACAGATGAGAGTTCTTTCTTGGAAACGCTAACCAAACCTGGGATGGAACTTGTCATAGGAAATGCTGCATATGTTGTGAAAAAGATCTGTTCAATGATTATTATGACAATAACCGAGCCGTGTATCAGGACACAGTTTTCCCATCTGGGTTTTCGCATCTGCTGCATTTCCAAAGCCAGCATTTCCAGAAATGCTGCAAACGTTTCACAGACAGTATGACAGACTACCTGTGAGAAAATACA
Organism: Doryrhamphus excisus; assembly: GCF_037039965.1. Taxonomy (NCBI): domain Eukaryota; kingdom Metazoa; phylum Chordata; class Actinopteri; order Syngnathiformes; family Syngnathidae; genus Doryrhamphus; species Doryrhamphus excisus. The sequence continues at coordinate 5,961,592 of NC_136361.1, forward strand.
TGTCACAGGTGGCAATTCCACAACTTCACACAGTGAAAGATGACATATTAAAAGGAAGTATTGTATTATTATGACATATTATTATACATTAGTTATTATATGTGTATTATCATAACATTAGTAGTATATTGGAAAAATAAACATTAGTTGCAGCCCTCTTTTATTTAATTTAAGTATTTTGTTGTAATAAATTTGCCATAGCATAACAAAATATTTTATATATTTTTTTAAATAGTAAAAATTGTACATTATATTTATATTATATTTATATTATGTTAATTATATTAATTTTTTTATTATTTAAAAAAATAAATATTAAATTAAATTTATTATTTTAAATATATATATATTGTATATATTATTTTTTATGTATTTCTTTTAAAATAATACAAAAAATAAAATTGTGTATATATGTTATGTTTAAAAATAATACAAAAACAATTATATGTATATAATTATATATATTATAAAATTATGTGTATATGTTATGTAAAAAAAAGAATAAAGGCATATCTTATCTTATTTGTTCTCAATATCATTTAGCATCAATTTGCAGGATCATAAATATTTCAAAACACACCTCCATTTTTGTTTGTACAATCATATTTATTCCATTGTACTTTTCTTAAAATTAATGCTAAAATCCCGTCTCGTTTAGTTTTTTCCAGTTGTGTCTGTAGTATTACAAAAGAGATGCCAAATGCAAGACACTTTAACATCTCTATGAGCAAAATCGATTTTTAATTGCCTCCAGGAAGAGAGCATAATTTGTGGTGTGCTAATTTGATAAATGCCACAAGACAAGCTGGTGTTATGTTTCACATCACACGCATTCACACGCATCAGGATTTTCCCAACATAAATGTTTTTTTAAGCAGGAAAAAAAATCACTTCAGTTATCTTTCTTTGTGTACCAGGATTTCGTGGACGCCGACTCTCATCCATACACAGCGGTCGAGCAGTGACGTAACGACTATGGTCTGAGTAAGTGGCCAGACGGGCAGAGTACCTCAGGGACAGTCAATACATCAAGGCCAGATCAACAAAATCTATTTTTAGGAATGAGGTTCCAACAATGCAGTGTAGTACTAGTGATTGTGTACTTTACATGGTACATGGTCCTCTTCATTCTTTCTAAACCGTGTTTGAAGCTCTAAAGCTTAAAAATATATCTAATATTAAGAAGAAAACACTGTGATTTGGCCAATCATATCGTTTTATGAGCCTAGAAATAATATATATATATATATATTAATCCGATTAACTGAAAATTCATTATAAAAATAAACACTAGTTGCAGCCCTGTTTTATTTAATTTAATTATATTGTTGAAATATATTTGTCATAACATAATTTGTCATAGTATATTTTATATACATCTTTTTAAAATAGTAAAAATTTTATATTATTTGAATTTTATATATAAATATAATTGTTTTTGTATTATTTTTAATTTATTTTTTAAAATACTACAACAAAAATAAAATTGTGTATATATGTTATGTTTAAAAATCATACAAAAACAATTATATGTATATAATTACATATATATTGTAAATTATGTGTATATATGTTATTTAAAAAAACACAAAACAATTAAATATATATATATATTATAAAATTATGTGTATATATGTTGTGTTTAAAAAAATACAAGAACATTATATATATATATTTTTTAAAATTGTGTATATATGTTATGTTTAAAAATAATACCAAAACAATTATATATATATATATATATAAATAATTGTTTTGGTATTTTTTAAACATAACATATATAATTTTATTTTTTGTATTATTTTAAAATATACTTTAATTAAATAAAACAGGGCTGCAACTAATGATTAATTTAATAACAATCATTTGATAATTTTTTTCAATTAATCGGACTTTTAAAAAAAACAACACATTTCTAATTTCTTTATTTGAAGTAAAAGGTCAAATAAGTGTACAAACACAAAATAATAATAATAATAATAATCCCACACAAAAATACAACCATTATTATTTTCTTAGTCGATGAATATAACGCTTGTTTCAATTTGCTTTCATAAATGACAAAACTAATTTCTGAGGCTGAAAGTGAAGGATATTTGCATATTTAAATTAAAAAAATATTAATTAATTATCAATACATATTCTGATTTCAATACGAGTACTTTGGTAAAACAATAGAAAATGAAAATAATCATAATGAAATACGTTGTAGGGACTGTCCTGAAAGAAACATCTTTCTATGGGTAACTAACAACGCCCTCTAGAGGACGGCAGACGAAATTACAGCCATTCCTTCAACTAGTGGCGCCTATAAGGTCTCGTGCCATTTTGAATGAGCTTTGTAAACACACCAATCTTTTTGAAACATATTATATATCATATTGCAAATATTCAACTAATCTGGTGGACCGGGAATCAAGCTAAAAAAAAAACAAACTGGATTTTGTTGTTCATGTGGCGTTCAATGACATGTCGATTCATTCGAATTAGTCCATATTTCAATTGATAATTAAAATGATTATTTCTGGCCAGCAGGGGGCAATGTTGTTCTATCAGCTGATTCAATGTTAAAAGTCTCCTCTGTAGGTTGCTTCTTTTCCTCCCGTCACCATCATGATTGACACAAGCTCTATGCGATGTAGCGACTCCGTTCAAAAACAGAAGCTGACTCATGGATTTTGCCCCTTTTGGGGCGGACGACTCCCGACGAGCCCAACAAGGCTCCAGTTTCACCACGCTGGCGTTTGATTCCCACATTTCAGCAGGGGTTACCCCCCGCCGTCTTCATTCAGACCCGAGCGGAACACAATACGTCTCCTTACACACTTCCGACATCCGATACCCAATGATGGCACAGCCTAGGAACGCTACCCGGTCCCCTATTTTTTTTTTTTTTTTTTTACCAGTGTTGATTTGTCCTTAACATAGAACAGCAAATGCCACTATTACGTTTGCGGCTATTATAGGAATGTATATATTTAGACCTGTTGGTACATTCCTGATTATAATAAGATACTTTATCCTCAAGGATTACGTGTGAGGATATTTTATATATTACAGCTGTGCTTGTTGTCACATTCTTTACATACAAACATACTAACCACTTATCATTTCTGAACAAAATGACGCATCACCATTTGCAATTTATTCGTGGCGGAGTTGGACGAGATCAGTGGTTCTCACCTGGTGGGTCAGGACCCTAAAAACTATGAATTTGCTTGACAAAGTGCCTTCATAAATTACTCTAAAATGCATACTGTACATGTCATTATGTCCAATGTTTCAAAAGAGTATAGACAATTAAAAAACATATTTGTAAATAAATACATATTTGCAAATAAATACAATTATAAAAGAACATAAGTGGAAAAAAACGATTTAAATAAAACATTTTAAAAAAATACATTAAAAATGACAAATAAAAAGTGACTTAAATAAAATTAAAACAAAAGAAAAAACCTACAAAAATACAAATGACAATGTACAAATAATAAATACTCATAAATTACTTAAATAAAATAAAATAATTACTTAAAATTACAAACAATTACTTAAAATATTTTAAAAAATAACAATAAAAATATAAAACCAATATTTAAATAAAACATTTTAAAAACAAAAAATAACGAAAAAAATAAGTTTGAAAATGGCAAATAAAAAAGTGACTTAAATAAAAGCATAAAAATAAAACAAAATAATAAAACTGCAAAAATACAAATGACAGTGTACAAATAATAAAAACTACTAAATTACTTAAATAAAACAAAACAATTACTTAAAATTACTTAAAAAGTGTAAAAGAAATAATAAAAATGTCCAAAAATAAATAAATTAAATTTAAGTATTAAGTATTAAGTATTAAGTATTAAGTATTAAGTATTAAGTATTAAGTATTAAGTATTAAGTAAATAATAGTAAATTTTATTATTAAACATTTAATATGACAAAATAAAAGTGCAAAAAAATAGTGTGAAAAATAGAAATGACTTCAATAAATGTGAAAAAATAATAATAAAAACAAAAAAAATGGGTCGCACCATTAATGCACGGGCAGCAACAAAAAAACATCTCTGTGTAAGTGTGCGTTGATTTTAAAGATAACATGCTCATCATTGTACGACTAACATACCACTACATCATAGCGTCTATAGGGGAGTTGCCGCTTGATTATCCAGCATACCTTGCGGGCACTAAATAACACTGTAAATATCAGTTAAGTGTTGTTAGCGGTTAGTTGAAGGATGAACTCAGCTATTTTTTTGGAGAGCCAAGAAAGAAAACAACAACAATGTAAAAATCAGTAGTAATGTTAAGAATAAGGTCATAATAGTAAAAAAAAAAAGGCGTAATCTTGCAATAAGAGTTAGCATAGTTGCAAAAGGTTGCGGAAAAATGTAGAATATTTTGGGAATAAAGCCAAAATATTATGAGAAAAAAGTATAAGATTATTTAAAAACAAAGATGAAATATTTGTAGCATTTGTAGCATTAAACTAAATGTGTTTGCCGTTTAATGAGCATCTTTAATCAATCACAGTGCTGAGCTCTGTGCGGAATATGGAGGTCACACAACAGCAGATAAAGTGGATGCCAGGGCCCAGTTGGTGTTCCATGTGCTGACTGCTGGGCTCCAAATAAAGCAGAGGTCAGCATATGATACCCAAGGTGCATGCCTTCATAAACGGGGATTTGCATGCACGCGTGCAGACATAATGTGCCGACAGGACTCTAACTGCAACACACCAACATATCGTGATCACATCACACAATATGTCATGGATTCATTATTACTCCCAGAGGACCCTGATAGTGCCTCATGACTTTTTGTAGTCGGGAGCTGATATTTTCCTGAAACTTACCTATGTTCTACTGTTGATTACTAAAAACAGATGAAAGACTAATCTTTGTTTAAAGTCACATTTACATTTGTATTACAAAAGGGGGAAAAAATCTGACATTTTGAGAATAAAAGTGGTCAATTTACCAGAATAAAGTCAAAATAATATTTTTCATCATGTCGTACGTGTCAGAGGGAAAATAGAGCATAGTTCTTTCGAAAGGAAGGAAATGTTCCTCTTGCTTCAGTCAAGCTTTTATTTATAACATGGCAGCAAAACAGAGAAGTTGCACCCAAACATATTAGCATGGGGTTAGCATCATCTCACTTCCGACTTCCTTACCCCGCCCACTCCCTTTTCATAGCTGTCTCAGGCAATGCCTGTAAGTTACAACTTTGTAACAAGTTTGTTCTCGTAAATTTACGACTTTATTCTTGTAATATTACAAGTTTTTTTCTCGTTTATTACGACTTATGTGACCTTTGGCGTTGGAGTTTTTTTCGCACAAATGTACAACTTTTCTTCTTATACATTTAAGACTTTTCTCATAAATTAACACTTTTTCTCTCATAAATGTATGACTTTTTTGCAATTGTTTTGGTAGATTTACAACTTTTATTGTCTTAAATGTACACCTTTTTTATCGTAAATTCACAACTTTTTTTCTCTTGAATTTACAACTTTTTTTGCAATTGTTTTGGTAGATTTACAACTTTTGTTGTCTTTAATGTATTGTCTTTTATTGTCTTCTCATAAATTCCCAACTTTTTTGTCAGAAATTTAAGACATTTTTTTGCAAACTTCACTCTCAATTTACAACTTTTATTCTTGCAAATGTACAATTTTTTCCTCATAAATTCACAACTTTTTTTATTTGAAATTCCCAACTTTCTCAAATGTATTATTTTTACGCAAATTTACCACTTTTATTTTCATACTTTATTTGAGACTTTTCTCATAAATTAACAATTATTTTCTTCATAAATGTACGAATTGTTTTGGTAGATTTACAACTTTTATTGTCTTAAATTGTCTTTTATTGTCTTCTCATAAATTCCCAACTCTTTTCTCAGAAATTTAAGATATTTTTTGCAAACTTCAGATTCAATTTACAACTTTTATTTTTGTAAATGGACAACTTTTTTCTTGTAAATTTAATAAAACTTTTTTCTCAAATGTATTATTTTTCACGCAAATTTAACACTTTTATTCTCATACATTTAAGACTTCGCTCATAAAACAACTTTTTTTCCTCATAAATGTACAACTTTTTTTTGCAATTGTCTTGGTAGATTTACAACTTTTATTGTCTTAATGTACACCTTTTTTATTGTAAATACCCAACGTTTTTCTCAGAAATTTAAGACGGTTTTTTTTTGCAAAATTCACAATCAATTTACAACTTTTATTCTTGCAAATATATGACTTTTTTTCTCGTAAATTCACAAGTTTTTTCCCAGAATTTCTCAACTTTTTTCTCAAATGTATTTTTCACGCAAATTTACCACTTTTATTCTCATACATTTAAGACTTTTCTCATAAATAAACAACTTTTGTTCTCAGAAATGTCCATTTATTTATAATTGTTTTGATAGATTTACAACTTTTATTATCGTAAAATATATGACTTTTTTCTTGTAAATTTGCAACTTTTTTCGCACAAACTTACAACTTTTTCCGGCCTAAATTTATTACTTTTATTCTCGGAAATTTGGGATTTTATTCTCATAAATTCACAACTATTTGCATATATTTACCATTTTTATTCTCAAAATCTCAGATTCCCCCCCCCCAATGTGCCCCTAACAAGTAATGTCGCCGTGTCTTATAATACTAAATAAAAAGGTGATTTTTACCCGACCACACCACCCATCACAGCTATCATCATCATTCGACATTGAATAGCATTTTTAAGCGACAAAATCACAGGATGTATGCACTATATTTATGCACTACACACAACAAACGACAACATATTAAATCCCAGTTAAGACTGCTGGAAACGGTCAGTAGCATTTAGTCAATAATGTGTCGTCAAAACCACTGCATCCTCTTTCCGACACTAGTTAGTCAATGTCCCCAGATACATTGTTTTGTAACGCTCATCATAAGGGCAAGCTATTTTCCACTTTGAATGAACAAAACATTAGTCACACAATCTTCCTTCACGGCTCTCAACAACACAGCTACAACACAACACAACAACATGGCCTCAATGTTTAGTGGGCTGCTTCTAAAGGCTCTGATATTGGACCAGCACCAGGACTTCAATCCAGGAGCATGCAGAACCCAAGTGATCACAACAACAACAGCACCATGTTGTTGCAGCTGAGTGTAAAACTTGTCATGCACAAGTTTCCCGTGCTTGCACAGAACCGGGGAATCTTAATACAAACCGACCTCAGCATGCATTTAAAGACGGATTTTTGCAACACCACAACTTCCTGAAACCTCCACAGCGCGGCAAAAAGTCATTGGCTGTAGCAGAAAAGAGCTAGCCCCTCCGCTAAATGCTTTTTTAGCCGAGTCCTGCAAATATCTCAACAAAAAAAGCTCCCAACTCAAGTTGCAGGCCAGTTTGTAGTTCCCATTGTCAACACAGCAACTGACGCTCAGCGACCATGAATGAATACACACTCAGCTATGTTATCATAAATACATCAGCACAGTTTAATTTAGCATACAGGCAATAACAGCAGCCTAGAAACCATCAACCTGTTGCTATAGAGGGATCCTTGTATGCAAGCTAAGCAGAAGCAGTACAGGACACACCTTGAATTTAAATTTAAATAAAGGGGGAAAAAAAACTGAAAAAGTGTTTTTATTGCTACATTACAACATTTTTTCTCGAGGGGAGGGAAGGGGGTTTGATGCCAATATCGATATTAGGGAATGATATCATCTTACAAAGTAAACTACACTACAAAAAGTACAGCTTTTTCCCCACACACATCTATTCAAGGTCCTGCTGTACGGCGGTCGAGTGGTTAGCGCGCAGACCTCACAGCTAGAAACATGCTAGGTTAATTGCCGACTCCAAATTGTCCATAGGTATGAATTTGAGTGGGAATCGTTGTTTGTGAGGATAAGCGGTAGAAAATGAATGAATGAATGAATAATAACTTTTGGGTGTTAAGTTGCTGTGTGATGATGTTAATGTTGTTTATAAGATGACACCGTGAGTCAGACTATTGAAAATGAATGAATGATTATTATGTTATTATATTAGAGGCAACAAAGGTGACTCAGTTATGTAGCCGCCGGGCCCCAGCATCAAGGTACGGTGCACCTGTTTTTGAACACTTGACCTCCGTAAACAGACAAAGTGTGCTGCCATTGTTCAGTAGCGATGACAACGGTCCTGTAAGGAACCGTATACTAAGGAACTATACTAAAAATAAAGACTTCCTGTTGCAATTGTGGGCTGCATGACGGACGAGTGGTGAGTGCGCAAGCCTCACAGCTGGGAGACCGAGTTCAATTCCACCTTTGGCCATCTCTGTGTGGAGTTTGCATGTTCTGGATAAGCGGTAGAAAATGAATCTATTCAATGACCCATGTCCAGAAGATAGATCCTTTAATCCAAAACCTTTGATATATATTTTTTTTACATTTTTCCCTTGATTGTATTCACTTTGATATCAAAGGAACAAAATGTAAATGTTATTAATTGTGATATAATTCATAAATAACCAATTCCCTAAAAATGTCATCCAATACTTCTCTACAAGAGAGGAGAAAAATGATCTCAGGGAAGAAGTACATTTGAAACACTTCTATGCTAGGACTACGTTAAAAAGCCATAGCATTTCAGTATGTGGAATCAAACTATGGAATGGATTGAGTAAGGAACTCAAACGATGCACAACGATGAGCCAATTCAAGAAACAATACAAGCAGTTGATGTTTGCTAAATACAAGGATGAAGAGTCTTCAACCAGTCATGAGAAAAAATGTTTTTAAAAATTAAAAAATTGAAAAAAATTGAAAAAAATTGAAATAAAATAAAGTAAAAATAATAAAATAAAACAAATAATAAAAATTTAAAATAATAAAATAAAACTTAAATTATATTACGAAAGCAGGAAGTGAACAAATGTAACAATTACTGATTGTAAAAGTACCAGATGTAAGGGTAGGATTTAATAAGCTTTGCTTCTTCCTACTCCTTTTGGACATGTGGAACTGTGAACTGATTATGTGATGCATTCAATTGTAATCTGATGCATGTTCAAATGAAATTAAACCATTACCATTACCATAATTGGATTCGCTTGCATACATTTTTTTAATCCCGCCTTAATAATTGTAAAAACAAGATGGTGTCTATTGCGGGTACAATTTTGCATACTTGTCAACCATCCCATATTTTACCCTTCTTCCCTTGAACTTTGATGGTAAAAAGTGAAAAACACAACACAGCAGGCTGTCAAAGGTAAAAGGACTACAATTTCCTTCATTTTGGCTGACTTCAAATATCCCATTGTGGCCCTTTTAAGTGTATCATCCGGGTACTCACAGTAAACTTTCATGTATACCCCAACATCTCCCGCACTCAAAACGCCAAGTACACGCAGTGCGCCAATTGTGAAGCCGACAATACAAAGAGATAAAGACCCCAAGTGACGGGTAATCCACGGGTGGCTCGGAGAGATAAGAAGTGGGACACCGAGTAACCGCCGGCTGACTCACCGTACTTGTTGGGCTCTCTGTTGTACTCAAGAATGGGCACCGCGGCGTTGGGGTCCTGCGGTTCCAACACCGGGTCCTCTTCCTCTAACTCCCCGCCTGTGAGCCGTGTCGTCGGGTCAACAACCGAAGCCGGCTGCTCCTCTTTGTCGGCGACCCCTCCACCCCCGTCAACGGGGACTACTACAAACCTGTCGCCCATGAATATTCCCTGTTGTTTTGCACCCGAAATGGAGGTGAGGGAGCCCGCCGGTGGAGTAGTGTGGTCGGCGGTGGCAACAGGCGAATACACTGGACCCCTTCCAAGCCACCATTGATTACTGTACGCACGTGCCCGCCCTCGGACTTCGCTTATTGGACGACAGGACTTAGACCCGCCCCCTAGGAAGTGGCTATTAAAATACAGTGTGATTGTTGTCATTATTTACTTCCTGTTAACTAAATTATAAAACAATATATTAAACTTACACACAGTGAGACAGTGAGGCAACAAAGTTTAAAATTAAAAATCACATTAAAACATTAAAAACCCTTCAAACTGACATCCCTCTACTAGCAATAAGGACATTAAAGTGAAATTATTTGCTCACACAACATTATATGAATATTTTAATATAAAACAAACTCCCCAAGAGAGAATGTTGTGGAAAGAGTCCAAGAGCACTCAGACAGTAATCAGTAGACTGCAGCCGCATCGAAAATAGACAGCTGGCAGAACTGTTACAAGACCCCCCCAGAAGGGGGGTCAAATGGGGGGGTGGAGGCGCTGAGTTGATTAACACTTCAAGTCACTTCAATTTTTCACTAAAATGTTACAAAACGCCAACAAAAGTAAATTGTCTGCACATAAAATATGCATTTATATAAAAATATATGAGTAATTAATATATTTAAATTAATTGTATTAAAAATAATTAATTCTTTATTTTTTATTTTTTTATTTTATAAATTTTAAGGCCTAATGACGCCACTGGTCCTAGATAATGAAAATAAAATACATGAAAAACATTTTCTTTATGATATTATGATTATTTTTGCCTTTGTGTCTGTACGCCCTTTTCCAATAACACCTCTTGGACATTGCATTGGTCAAAAAATAATAATAATAAAATGTAAAAAAATACAAAATTATTGAGGGGGACTCAAGAACATAGATTTTTTTGTAAAAATTTTTTAAATCAATTTAAAAAATTTAAAAATCAATAAAAAATATCAAATTATTTAGGAGGGGCTCAAGAACTAAAAAAGGCCTAATGATGCCACTGGTCCTGGATAATATAAATAAAATAAAATAAAATTTAGGGGGGCTCAATGACATTTTAGGGGGACTGAAGCCCCCCCTAAAAAAGACCTAATGACTCCACTGGTCCTGGATAATATAAATAAAATACATGAAAAACATTTTCTTTATGATATTATTATTATTATTGCCTTTGTGTCTGTATGCCCTTTTCCAATAACACCTCTTGGACATTGCATTGGTCAAAAAAATAATGATAATAAAATTTAAAAAATATCAAATTATTGAGGGGGCCTCAGGAACATAGATTTTTTGTAAAAAGTTTTTTTTTAAATCAATACAAAATAAAAAAAAAAAATAAAAAAAATATCAAATTATTTAGGGGGTGCTCAAGAGCCTGATATGATATGATATTATGAGAACATAAATTTTTTTGTAAATTAAAAAAAGTCTATTAAAAAAATCGATAAAAAATCTCAAATTATTTAGGGGAGGCTCAAGAACATTTTAGGGGGTCTGGAGTCCCCCTAAAATAGGCCTAATGACGCCACTGGTCCTGTATAATATCAATAAAATACATGAAAAACAATATTTAAAATGATATTATGATTATTTTTGCCTGTGTGTCCATACACCCTTTTCCAATAACACCTCTTGGACATTGCATTGGTCAAAAAAATAAAATTAAATAAAATTAAAAAAATATCAAATTATTGAGGGGGTCTCAAGAACATAGATTTTTTTGTAAAAAAAAAAAATAAAAAATCAATACAAAATTAAAAAAAACTATAAAAATATCAAATTATTTGGGGGTGCTCAAGAACCTTTTAGAGGGACTGAAGCCCCCCTAAAAAAGGCCTAATTATGCCACTGGTCTTGGATAATATAAATAAAATACATGAAAAATATTTTCTTTATGATATTATGATAACATCAATTTTTTTTGTAAATTAAAAAAAGTCTATTAAAAAAATCGATAAAAAATTTCAAATTATTTAGGGGAGGCTCAAGAACATTTTAGGGGGTCTGGAGTCCCCCTAAAATAGGCCTAATGATGCCACTGGTCTTGTATAATATCAATAAAATACATGAAAAACAATATTCAAAATGATATTATGATTATTTTTGCCTGTGTGTCCATACACCCTTTTCCAATAACACCTCTTGGACATTGCATTGGTCAAAAAAATAAAATTAAATAAAATTTAAAAAATATCAAATTATTGAGGGGGTCTCAAGAACATAGATTTTTTTGTAAAAAAAAAAATAAAAAATCAATACAAAATTAAAAAAAACTATAAAAATATCAAATTATTTGGGGGTGCTCAAGAACCTTTTAGAGGGACTGAAGCCCCCCTAAAAAAGGCCTAATTATGCCACTGGTCTTGGATAATATAAATAAAATACATGAAAAATATTTTCTTTATGATATTATGATAACATCAATTTTTTTGTAAATTAAAAAAAGTCTATTAAAAAAATCGATAAAAAATTTCAAATTATTTAGGGGAGGCTCAAGAACATTTTAGGGGGTCTGGAGTCCCCCTAAAATAGGCCTAATGATGCCACTGGTCTTGTATAATATCAATAAAATACATGAAAAACAATATTTAAAATGATATTATGATTATTTTTGTGTGTCCATACACCCTTTTCCAATAACACCTCTTGGACATTGCATTGGTCAAAAAAATAAAATTAAATAAAATTAAAAAAAATATCAAATTATTGAGGGGGTCTCAAGAACATAATTTTTTTGTAAAAAAAAAAAAATCAAAAATCTATACAAAATTTAAAAAAAACTATAAAAATATATATCAAATTATTTGGGGGTGCTCAAGAACCTTTTAGAGGGACTGAAGCCCCCCTAAAAAAAGCCTAATTATGCCACTGGTCCTGGATAATATAAATAAAATACATGAAAAACATTAAAATTTCCAAATTTCCAATAACAACTCTTGGACATTGCATTGGTCATCTGGTTGAAGATGAAGGGTAGATGCAACAGCAACACAGGATGTGAGATTGACAACTTGTAATCCTCCATGCTCATGTTATTTTACTCATCCCCTGCCGGACTCATCATCTCGGAACAGAATGAAATGCTGATCATGACGTGTTTGAATTGGGGCGGGACAGATGCAAACCGACTTAGCACAGCTGCAACCATTGTGGCATGTTGCTAATGGAGGACTGCTGTGATCCTCGTGTGCTGACCGCTGATACCAAATCATCAAATGCTGATTAGATTCCTCGTTGGGTTTCCATCTGTCGTTCTTATGTTCATTTATGTTAGCTACGAAAGTGAAAAGTTAACACTTATTTACAAGGAAGAACTGCTATAGTAACGAAACTAAAGTAACTAAATTTATATAAATATTAGGAGTTTTTATTCTTACAATTATTATTTTAATACTCTGTCAGGCATTGCCTGAGACAGCTATGAAACTTATGTCACTTTCGGCCTTGGGAAAAAGTTGTCTTATTACCTTTTTCTCATAAATGTACGACTTTTTTTCTTATGAATTTGTGACTTTTGAGGGAGGGGGGGATTTATGACTTCATTCTCATAAATTTGCAGTTTTTTTGTGTAATATTATGAGATTTTTCTGATAAATTTGTGATTTCATTCTCGTTACATATTTTCTTGTAAATTCCTGAGAATAATTTTTTTTTTTAAAAATGTACTCATAATTCTTTTTTTGTCGTAATAATACGAGTTTTTTCTCATACATTTGCGACTTTATTCTCTGAAATTTATGAATAACTTATGACTCATTATGAGAATAAAGTCATAAAATTACAAAAAAAGGTTTGACTTTTTTCTTGTAAATTTACAAATTTTATTTTTTAATGTACTCCCATATTTATTAGAAAATTACTTTATTCTCATGAATTTACAACTTTTTTCTCATAATAATAATAATAATAATATGCAATAATTTACAAGTCATACATTTATAAGAAAAATAAATATAAATAAATAAATAATATTAATACATTTGTGACTTTATTATTGTAATTTATTGTTCTCGTAAATTTACACAAATAAAGTCATACATTTATGAGAAAAAATTGTAATATTAATAAATTTGCAACTTTATCTTGTAAATGTTTTCTCTGAAATTTACAAGAAAAAAAATATTCTGAAAAAAAAATTCTGAGAATTTGTTAAAAATTTTCTCGTAAAGAGTAAATTTGAAATTCCTATTAAAAAGTCATAAATTGACAAGAAAAAGTTATGCATTATTTATCCTCATAAATTTACACTACATTGCATTCTTATACATTTTTGAGAATAAAATCGTCAATTTATGAGAAAAAAACAGTAAATGTATGAGAATTCAATGATAAATTTCCCATTTTATTGTCATTATGGTACAAGAAAAAGGGTGCACATTTGGAGAATGAAGTTATAAAAGCCAAAAAAAAATTAACTCCCCCTCTGACTCAGATGGCATGTGATATTACAACTTTATTCTCATAAATTGACCACTTTATTCTTGCAATATGACGAGTTTTCATTGTAGAAATCTTGTATTTTTAAATCTAGCATAGCCTAGTTAAAGAGGATGTCAAGCTTGGTTCTCCACAGGGAATTCTAGCAATGATTATGGAAGCGGGAGGAGACTCGTTCATCTTGTTTTTGTTTGCCTGCAGATGCCGTGCTCATTTGTAACGAGATCCCTCGGGCCGCCGGGTTCCTCCGGGACTGGGACTGGGATGTGTGTGCTGGAGACAAATGGAGTACACAAGTACACCTCGCATCTGTCTCAAAATGTCAGCTTAGCACAGAAGACATAATAATTTATGTATTTCCCACTTTGTTCAGTGGTCCATGAACGCACCGTGATATGATATGTATATCAAAGACCTGGATGTGGCTTGCTAATGTTCAGTAGTATTACTCGAGAAGCTAACAAGGGGTTGTTGTTTTTTTGTCACGCATAGGACAACACCGCCCTCTAGCGGTTGGGTGATGAATCGACAAGCTCCGCCCCTCAGGCTCATCTTATCAAACGTCTCTCAAAGAGACTACAAAACTCAAAGTCATTGCTAGCTAATTTTGCTGTCAGTTTTAAGTTCCTACCTATTTTCGTTTTTTGGTTCCTACCTAGGTGCATATAAGTTAATGAGGCGGAACTAATTTTCCGTAACATCGTCGTTTCCACACGTGCACGTTTAGTCGTTATAGTGTCCCTTATCAAACATCTCTCAAAGACACGCGCCACTACAAAACTCAAAGTCATTGCTAGCTAATTTTGCTAGCTAATTTCATTACTGGAGGAGTCGTTTTGTTACTAATTCGAGTACTTGGAAAGGAACTAGTAACTATATGTAATTACTAGTTTCCTAAGCAATTTGGGACAGGTAATGAAAAAAATAATAATGGATAGGTTTTAAGAATATGTTGTTTGAACCAAAATAAATGTAACTGCCTCTCAGTCAGTGTGTGCTGTCAGTTTTAAGTTCCTACCTATTTCCGTTTTTTGGTTACTACCTAGGTGCATATAAGTTAATGAGGCAGAACAAATTTACCGTAAAATTGTTTCCACACATGCACGTTTAGTCGTTACACTCATAGAAAATAAGCATGTCACGTGTAATATTTCAATAGAATACACTTGGATTTAATGGTGCTTCGTTTCAAATCTGTAACGGCTGCCCTCTAGTGGCAGAACGACGCAGTGTTGACTACTGTGAGACACCGTCGCTCAGTTTCATATCTACAAATATTACATAATATATATTTTATATTTTAAACTCATTTTGACTTGGTATGCACAGTTTGAAAAGTTGTTTTCTGCGATTATTTGAATAAAAAAATGCATAAAAAATACCAACAATAATACCAACTTACACATCTAAATCATTATTTATGAATACAGTGAATGATTTTTCATAGTATGTTTATTTTAACAGAGGGAGACCATAAAACAAACAAGAAATATCACTAAATAAAGGTTATACATTCATTTGTATGTGATTGAGTGAAATACACACGGACAGCCGGCAGGGGGCAATAAAATGCAATTAAGTCAGACGTCTCAATTCAGCATTCATGGATTTTTTTGTGTTTTTTTTTATTAATGGCAAAATACTCAATTTTGTGCTTAAATCCATACATAGGTGATTTATTGGACTTTGCAGGTATCAAAATAAAAGCATACACACTAAGAAAATGGAAAACAATACAATTTATAGTCCTATATAACAATACCCAGCATGCCTTGCGGGTTAAAATGAGTATAAAATTGTATTATGGCGTCTCAATTACCCGCAAACAGGAAATGGCTTACATTACATAGCTGAAGTTAACCTACGTGCCTTTTAAAAACGGCGTTGTATTCCGAGCTGGTCCCTTGTGATGTCACAGACGCCCCGACAACCACGACAACCACGACAGGAATTCTTGTTACTCCAGTTTCATTCTGTCGTGCGTGCATCGCTTTCATATGCTCTGCTTAACGTGCACGCTGTAAAACACTGACACATATTAAAAAAATGGTGAAAATGTACAAAACTGTGGTTATTTCCATACATGGATCTGTTTATGTTTATGTTTGGAATGCGTTGTGGTATATTTTGTCACATTGCTGCTGTATAGTGAGGTTGCCATGGCAGCCACTGGCATCCTGGATTGTTTGCGGGAAGGATCCGGTGTCAAGACTGTTTGCTCGGAGCGCTGCCTTTCGAGTAAAAACATTCCCGCCAAAGAGGGCAAGCGGAGCACGCTGCGTCCCCGCGGGTTCTTTACCACTGGCTGAGCGGATACGGAGCATCCTGCATCCTGCATGCCTCTCGCCGCTAAACCTCTGCCATGGAGATGCTGCATGGGCGTCGCAGGTTGCCAGATTGTCACAGGACTCAAGACACATTTTGAGTGTACGATTAAGCTAAAATTATGTGCTAAAATGATGAAAATACTGCTTATCCTCACAAGGGTTGTGGGGGTGCTGGAGCCTATCCCAGCTGTCACCTTGGACTGGTGGCCAGCCAATCACAGGGCACATATAGACAAACAACCATTCACACTCACATTCATACCTATGGACAATTTGGAGTCGCTAATTAACCTAGCATGTTTTTGGAATGTGGGAGGAAACCGGAGTACCCGGAGAAAACCCACGCATGCACGGGGAGAACATGCAGAGGGTGGAATTGAACTCGGGTCTCCTAGCTATGAGGCCCGCGCGCTAACCACTCGTTCACCGTGCAGCCCAGTTATGTTTATTGTTTTAGTTAAATTTGTGAGTAACTGACTCACCAATTTTAAATCACATGGCACAGTGGATGAGTGGTTAGCACGTAGGCCAGACAGCTAGGAGACCCGAGTTCAATTCCATCCTCTGCCATCTCTGTGTGGAGTTTGCATGTTCTCCCCGTGCATGCGTGGGTTTTCTCCGGGGACTCCGGTTAATTTTTAATAATAATAATTAATTTTTAGTGACAATAATCCTTTGTTAATCATGCTTAATTGGTTCCAGCCCCAATTATGATGAGGGAATTTCCGTGAAGTAGAATAAATGCAATGTTTTCTAGTAAGACCATCACATTTTTTTTACATTAGAGCCCTCTAGACATGAAATAACACCCCTATAGTCACCTTTTCATTCATATTACCCAATATAGTTAACATAATAACAGAATATAAAGCTTGTGTGTGTTGCTGTAAAGGTGGTGGAAGACAAGAAGTGACATTGAGGGACCCGAGTTTGATTCCACCCTCGGCCATCTCTGTGTGGAGTTTGCATGTTCTCCCCGTGCATGCATGGGTTTTCTCCGGGTACTCCGGTTTTCTCCCACATTCCAAAAACATGCTAGGTTAATTAGCAACTCCAAATTGTCCATAGGTATGAATGTGAGTGTGAATGGTTGTTTGTCTATATGTGCCCTGTGATTGGCTGGCCACCAGTCCAGGGTGTACCCCGCCTCTCGCCCAAAGACAGCTGGGATAGGCTCCAGCACCCCAGCGACCGTCGTGAGGATAAGCGGTAGAAAATGAATGAATTTAGAGCATAGAAAACCATCTAAAAATGGTTCTTAACATTATTAGAGCCCTCTATACATGAAATAACACCCCTATAGTCACCTTTACACTCATATTAGCCAAATGTAGTGTTCTTCATATGAGAAAATAAGACATAATGTAGGCTCATTCCGGCTGCACGGTGACCGAGTGGTTAGCAGGCAGACGTCACAGCAAGGAGACCCGAGTTTGATTCCACCCTTGGCCATCTCTGTGGGGAGTTTGCATGTTCTCCCCGTGCATGCGTGGGTTTTCTCCAAGTACTCCGGTTTCCTCCCACATTCCAAAAACATGCTAGGTTAATTAGCGACTCCAAATTGTCCATAGGTATGAATGTGAGTGTGAATGGTTGTTTGTCTATATGTGCCCTGTGATTGGCTGCAGACCAGTCAACAACTGGGATAGGCTCCAGCACCCCCACAACACTCGTGAGGATAGAAAATGAGGGTAGAAAATGAATGAATGAATGAATGAATGGCACGCTTGCTTTCTCCTCTAACATGGCACCAATTTCAGATCAACATTTGCAATAAAGTCCTTACTAGATTTGATTCTGCTCCAAAACGGGTACTGTAGATACATAGGTACTGTAAGATGATCGATAGGAAAGATGGAATGGGAGTCACAGCAACTATGGTGCATTCAGGGACCGTCAAACAACGTGTAAAATGTAAACACCTGACCAAAAGACATGTATTATCACATATTTATACATTATTATCAACTTATGATGAATGGAATGAATGAATTTCCTATTTTCTGAGAAATAATAATCGACTGTATGTGATTGGTGTAAGACATTTACGCATATTTTCATATCAAGTTGATTCAAAACTAGCCATACTGTAAACAATCATACAATAAGAGTAAGTCTCCTACACTTCTGCATGAGTGCCATTGTAAAAAAAGGGCTTGTCTGTCACACAGTGACCTACAACCTCTGGTGTCCATCGTTGGACTCTGGGATTTCCATCCGGACCCGTTCTGACGATGATGGCGCTCTTGGATGCTACGGAAGGGTCCTCGTCAAAGAAGTTAAATGGTCGAATGAAGAATCCCACCGCGTTGCCAGGTGTTGCCGTGTTGGGGATGTCTTCTGAATGAGGCACATGCAGGAAGCCCACCGTTACCCAGGCGACCAGATCCTACACAAGGGGGGGCAAACTTTACTTATTGATTTGTCATCAGCACACACGTTTGTTTATCTCCTTAGAAGTGCAAACAAAACATAAAAATGTCAGCGACCAGATATGACTCGTGAATCTTTCTTCAGGGCCACCATAGTAGTTCACTAACAGGAATCATTTACTGTCTTAACCTATAAGAATCCATAGTAACCTATGCTAACCAATGCTAACCATCACAATAAACTTATTTCCATTTGCGATTAAATGTGATTAATTATGAGTTAACTATAGGTTTTTAAATGCGATTAATCACAATCAAATATTTTAATCGATAACATACATAAGTCGCACTGGAGTATAAGTCGCTTTATTTGCAGGTAATTTATTTTTCAAACTACTTGACCAAAACAAACATGACGCCATCTTGGAAGGCAAGTTCGAACAATAATAAAAGAATAGCAAACAGGCTGAATAGGTGTTAGATATGCTAACATGGCTAATGCTTATTCAGCTACATGAAAAATAAACATGAACAGAAAAGTTTTTGTAACATAAAAGAAATAAAAAATAATAAATAAAAACAAATAAATAAAAATGAATAAAATAAAGAAAATAAAACACTTAAATTATATTAGGAAAGCAGGAAGTGAACAAATCTAACATATTTTTTTCTGTCTTTTAAAAATAAAACTTTATTCTCTTGATATTTTGACTTTATTCTTGTACTGTAAAATTACTGCTGAACTTTTAATTGTTACAGTATTTGTTGTAATTGTTCCAGTATTATTCATTAGTGTTTTTTTTTGTTGCCATTTATGGTACCCATTATGTCACTGTATTATCATGTCACCTCGTACTTCGGTATGTGACAAAAATAAAAATTAATGTACTTCGGTACGTGACAAAAATAAAAGAAAAAAAATATTAGGAAAGCAGGAAGTGGTGTCATGATGTGCTATATATATATATATATATATATATATATATATATATATATATATATATATATATATATATATATATATATATAATTATATTGACAGTTACTATGGTACCCATTATGTCATTGTATGGTCATATTACCTTGTACTTCGGTACGTGACATACAGTGAAGAAAATAAGTATTTGAACACCCTGCTATTTTGCTATTTCTCCCACTTAGAAATCATGGAGGGGTCTGAAATTTTCATCGTAGGTGCATGTCCACTGTGAGAGAGATAAACTAAAAAGAAAAATCCAGAAATCACAATGCATGATTTTTTAACAATTTATTTGTGTGATACAGCTGCAAATAAGTATTTGAACACCTGTGTATCATCTAGAATTCTGACCCTGAAAGACCTGTTAGTCTGCCCATTAGAAGTCCACCTGCACTCCATGTATCATCCTGAATCAGATGCACCTGTTTGAGGTCGTTAGCTGCATAAAGACACCTGTCCACCCCATACAATCAGTAAGACTTTAACTTGTAACATGGCGAAGACCAAAGAGCTGTCCAAAGACACCAGAGACAAAATTGTACACCTCCACAAGGCTGGAAAGGGCTACGGAGCAATTACCAAGCAGCTTGGTGAAAAAAGGTCCACTGTTGGAGCTATCATTAGAAAATGGAAGAAGCTAAACATGACGGTCAATCTCAATCGGAGTGGAGCCCCATGCAAGATATCACCTCGTGGGGTCTCAATGATTCTAAGAAAGGTGAGGAATCAGCCCAGAACTACACGACAGGACTTGGTCAATGACCTGAAAAGAGCTGGGACCACCGTTTCCAAGGTTACTGTAGGTAATACACTAAGACGTCATGATGTGAAATCATGCATGGCACGAAAGGTTCCCCTGCTTAAACCAGCACATGTCAAGGCCCGTCTTAAGTTTGCATATGACCATTTGGATGATACAGAGGAGTCATGGGAGAAAGTTTTATGGTCAGATGAGACCAAAATAGAACTTTTTGGTCATAATTCCAATAAGCGTGTTTGGAGGAAGAAGAATGAAGAGTACAATCCGAAGAACACCATCCCTACTGTGAAGCATGGGGGTGGTAGCATCATGCTTTGGGGGTGTTTTTCTGCACATGGGACAGGACGAGTGCACTGCATTAAAGAGAGGATGACTGGGGCCGTGTATTGTGAGATTTTGGGGAACAACCTCCTTCCCTCTGTCAGAGCATTGAAGATGGGTCGTGGCTGGGTCTTCCAACACGACAACGACCCGAAGCACACAGCCAGGAAAACCAAGGAGTGGCTCCGTAAGAAGCATATCAAGGTTCTAGCATGGCCCAGCCAGTCTCCAGACCTGAACCCAATCGAAAATCTTTGGAGGGAGCTCAAACTCCGTGTTTCTCAGCGACAGCCCAGAAACCTGACTGATCTAGAGAAGATCTGTGTGGAGGAGTGGGCCAAGATCCCTCCTGCAGTGTGTGCAAACCTGGTGAAAAACTACAGGAAACGTTTGACCTCTGTAATAGCAAACAAAGGCTACTGTACCAAATATTAACATTCATTTTCTCAGGTGTTCAAATACTTATTAGCAGCTGTATCACACAAATAAATTGTTAAAAAATCATGCATTGTGATTTCTGGATTTTTCTTTTTAGTTTATCTCTCTCACAGTGGACATGCACCTACGATGAAAATTTCAGACCCCTCCATGATTTCTAAGTGGGAGAAATAGCAAAATAGCAGGGTGTTCAAATACTTATTTTCTTCACTGTAAGTAAATAAATAAATAAATAAATAAAATAAAATAAAAAATGAAAAAAATAATAAAATTATGTTTAAAAAAACACTTAAATTATATTAGGAAAGCAGGAAGTGAACAAATGTAACAGTTACTGATTGTAAAAGTACCAGATGGAGGGGTAGGATTTTAATAAGTTTTGCTTCTTCTTTTTTTGTTTCTTTACTTAATTTACCTTTTATTTAACCTATTAACATATTTAACCTAGTATGTTATCACCTCGTACTTTGGTACGTGACAAAAAAATAAATAAATAATTTTTTTAATATAAAAAAATTAATAAAATAAAGTTAAAAAACTTAAATTATATTAGGAAAGCAGGAAGTGAACAAATGTAACAGTTACTGATTGTAAAAGTACCAGATGGAGGGGTAGGATTTAATAAGCTTTGCTTCTTCCTACTCCTTTTGGACATGTGGAACTGTGAACTGATTATGTGATGCATTCAATTGTAACCTGATGCATGTTCAAATGAAATTAAACCATCACCATTACCAATGTATCTGTTATGACTCTAGCAATGGTAGCTATCAAAGATGTTTTTCTTCTTATGTGTGCTGTTTGTCATTGACTTGTATGAGGTACCTGGTTTACGATGTCTTCATCATTGCGAATGAAGTCCTCGAAACACACGACAGGTTCCCAGGGGTCATTCTGGTTATAAATACTGCTGCTGGTGGCCTCGCTATCTTTATGATGAGTAACAGCCAAAGGATATCTGCAGAGAAACCATCACAATACCTAGTTGTTTGTCGGTCATCGGGTACGTGACATAATAAGTTACATATCTTTTTGTTTTTGGAGAGATAGAATTGGAACAGCCTGAAATAATGAATTAATTTTATTAATAAAACTTACCTCGACCAAGTGATGCCATTTTCTTCCCGCCAGCCTCTTGGGAGTACGCTGTCGCCATGTGAGTTCATCTGAATCCGGTAGCCCCTGTGATGCCCCCATTTATTTTTCTCATTTGGGTTGTAGAAATGCACGTAGCGGGGGAACTTTTTGCCAAAACGGAAGGCGGCGGATCGTTCCGTCTTGTGTTCCGTCCAGTGGAGTTTGGATTGGACAATCACGTCCTTGGGACTCCAGGGATTCGTGAAGTTGACGAATTTTAAATCCATGGTCTGAAAGCTGTTCTCTCGACCTGTGGCAAAGGAGAAATTATTACAACTATTCATAGTATCGGTCCCACTGGTAGTACAGTAAAAACCTTGGTTTTTGTACAATGTCTTGGTTAGCATACAGTATTGCACGGTGAAACTTATTTATCAAAACACAATATAATTAGCATGTGCTCCCTTCAAAGGGTACCTATTATAATAATTTTTGGGCATTTGAGTTGAGTTCACTCCTGTAGAGCAGCACTACACAATAACCTGCACACAAAGCTTTCTAGATCTTCCAGATTCTGCACTTTTTTGTGCAGCATTTCTGTGGATTTCCTGTTTCCAATCGGTGTGTTTAATTTATTCCAACACCGCCCTCCTTCAGGCACGCCCACTCCGCTGTGACACAATTCCGAGTACTCCTGAGGACTTCCGGATATGTATATGTCCATTGACATGAGTGTCTGCAGCCCATATAAGGAAGTCCAGATCAGAGTGCCGGAAACCCAGCGTTCAGATCCATCCCCAACTTCTTTCAGGACTGATCTCCAAATGCACAACTTCGGCATTGTTCGACACGAGAATACAACAATTCTAACTACATTTATGGGTCAGAAAAGAGGGAAAAGTATAATAGTAAAAGTGGAGTGGGTGGGTTGTTATGGAATTCTGCATGGAATTCTGCATTGGAGATTATGTGGATTTACAAATGTGGTATTTTGGAAAGCAGGACACTATGTCTGGCTTGGAGACTACAGCTGCTGCTATAAATACACATGTATGATTGTCAGTTTCTTTCCACCAGTGGCGTCATTAGGCCTATTTTAAGGGGGGCTTCAAATGATTCTAAATATTTTTAATTTTTAATTTTTAATTTTTAATTTTTAATTTTTAATTTTTAATTTTTAATTTTTAATTTTTAATTTTTAATTTTTAATTTTTAATTTTTAATTTTTTAACAAAAGAAATCTCTGACAAATTTCATAATAAAATACAAAAGCAGGCTAATTAGCAAGCCAATAAGCAAGACTAGTAATCAGAACAAGAATAATGATGATAGTAGTAATAATAATAATAGGCTAATTAATAATATAATAATGATTATTATATAACTGATGACTGTCCACTGGACAGAATGGTTGCAGAGCTTTAGCAGCGGTTTAGCAGTGTAGATTGTGTGTACTTGTGTACATTTAATGGTGGCCTAAAACAATTGAGTATCTCTACTAAATCTGACCAAAAGTGGGAAAATTATATCCCGGTTCTTTTTCCTTATTTGTTTTTTGGTTATTTAGATTTTGCATCCATGTACTTATACATATACTCGTGATTTTTTTCATTTTAATTTTTTTTAATGGCTTTTGTTGATACAAAATATTGAAAATAAATGTCACTTTTCCTGTATCTTGTATTGTATTATATGTATCTGTAATATCTAACACCTGTAATGAACATGGTGCTTTGTGCTGCCTATCAACTGTCAGTTTTATGATGGCTAAAGTCCATGCTTCTCTGACCGAGATCACAAGTCTTCGGTTAATTCCGCACTGATATCTTTATGAATGCATATCTTTGTCTACGGTCATGAATCTAGGTCATCATAAAAACGCATTTTGGCCAATCAGAGGTCTGGAAAAACAAAATCAGAGTTCGATTCCACCCTTGGCCATCTCTGTGTGGAGTTTGCATGTTCTCCCAGTGCATGCGTGGGTTTTCTCCGGGGACTCCGGTTTCCTCCCACATTCCAAAAACATGCTAGGTTAATTGGCGACTCCAAATTGTCCATAGGTATGAATGTGAGTGTGAATGGTTGTTTGTCTATATGTGCCCTGTGATTGGCTGGCCACCAGTCCAGGGTGTACCCTGCCTTTCGGCCCAAAGACAGCTGGGATAGGCTCCAGCACCCCACTGCGACTCTCGTATAAGGAAAAGCGGGAGAAAATGAATGAATTTAGAGCATAGAAAACCATCTAAAAATGTTTTTTAACATTATTAGAGCCCTCTAGACATGAAATAACACCCCTATAGTTACCTTTACACTCATATTAGCCAAATGTAGTGGTCATGATAAGAGAAAATAAGATATAATATAGACTGCACAGCAACTGAGTGGTTAGCGAGCGGGCCTCACAGCAAGGAGACCCGAGTTTAATTCCACCCTCGGCCATCTCTGTGTGGAGTGTGCATGTTCTCCGGGTACTCCGGTTTCCTCCCACATTCCAAAAACATTGGTTAATTGGCGACTCCAAATTGTCCATAGTTATGAATGTGAGTATGAATGGTTGTTTGTCTGTATGTGCCCTGGGATTGGCTGGCGACCAGTCCAGTGTACACCGCCTTTTGCCCGAAGACAGTTGGGATAGGCTCCAGCCCCCAACTGCGACCCTCGTGAGGATAATCGGTAGAAAATGAATGAATGGATGGTACCTTTTGGGTGTTAAGTTGCTGTGTGATGAGGTTAACGTTGTTTGTAAGATAATTAGCCTAATTTTAGCCTAATCGTAGACTCTGAATGAATGAATGAACGAGCCGCACACTTTCAGGAAAATATCTGATCAACCTCCATGTGCAATATTAAGGGCTCTAAATGCAATATACTAAGTTCTATGTGAAGTATTTCCATAATGCCTCATATTAACTCTCTAACAAGATCTCAGTGTAGAGGCTGGTTATATATCTCATCTCGTTTCATATTATCTACATAGAGTATTGTATATAACTCTGGGAAAACTGTTGATTTTTGTTAATACTTGGGTTGTTTATATTGTTTATTTTTCTATATTGTGTATTTTGTACTGCTTAACTGACTCTGTACTCTTGCTGCTGTGCAATACAAATTTCCCCACTGAGGGATGAATAAAGGCATATCTTAATTTTAATCTTAAAACACTGCCCCCTAGCGTGTTGGTAGAGAACTACAAGAGCCACTGCAGAGCTAAACATTCATTCATTCATTCATTTTCTACCACTTTTTTCTCACGAGGGTCGCGGGGGGTGCTGGAGCCTATCCCAGCTGTCTTTGGGCGAGAGGCAGGGTACACCCTGGACTGGTCGCCAGCCAGCCAATCACAGGGCACATAATCACAGGGAATCGAACCCTGGTCCTCCTAGCTTTGAGGTCTGCGCGCTAACCACTCGACTGCCGTGCCGCTGAGTTTTGTAAGATGATTAGCCTAATTTTAGCCTAATCGTAGACTCTGAATGAATGAATGAACGAGCCGCACACTCTCAGGGAAACACTGCCCCCTATCGTGTTGATAGAGAACTACAACAGCCACTACAGAGCTAAAGCGTTAAGACAAAGATGATGATCTTACCAGCAATGTCCAGGTCGACTTTATAATGGATGAGGTGTGTGTGCAGGTTCCCCAGCACATAGTTGTACACTTTGCTGCCATATTGAAGTCCTTTTGTCGTAAAGAAGGTGGCGTGGATGTAGCCGGTGGCGCTGACCTTGACCTCCATCGCCCCGTTCAGGTAGAAGATGAAATCCCAGATGTAATCATAGTTATAAACCGTCGACGTTGTCCGTACCACTAGCGTAGTACTTTCTAGTCCTCCGTAGAAGCGATACTTTTCCTTGAAGTCGGAGTCAAAATGTCTTCTCAAAGGCAACTCCGTGTTCATTTCGAATATACAAAGCGCATTTTTAAATCGTACCGGTTTATCGGTATCGAAGAAGTGGTAAAGGTCGACAAAGGTAGCGATTTCCGGGCAGTCGATTCCAGGCGCTAGCTCAAATGATTCTGCACCCATTAGCCAACCGGCGTCGATGTACTTTGTTTGCATGGCGGCCGGCGTGTCACCGCCGTAGAAGGCAATAGCTTCTTGGAGGCTGATCTCATAGGCGATTCGTTCTCCGTTAAAACGGACGTCAAAAACCTGAGGTCCGATCGTTGAACTCACTCTATAAGCGAACGACCATCCGGCGTATTCGATAAAATTTCCGTCAATGTGGTAGCGATGACCTTGAGGTTCTACCAGTTTTGGTCCGTGGATGTTTGTGGGGGTGTTGGTGGAACCGCGTGGATTGAAAGTGGAGTATTGGTCGTCGTCATCGTGATGCGGTAGCGTCACCTTCTCCACGGTTCCTGAGTCGTACTTTTCTATCAAGTCCTCCACGCTGTCAAAGTACATACTGCTGTACCACAACTTCTCAACTGTCCACTTGTCTGGATCTCGGTCCTTGTGGTTGATAAGGAACTCGAACCCAATTGGCTGGATGTAATGACCTTCAACGTTTTTGACTAACATGATCCAGGTTCTTCTCTCGCCTGAAGCCAGCCCTCGTGGTGCGATATCGACGAACGTCAAACACCGATCCGTGCAGTTTGCTGCCAATATGAATCCTCCCGTGGTTTCGGATAAAATACTCCTAGCTTTAGTTGCTACCTTCTGAATAATGACTCCGAGGTGGTAATACTCTGTAGTACTTATCGGCCTGGACTCAAACCGAATATGCCGACCTCCTTTGAACCTTTTGACCTCATGAGACTTTGGAGACGGTAAAGGACTGACAATAAACTCTGTAATATTGGGTTTGGTTTGATTCCCGAACTGAACGATAACACGAGCTTGACGCGGAGGCTTGGCTTGACCGCGATCCAACGCTCTCAACGCCTCGTGTTTCTTAGGTACATGGAGCTCCATCAGTATTATGCTGTTCTTCTTCAGGGACTTGTTGGCGGCATCCGTGAGTCCCAGTTGTGGAATTCCGTGGAGGTAAGCCCGTACGGCCTTCATCTCACGAACCGTCAGGTCAGCAAACATGGGGGCGCCATGATGGGCCCAGTCTCTCGCTCTGGAAGCCTCGTAAGAAGCCAAGCACAGAAGATACAGCAGACATGGAAGCCTCATTGCTAAAGGGAAAAACACATAATAAGAGAGTACCTGGTCTAAAACACACACAGGTCAAAAACATGCTAGCTATGCTAACCTTTGTGTTAGTCAACTGGTTAAGTCATTATTGTTTCCAAATATGGCAAAGAATTGGGCTTTAGCTTTCAAGTTTCAGGAACGAGCAACCACAACTCTCCTTGACTAGCTATTTAGCTTCCTGTGTGGTAGCAGTGAACAATGGCTAGCAATGAAGCTACGTCCAGATTGTTGCTATAAATATCCAGTGATGGGAATAACAGCGTTTAAATAAACTAACGCCGTTACTTTTTTTTTTCCTGTAACTTCCACATTTTGCAACCGATTCTGGCTTTTCCAAAGTCAAAATTTTCAACTCATTCAGGACATTTAGCCTTTCTGCACCTACATTGCTAGGTGTTAACATGCTAATGTTAGCATATTAGCATTGCTAGCATACTAGCATTTTTAGCTATTTTCATGTGTAGCCGCATATAAACATTTATCCCTGTCATGCTAGGTGTTAGCATGCTAACGTTAGCATTGCTAGCATGTTAACATTAGTATAGTAGCCTTTTTTGCCATTTTCATAAATAGACACTTATATAAACACCACTACTATGTGAGGTGTATTAGCTTGCGAACATTAGCTTGTTAACACTGCTAGCATGCTAACATTCGCAATGTAAAGATGTAGATCAAATAACTGCAGGATTAGATGTCAACATACAGTTGGGGGGGAATAAATATTTGATGCTCTGTACATTCAGGACATTTAGCCTTTCTGCACCTGCATTGCTAGGTGTTAACATGCTAATGTTAGCATATTAGCATTGCTAGCATAGTAGCATTTTTAGCTATTTTCATGTGTAGCCACATATAAACACTTATCACTGTCATGCTAGGTGTTAGCATGCTAATGTTAGCATTGCTACCATGTTAACATTAGTATAGTAGCATTTTTTGCCATTTTCATAAATAGACACTTATATAAACACCACTACTATGTGAGGTGTATTAGCTTGCGAACATTAGCTTGTTAACACTGCTAGCATGCTAACATTCGCAATGTAAAGATGTAGATCAAATAACTGCAGGATTAGATGTCAACATACAGTTGGGGGGAATAAATATTTGATGCTCTGTACATTCAGGACATTTAGCCTTTCTGCACCTACATTGCTAGGTCTTAACATGCTAATGTTAGCATATTAGCATTGCTAGTATACTAGCATTTTTAGCTATTTTCATGTGTAGCCACATATAAACATTTATCCCTGTCATGCTAGGTGTTAGCATGCTAACGTTAGAATTGCTAGCATGTTAACATTAGTATAGTAGCATTTTTTGCCATTTTCATAAATACTTATATAAACACCACTACTATGTGAGGTGTGTTAGCTTGCGAACATTAGCTTGTTAACACTGCTAGCAACATTCACAATGTAAAGATGTAGATCAAATAACTGCAGAATTAGATGTCAACATACAGTTGGGGGGAATAAATATTTGTAATCTAACTAATTACTTTTACTGTTAGCATAATGCTGTTACCATTTTCAACACCTATTACTGCACGTTACTGAAGCCGCCTAAAAATATATTACAGACTTCATAACTATTCTGCAGCGCAGTGAGAGCGTTGCAGAGTGACAAGGAAGTGGGTGGGATAAGCAATGAGGATTGGCTCAGGTTTTAGTACAATTGTGTCTTTAGCCAATCAGAGAACTTGGGTGGCCGGGTGTTTCGAGCACATATGCAACATGATTGGCAAAGGTGTAGTACAATTGCGTCTTCAGCCAATCAGAGAACTTAAGTGGGCGGGTGTTTAGCAACGACGATTAGCAACAAGGATTGGCTAAAGGTTTAGTAAGATTGTGTTTTCAGCCAAATTTTGGGGTGGGCGTGTATTTAGCAACGAGGATTAGCAACGAGGATTGGCTAAGGTTGTAGTAAGATTGTGTCTTCAGCCAATCAGAGAACTTGGGTGGGCGGGTGTTTAGCGCACATAAGCAATGAGGATTAGCTCAATTTTTAGTACAATTCAGCCAATCGTTTAGTACAATTGCGTTTTCAGCCAATCAGAGAACTTAAGTGGGCGGGTCTTTAGCAACGAGGATTAACAACGAGGATTGGCTAAGGTTTAGTAAGATCGCGTTTTCAGCCAATCAGAGAACTTGGGTGCGCGGGTATTTAGTGCACATAAGCAACAAGGATTGGCTAAGGTTTAGGAAGATTGCGTTTTCAGCCAATCAGAGAACTTGGGTGGGCGGGTGTTTGTAGCATGTCCAAACAGCGAAGTACAGACACTACGAGGCGACAGTACACTACAACAACATGAGGTGATGAAGCATATTATTATTAGTATATTTTAGTATGTACTTCAGGCCAAATAAAAAACAAAAAAAAGCTAAAAGTAAAAAAAACAATCTCTTTGTCATGTTACTATTATTTCATTATTATTATTCATATTGGGCGCATATTGAGTGGTTAGCGTGCAGGCCTCACAGCTAGGAGACCTGAGTTCCAATTCCACCCTCGGCCATCTCTGTGTGGAGTTTGCATGTTCTCCCCGTGCATGCGTGGGTTTTCTCCGGGTACTCCGGTTTCCTCCCACATTCCAAAAACATGCTAGGTTAATTGACGACTCCAAATTGTCCATAGGTTTGAATGTGAGTGTGAATGGTTTGTCTATATGTGCCCTGTGATTGGCTGGCAACCAGTCCAGAGATGACAGCTGGGATCGGCTCCAGCACCCATGCGACCCTCGTGAGGATAAGCGGTAGAAAATTAATGAATGAATATTATTCGTATTATTAGCATAATCTTTTGACATTAAACCTAGCAGGCGGCACATTTAGTAAAAAATAAAAAATGCTCAAACCTACATAACTGAAACAATACAGTCCCCCCCCCACCCCCCAAGTGGCCTAATTCAAAAAACACCCAAAGAATCAGATGCAAATATAGAAACGATATATCCAGTATGTCTACTTAAATAAACTAAACTAAAGTAAATAACAATTGAATGCACTTTACCTGCAGGTAAGCGTGTTGCATTTGTTGTCTTGAATCAGCAAGGGCAAAAAGTGTTCTTTGGAAACAGGAAACAATTCATTGCCTATTACTGGTTAACCTATTTTAAAACCTGTGGCTGATAGGCCGGTCGCATGTAGTAAATGATGAAGAGATAACCGTGCTTTTTAATAAATAACTGAGCTCCTGCAATAGGCGTCTTGGTAAGCAACGCCCGTTATTTAAAAGTAAGATGAAGACAAATACAATTGGAATAAAGTCATCTTTGCAGAATGCAAATTGATACACAGCAAGCTGTACTTGACTACTGCATGTCTTCATGCAACACAACATGCACACTCACACAACTTCATCAATCAGCCAATCATTGTAGGAAGATAGCGACAATGTATGTGGCCCATAGCGACCACTCCAGGGTGTACCCCACCTCTCGCCCGAAGACTGCTGGGATAGGCTCCAGCATCCCCCGCAACCCTTGTGAGGATAACCAGTAGAAAATAAATGAATTTAGAGCATAGAAAACCATCTAAAAATTGTATTCTTAACATTATTAGAGCCCTCTATACATGAAATAACACCCCTATAGTCACCTTTACACTCATATAAACCAAATGTAGTGGTAATAATAAGAGAAAATAAGACATAATATATGCTCATTCCTGCTGCACGGCGAGTTGTTAGCATGCAGGCCTCACAGCTAGGAGACCCGAGTTCAATTCACACCCTCGGCCATCTCTGTGTGGAGTTTGCATGTTCTCCCCTTGCATGGGTTTTCTCTGGGTACTCCGGTTTCCTCCCACATTCCAAAAACATGCTAGGTTAATTAGCGACTCCAAATTGTCCATAGGTATGAATGTGAGTGTGAATGGTTGTTTGTCTATATGTGTCCTGTGATTGGCTGGCCACCAGTCCAGGGTGTACCCCGCCTCTCGCCCGAAGACAGCTGGGATAGGCTCCAGCACCCCCGCGACCCTGAACGGTCAAAAATGAATGAATTTAGAGCATAAAAAACCATCTAAAAATGGTATTCTTAACGTTATTAGAGCCCTCTATGCATGAAATAACACCCCTATAGTCACCTTTACACTCATATTATGCAAATGTAGTGGTTCCAAACAAAGTCACCATAACTTTACTGACTCAGAAGTCAATGATGGCTTTCTTAAATCCTTCAACAGAATCTCCTTGCTCCTCTAAAATGAGGCGTATTTTGGTGACAGCTGTGTTTGAGCCATCCCTCCGGGGTCAGGAGGTCACACAGAAGAAATCGGCTAGCGGAAAAGCCTTGACTATTTGACAATCTTCGTTCAGCAAACCGCCCCGTCAGCCTTCCCGAAATGCCCCTCTTTACAGGATTAGGCTTGGACAAACATCTCTTTATTCAGCGACCCCCCGCCCCCCTCCCCCCGTTTTCGCTACCCCTGACCGCCACCTCCCACGTTCTATTTCGTTTGATGCTGTCCGTCACAGAGACGACGGCCAATTCCTTCGCGGCCAGCTGTGACCTTCGACTCCTGCCCAATGGACGCGGGTTCAGATGCTACTGTACGGCCTTCCAGGCGACCCCAGCGTTTAAAAGCCCCTCAATAGCTAAAGTATCACTTTGACCGGAGACAACTTAACGACACTTTGTGGACGAAAAATACAATTCATAACTGAGACAAATTTTTCTACTTTTTATGGAGGAAAAAAACTCTTTAAAGTACTTAGAAGGTGAGCACACATTTCATATTATTACATTTTAATGTGTCATTATGATTATATTAGCATCATTATTTGTAGTCTTGTTACTTAAATGAGTCGTCTCGGTTTAGGACACTTTGAGTTATAGGTGACAAGTGTATTATTATTATTATTATTATTATTACAAATTTTTGCCTCTTTTTTATTGTTTTAGTTTAATTGTGTTCTTCTAATGTGTCGCCGGAACAGAATAAGCGCTTTGGTTCGCAAAAAGGCCCCTGTGCCACACTTTGGACACTTTTGCTAGCAGTGTTTCAATTGAAATGGGCTGTTATTTATTTTTGTTTTATTTATTTTTTCATTTTAAGAGTAAATAAAGCCCAAACATGCATAGCTGGACGGTGGAGGCATTGCTACTGACCCTGCTTGGATTGGAAACAGTCATGGCAAAAGGGTGAGCATAAGTCAATTTTTTTGTGTGCTTTTGTTGTTAAAATACTAGAAATGTAAAAAAAAAACAGTCAAAGTATCTGCAAATGTTTATATCACTTTGTCTAACATGCGTATGAGATTACTTTGTACGACGGAGTATTAGGCCACATAAAAAATGTAATAATAATTCTTGAAATTTCAGTTTATTTAAAAAAAAAGAAAAAACCTCCAAATATTAAAGGAATAAAGTCGTAAATTTACCACTTTGTTCTTGTAAATTTAATAATGTCATAAATTTAAAATAATAAAACTTGTAATATTATTATACGAGAATAAAGCTGTGAATAAATTCACCACATTTTTCATGTAAATGTACAACTTTATTCATGTAAATGTAAAAAAATTATACATTTATGAGGGTAAAAATCACAATATTACCTTTATATTACAATATTACCCAAACCCCCCCAACCATTTCATAGCATTTATAATCGGAGATTTCGAGAATAAAGTTTACGAGAAAAAGTTGTAAATTGGCAAGAAAAATGCTGTTAAATTATTTATTATGAAGGCGGAAATGAGATTAAAGGTGTAAATGTGCGATTTATCTTCTTGTAAATTTATAGCATTTTTAAATATACATTTACGAGGGTAAAAGCAGTAATTTTAATTTTAATTTTACTGACTGTTACAATGGAGTATTAAAATATTTGAGATTGAGAATTTCCGACTTTGTTCTTGAAATCTCAGTTTATTTTAAAAAAATTGTAAATTTTCCACTTTATTTATGATCTGAGAGTTATAATAATTAATAAATTTTACAAGAAAAAAGTCGTACATTGACAAGAATAAAAGCTATAATATTATGAGAAAAAGAAGTTGGAAATGACTTATCTTCTTGTAAATTTCTAACATTTTTTAATCACACATTTGCAACTTTGCAACTTTATTCTCATTAATTAAATCAAGTCGTAAATTTACGCTAATAAAGTTGTACATTTAGGATTTTTTTTTGTAATTATATATATATTTTGTAAATATTGCCACTTTATTCTCAAAATCTCAGATTATATATATATATATACAAAAAATAAATAAATAAATAAATAAATAAAACAATATATATATATATGGCCCGAATACTCCATTGTAAGTACCTGAGATTATAACTCAACATGTCCGAAAAGGAGTAGGAAGAACCTATGAGTAATTGACATGCCCCTAAAAATGTCATATTTTGAACATATGGCTCAAGCGTCCATCTGACTTGACATTGATGTTCATCTCTAATTTTGGATCCACATTTGCAATAAAAGTAACTGCTGCAATGATTCCATTGGATTCCCCTTCTCTCTTCAATTGCCATTGATTATGCTGTATACTTGACCAGGTTTATTAGGTATTTATAAATGATTGATAGTTTGATGTTTTCTGTGGGGAAAAAATGGGACCAGAAAATGCTTAATGGTGTTAAATGAACACCTCAAAGTGCAGATATGAATTGAATGTATTTCTCTATACAGACACTGGTGCGAACACACCGTGGAACAGAAGATAGAACAGGTCCTGACTCCGCGTCTGCAGCTGGAGGTCAGCTGCTCTGAGGTGTACCAGTATAATACCCAAGGCTGGCGACTGGATGTGGACTCCATGCGGGCCAAGCACGGCGGCGACGATGGCATCGCACTCTACTACAAACAGCAAGGTCCTGGTGCATCCTGCTTATTGTACAAGTGAGTGGTACACCCTGGACTGGTGGCCAGCCAATCACAAGGCACATATAGACAAACAACCATTCACACTCACATTCATACCTATGGACAATTTGGAGTGGCTAATTAACCTAGCATGTTTTTGGAATGTGGGAGGAAACCGGAGTACCCGGAGAAAACCCACGCAAGCACGGGGAGAACATGCAAACTCCACACAGAGATGGCCGAGGGTGGAATCGAACTCCAGTCTCTTTGCTGTGAGGCCTGCTTGCTAAATGAGCCGGAATGAGCCTATATTGTCTTATTTTCTCTTATTAAGAATACTACATTTGGCTAATATGAGTGTAAAGGTGACTATAGGGGTGTTATTTCATGTCTAGAGGGCTCTAATAATGTTAAGAACCAATTTTAGATGGTTTTCTATGCTCTAAATTTATTCATTTTCTACCACTTATCCTCACGAGGGCCACGCGGGGAGGCTGGAGCCTATCCCAGCTGTCTTCGGACGAGAGGCGGGGTACACCCTGGACTGGTCGCCAACCAATCACAGGGCACATATAGACAAACAACCATTCACACTCACATTCATACCTATGGACAATTTGGAGTTGCTAATTAACCTAGCATGTTTTTGGAATGTGGGAGGAAACTGGAGTACCCGGAGAAAACCCACGCATGCACGGAGAGAACATGCAAACTCCACACAGAGATGGCCGAGAGTAGAATTGAACTCGGGTCCCTCAATGTCACTTCCTGTCCTCCTCCAACTCAGCTTTTCATGCGTTGGAACACATTTACAGCAACACACACAAAGGCTTTATTTTCTGTTATTACGTTAACTATATTGGGTAATATGAATGAAAAGGTGACTATAGGGGTGTTATTTCATGTCTAGAGGGCTCTAATGTAAAAAAATTTGATGGTCTTACTAGAAAACATTCCATTTATTCTACTTTACGGAAATTGGGGGCTAACTAATGGCTAACTAAAAAATTATTATTATTATTAAAAATTAACCGGAGTCCCCGGAGAAAACTCACGCATGCATGAGGAGAACATGCAAACTCCACACAGAGATGGCCGAGGGTGGAATTGAACTCGGGTCTCCTAGCTGTGTGGCCTTCGTGCTAACCACTCATCATCATTAACCATCTACCTGATATCTGTGCCCACCACAGACCACCAGTGACTGAAATCCAAATATTGAACAAGACAGTGAGAGCATGTTGTGAGGGCTGGAGTGGACCACGTTGCTTGGATGGTAAGAGTACCTCTTACACTTCATACGGTGGTACTGCTACTGGAATAAAGTTCTAATTAAAATCTAATCCAGGTATAGGAGTGCGTGGCCAGTGTTACTCCACATGGAGCTGCATGGACTTCCCCGGAGTCCATAACTCCTCTCTAATGGCGATGGAGCAGTGCTGTAGCAGCCAGTGGGGACTCAGTTGGAGAAATGCTTCTGACCAGGCTTGCTTGTCCTGCACTTATACTCTCCTTCCAGGTGCACACTTATCATCTTATAAGCACATTTAGCATATTTAAACTGGAACTTTCCATTATCAGACTCCCAGTTGTCGCCAGTTGTACGTGGTGGACTTCTGGGTAGCGTCAGGACACCTCAAGGCACAGCCACTTGCATGTCCTGGGGAGGATCGCACTACCGTACTTTTGACAAGAAGCACTTCCACTTCCAGGGTAGCTGCACCTACGTGTTAGCCTCATCCACTGATGGCACCTGGACGGTGTACATCAGTACGGTCTGTGTAGGCCGAGGGGACTGCAGTAAGGTCTGCCATGATACTACTCATACTAAACAATCGCTCTATAAAGCAACATTGTGAAGTCATGTGGTAGTACCCAAAAAGTACTCAAAAAGTTTGATCTTTTTTTTTCAGGCTTTGAGAATGATGATGGGCCTCGATTTGGTTACCATACATCAGAGGAATTTAACCCTGAACAACCTCCATGTCCCAAATGGAGAGCCGGTTTTTCAAAATGGTATGCTAACTATCAGTCTTCACTTCTTATGATGCTAATTTAGCTTGTTATGTCAAGTCTTCACTTACTGAGCACCAACCACAAATGAATGTACTTTATTACAAATTTAACCACAGAACATATATAGTAATTCTAATGGTAATGGTTTAATTTCATTTGAACATGCATCAGATTACAATTGAATGCATCCCATAATCAGTTCACAGTTCCACATGTCCAAAAGGAGTAGGAAGAAGCAAAGCTTATTAAATCCTACCCCTCCATCTGGTACTTTTACAATCAGTAACTGTTACATTTGTTCACTTCCTGCTTTCCTAACAGAGTTTAATTTTTTTTTAAATTTTATTTTTGTCACGTATAATAATTCAAAATAATTGAAACTGTGTCATTTATTGAGGTTCTTGTTAGCATTTTTGCTACTGTGATGAAAGGCTAAAAGCCCAGTAGCAATATTTCCTTAGCTTGTTTATATTAATCAAATGAATAAATATAGTAAGGGCAATTTTAATTTTTAAATGGCTTTGAAATCACCTTTAATGGCAAAAATATAAGCTTTTAGAAAATAGCTAGCTTACCTGACCGGTGGCCATTTTGGGGATGCCATTTCACGGGATCGTCACATGACAATCACTCCAAAATGTTTCCTTTCACCCTGTTAAGATATTATAATTTTTAAATGGTTTTAAAATCACCTTTAATGGCAAAAGTAGAAACTTCAGGAAAATAGCTAGCTTACCTGACACGGCCATTTTGGGGAAGCCATTTCATGGAATAATCACACAAACACTTCAAAATGTTTCCTATAAACCACTTAGGGGGTTTAATTACCTCAAATAATGCACAAAACAGTCTAGCAGTGAAATTTAAAGGCAATAACATTATTTAATGTCTTTAAAATCAAATTTAATGGGAAAAAACAAGCTTCTGGGAAATAGCTAGTTTACCTGACACACAGCCATTTTGGGGATGCCATTTCCGGGGATTGTCACACAACATCAACTATAAAAATGTTTTTAGTAAGATTTAGTCAGAGCGTGTCGTAGAATTGTAAGATTTGCCATACTGTTAAGACATAAAAAATGTTTAAATGTCTTTGAAATCACCTTTAATGGCAAAAATCTAAACCTTTGGAAAATAGCTAACTTACCTGACACGGCCATTTTGGGGAAGCCATTTCATGGGATAATCACACAAACACTTCAAAATGTTTCCTATAAACCACATAGGGGGCTTAATTACCTCAAATAATGCACAAAGCAGTCTAGGACAAATTTAATGGCTTTTTAATGGCTTTAAAATCAACATTAATGGCAAAAAACAGGCTTCTGGAAAATAGCTAGTTTACCTGACACGCTGCCATTTTGGGGATACCATTTCCAGAGATTGTCATGCGAAAACCACTCCAAAATATTTCCTTTAGTAAGAGCACGCTGTAGTATTGTAAGATTTGCCATCCTGTTAAGACATAAAAATGTTTAAATGTTTTTGAAATCACCTTTAATGGCAAAAATAGAAACTTTAGGAAAATAGCTCGCTAACCTGACACGGCCATTTTGGGGAAGCCATTTCATTGGATAAGTCACACAAACACTTCAAAATGTTTCCTATAAACCACTTAGGGGGTTTAATTACCTCAAATAATGCACAAAACAGTCTAGCAGTGAAATTTAAAGGCAATAACATTATTTAATGTCTTTAAAATCAAATTTAATGGGAAAAAACAAGCTTCTGGGAAATAGCTGGCTTACCTGACACGCGGCCATTTTGGGGATGCCATTTCCAGAGATCGTCATACGACAACCACTCCAAAATGTTTCATTTAGTAAGAGCACGCTGTAGAATTGTAAGATTTGCCATCCTGTTAAGACATAAAAAATGTTTAAATGTCTTTGAAATCACCTTTAATGGCAAAAATAGAAACTTTAGGAAAATAGCTAGCTTACCTGACACGGCCATTTTGGGGAAGCCATTTCATGGGATAATTACACAAACATTAAAAAATGTTTCCTTTAAACCACATATATGGCTTAATTACCTAAAATCAAGCACAAAGTAGTTTGGGACACATTTCAGGATGTTTAAAGTGCTGTTTTTTATGGGTTAAATTGATAAAAATGGTCATCTACAATATACTCCAGTCCTGTAGGTGGCAGTGATATGCATTACAAAGTAGTTGACTGCATATTTGATTCCCACTTGTAGGAGTGAGCGTTCACTGGCTCGGAGATTTCGTCTTTGTGGAGAGTGGCCTTGGGGTGAGGGTGAAGTTCGACCTGGCCAACACCATCCATCTGACGGTTACTGCTGAACACCTGGCAACCACGAGGGGGCTTTGTGGAAGCTACAACAACGACCCAACCGGTGAAGGATGGACACACTATTCATGACTATACTTTATACGCACAGGCGTAATTTGTTTATTTTCTATATCATAGACGATTTCACCACCATAGAAAATAGCTATCTTACCTGACCGGCGGCCATTTTGGGGATGCCATTTCATGGGATCGTCACATGACAACCACTCCAAAATGTTTCCTTTCATAAGAGCAGTTCCATTGTTATTGCATTCGCCATCCTGTTAAAATATTATCATTTTTAAATGGCTTTAAAATCACCTTTGATGGCAAAAATATACGTTTTTAGAGAATAGCTAGCTTACCTGACCGGTGGCCATTTTGGGGATGCCATTTCATGGGATTGTCACATGACAATCACTCAAATGTTTCCTTTCATAAGAGCAGTTCAATTGTTATTGCATTCACCATCCTGTTAAAATATTATAATTTTTAAATGGCTTTAAAATCACTTTTAATGGCAAAAATATACGTTTTTAGAGAATAGCTAGCTTACCTGACCGGTGGCCATTTTGGGGATACCATTTCATGGGATCGTCACATGACAATCACTCCAAAATGTTTCCTTTCATGAGAGTCGTTCAATTGTTGTTGCATTCGTCATCCAGTTATTAGATATTATAATTCACTGGCATATACTGTATACACACAGGTATAACTTGTTTATTTTCTATATCATAGATGATTTCACCACCATACGTGGCACTGTGTCCCAGTATGCTGCCAGTTTTGGGAATTCATGGAAAGTTCCCGACCAGCAGAATGAAGTACTTCCATGCACGTGTCTATGTCGTATTACTGTAAAATGGTTCCATTTCTCCAATGGCTTGTTGTACTTTTCTTAGGGTTGCAGTGATGCTGCTGAGCTGGGACACAGTTGTGACATTTCGGGGGATACGTCCCTACGCAGGCAGGCTGAGTCCATGTGTCATCGACTGTTAGAAATCCCCTTTACACAATGCCACCCACGTGTAAGCGTAAACAATGATACACTCATAGTCCCATGGCATGGCTTATACAGTAAGAAATTAAAAAACACGCTGATTAAAGATCATCTACTGTATATCAGGGGTGTCCAAACTTTTTTGCAGCCAGGGCTACAATCTGAAGTTATATATATTCACAGGAAAAAAAAAGCGAAATATGCGAAAATATGTATTACTACTTTTTTGCAGTTTTTTACCACTCTTTCTTAAATAATTGTAGTAATTTTTTTTATTTTATTTACACAATGTAATAACATTTTCTTACAATATAATACAATATAATGACATTTAATAATATTTTTTTAAATAGGAAATATTTTCCCCTCTTAATATTATGACTTTTATATAGTTTTAATATTTCTGTTGTCTGACCTTTCTTTTTGTCAATTTTCTTCTTCTAATTATGACTTTATTACCAGAATATTTTGACTTTATTATTTATTCTAACATAATAAGTTTTTCCACAATCTAATTTCCCCAAAAATTACATTTGTTGTTTCCCATCATATTACAACTTAAAAAAATCATGTGTTTTTCTTTAATATTCCAACTTTATGCTGCTAAAATGACGTTTTCCTCATAATATTACAGCGCTACTCTAGTGAAATTACTGCTGATTTTTCAAGTTTTTATATAGTTTTTTTTATTTCCTAATAGTTATTTCCTAAATAGTTTTATTACATTTTCTTCTTGTAAGTTTAAAACTTTATTCTATTAATGTTTTTAATTCATTATAATGATATTCTAGCCTATTAAAACCTTATTTTGTTTATTTCTTACAATAATGTGACTTTAAAAATATTTTGTTTTCTTTAATATTTCAACTGCATGCTACTAAAATAACATTTTCCTCAGAATATTATGTAAAATTATTATTTAAAATGACAGCAGTTTTTGCTGTTGTTTTGTTTTCAATTTCCAAATATTTTAACTTTCTTTTTGTCAATTGTCTTCTCCTAATTATGACTTTATTCCCATAATATTTTTGCTTTATTCTCGTGTAAAATTTGTTTTTCCTCTCATTAGATAGCAACTTTTTGTCTTAATATTTAACACTTAATATTGCTGATTTTTCATTGTATGAATATTTTTTGTTGTTTTCCTGATAAATGATATTTTGATATATGTGCCGCAGACTAATAAATACAGCCATTGGCCGCAAATGACGCTATATAGGATAGGAGTACTCTACAACTTTGAAGTACTCACGTGTCTGTGTTGTGTTTTTCCAGTTGGACCCAGCAGCGTACATCGATACATGCCTGTATCTTTTCTGTAGCCTGCCACCCAAGAAGCGGGAGGCAGCCGTGTGCGACACGCTGGCAAGCTACGCTCGAGAGTGTGCCCAGCAGCACGTCATCGTACTGTGGAGGAGAGACACCCTATGTGGTAATTGTTTTCAGGCTTTACTGGGTTAGCTTTACAGGAGGTCTTTGGTTTACAAACAAGTCTCAAGCCTTTTAGCATGCTAGCATTCTTTGCTGTTTTCACGGGTAGACACATGCTGTATATAAACATATACTGCAATCATGCTGAGTTAGCATGCTAACCATTGCTAGCATGCTAACATAAACATAGTAGCACTTTTATCCATTATTTTATCCATCATAGGTAAACATTATTATTTTAGGTGTTAGCATGCTAATGTTAGCATGCTAGCATTCTTTGCTGTTTTCATGGGTAGACACATGCTGTATATAAACATACCAGAATCATGCCAGGAGTTGGCATGCGAATGTTAGCATGTTAGCATTGCTAGCATGCTAACATTACCATCCATTTTCATAAGTAAACATTATTATTCTAGGTGTTAGCATGCTAATGGAATTCTTTGCTGTTTTCACGGGTAGATACATACTGTATATAAACATATACCACAATCATGCTAGGAGCTAGCATGTTAGCATTGCTAGCATGCTAACATAAACATAGTAGCACTTTTATCCATTT
This sequence comes from Doryrhamphus excisus, assembly GCF_037039965.1. Taxonomy (NCBI): domain Eukaryota; kingdom Metazoa; phylum Chordata; class Actinopteri; order Syngnathiformes; family Syngnathidae; genus Doryrhamphus; species Doryrhamphus excisus. The sequence goes on from NC_136361.1 coordinate 6,003,374, forward strand.
TCATAGGTAAACATTATTATTCTAGGTGTCAGCATGCTAATGTTAGCATGTTATCATTCTAGCATTCTTTGCTGTTTTCAAGGGTAGACACATACTGTATATAAACACATACCACAATCATGCTAGGAGTTAGTATGCGAATGTTAGCATGTTAACATTGCTAGCATGCTAACATAAACATAGTAGCACTTTTGTCCATTTTCATAGGCAAACATTATTATTCTAGGTGTTAGCATGCTAATGTTAGCATGCTAGCATTCTTTGCTGTTTTCACAGGTAGACACATACTATATATGTACAAACATATACCACAATCATGCTGGGAGTTGGCATGCGTATGTTAGCATGTTAGCATTGCTAGTATGCTAACAAACATAGAAGCACTTTTATCCATTTTCATAGGTAAACATGATTATTCTAGGTGTTAGCATGCTAACATTAGTATGTTAGCATTGCTAGCATGCTAACATAAACATAGTAGCACTTTCAGCCATTTTTAATTTTAGTAAAAATTAAGTTAGCATGCTATTGTTAGTATGTTATGATTAGCATCAGCACCCTTTTTTTGCAATTTGCATCTATATAAATTTAAGCAGACACTGAGGACTATTAAAGCTAGGTGTTAGCATTAGCGCTTACATTTACATCGTAAACCGAGGACTTCCTGTTGTAAGAAACACCAAAGATTGCATAAATGTTCACATTTTGTTGAGCCAGCCCTTTTCGTCCCTTTCTATCTCCCCAGCTCGTGTCTGTCCCAGGGGCCAGATCTTCTCAGACTGTGTGTCCTCTTGTCCCCCCAGCTGTGCATCCCCCCAACTCCCTGGCCCGGCTGCATCGATGGGCCAGTGCCGGGAGGAGTGTGTTGGGGGTTGCGAGTGTCTTCCAGGTCTATTCCTCCACCAGGGCCACTGTCTCAAAAGAGATGATTGCCCCTGTTTCCATCGAAGACACACATACCAGTCAGGAGATAAGATTCAGCAGAGATGCAACACCTGGTGAGGAGCATGTGTATTTTTGCTTTAAATATCTATACCTCTATTTGACTTTCTCTTATTCCTGCTGTAGCGTTTGCAGTGCAGGTCAATGGCAATGTACAGGAGAGAAATGCGCAGCTCAGTGCAGCCTGATGGGGGCGCTACATGTCACCACCTTTGATAAGAAGAGATACTCACTGCAAGGAGGAGACTGTCCCTTCACGACTGTGGAGGTGGGAGAATGATTACTGACAAACCTACATGGCCCTGTGTGAAACCTAATAACTGGCTGGGCCACCCTTAGCAGCAACAACTGCAATCAAGCCTTTGTGATAACTTGCAATGAGTCTCTTATAACGGAATTTTGGTCCACTCATCTTTGCAGAATTGTTGTCATTCAGTCACATTGGAGGCTTTTCCAGCATAAAGTGGGTTTTTAAGGTCATACCATAGCATCTCAATAGGGTTCAGGTCAGGACTTGGACTAGGTCACTCCACAGTCATTCAGAGGTGGACTTGCTGGTGTGTTTAGGATCATTGTCCTGCTGCAGAACCCAAGTTGGTTTCAGTTTGAGGTCACCAACAGATGGTCGGACATTCTCCTTCAGTAGAATTCATGGTTCCATTTATGACTGCATATCTTCTGGGTCTTGAAGCATCAAAACGGCCCCAGACCATTACACTACCTCCACTATATTTTACTGTAGGTATGATGTGCCGTTACTTTTACACCACATAGAGTGCTGCCGAACCCAAGTTGGTTTCAGTTTGAGGTCACCAACAGATGGTCGGACATTCTCCTTCAGTAGAATTCATGGGTCCATTTATGACTACATGTCTTCTGGGTCTTGAAGCAGTAAAACGGCCACAGACCATCACACTACCACCACCATATTTTACTGTAGGTATGATGTGATGTTACTTTTACACCACATAGAATGGGACACAACTTCCAAAATGTTAAATTCGGGTCTCATCAGACCCCAGAGTATTTTCCCAAAGATCATTATCCTGCTGCAGAACCCAAGTTGGTTTCAGTTTGAGGTCACCAACAGATGGGAGGACATTCTCCTTTAGTAGAATTCATGGTTCCATTTATGACTGCATATCTTCTGTGTCTTGAAGCAGCAAAACAGCCCCAGACCATCAAACTACCACCACCATATTTTACTGTAGGTATGATGCGCTGTTGCTTTTACACGTTGGTTTCAGTTTGAGGTCTGCAACAGTTGGCCGGACATTCTCCTTCAGGATTTTTTCAGCCTTCCAGGTCCTGGAGCAGCAAAACAGCCCCAGGCCATTACACTACCACCACCATATTTTACTGTTGGTATGATTTTCTTTTTCTGATGTAATGGGTCACACACCTTACAAAAAAGTTTTGTCTCATCAGATCACAGAGTATTTTAAGATCATCATCAAGATGTTTTCTATCAAAACTGAGATGAGCCTCAATGGTTTTCATCTTGGATCTCTGCCATGCAGGCCGTGTCTTTCTTATGGTGGAGTCATGAACACTGACACATGTTTTTGCCATTTGTGGACAATGGCTCTCACTGTAGTTTGCTGGAGTCCCAAAGCTTTATAAATGGCTTTATAGCCTTTTTTCACACTGATAGATCTCAATTATTCATTCATTTTCTACCGCTTTTCCTCACGAGGGTCGCGGGGGGTGCTGGAGCCTATCCCAGCTGTCTTCGGGCGAGAGGCGGGGTACACCCTGGACTGGTCGCCAGCCAATCACAGGGCACAGATTTCAATTAATCTCAGTTATATTTACTTTTTCATGCATGGCCATGTTTCTTGCTGCATTTTGTCTGCCGTTGTGAGGCCTGCAGGTCTTTGGATGTTGTTGTGGGGTCTTTTGTGACCTCTTAGATGAGTCATTGCTGCGCTCTTGGGGTCATTTTGGTTGGCTGGCCACTCCTGGGAATGTTCACCATTATTCCATGTTTTTGCCATTTGTTGACAATGGCTCTTACTGTGGTTTGCTGGAGTCCAAAAGCTTTATAAATGGCTTTATAGCCTTTTTCACACTGATAGATCTCAATTATTCATTCACGAGGGTCGCGGGGGTGGGGGGGTGCTGGAGCCTATCCCAGCTGTGTTTGAGCGAGAGGCGGGGAACACCCTGGACTGGTGGCCAGCCAATCACAGGGCACAGATCTCAATTAATCTCAGTTATATTTACTTTTTCATGCAGGGCCATGTTTTTTGCTGCATTTTGTCTGCCGTTGTGTGGTCATTGACTATTATTTACATTTGTTTGATCATCTGAAACATTAAAAAATTGAATCAGGATGGGATTATTTATTATTTATTATTTATTATTTATTATTTATTATTTATTATTTATTATTTATTATTTATTATTTATTATTTATTATTTATTATTTATTATTTATTATTTATTATTTATTATTTATTATTTATTATTTATCATTTATTATTTATTATTTATTATTTATTATTTATTATTTATTATTTATTATTTATATAAGTAGAGAAAAGTAATCCCCGAATATATGGGGACATGAATGCCTATGCATATTCTGTTTTGTGTCGTCAGGACTATGTTGACCGAAAGCTTGTGGTGAGTGTGCGCTGTGGTGAGTGCACATCTGAGAGAGGGGGCGGTGCCACAGGCTGTCTAAGAGAGATGTCAGTCACCGCACTTCGTACCACAGTCACCGTCACAGACACTGGTGAGTTTGTTCTTTCCCTGATAGGATATTCCCTTCCATTTTAGGTCAAAAGAGCAACACAACGGTTGAAGGAAATAGTCCAATGTCCCTCCCTTGTACCTTAATGTCCCGCCCCCCCAGGGACCGTGACGCTGAATGGCCAGAGGGAGCTGTTACCCGTGGTGACGGGGGACCTAGTAGTGCGGAGGGCATCCTCTGCCTTTCTTCTCATCCAGACTTTTGGAGCTCAGCTTCTCTGGCACCTTGATGGACCCCTCGTCATAATTACTCTGCAGCCTCACTTCACCAACAAGGTGACCTTCAAATACACTACAAAACATTGCAATCACTTATCTTTCTTCAGTCTTGTGAACTTTAAAATTCAAGTCTAGAGCTGTCCTATCTAGTCTTGAGCATGAACTAATGAAGCCTGCTTGGATGAGACGTGAAATGTCCTCTAAGATTAGGTAGGACAGCTCAGGTCTCTGGTCCAATCTAGTCCTGAGCATACTATGATTAAGCCTGCTCAGATCAGAGATTAAATGACTTCTAAAAAGTAGATAGGACTGCTCTAGTTGCTAGTCCTATCTAGTCCTGAGCAGTAACTGATGAGATCTGCTCAAACGAGAGATCAAAACATCTTCTAACATCAGTAATGAGCAAGACTAGATAGGACTAGAGACTAGAGCTGTCCTATCTAGTCTCTGCCTCGACTAGTCTCTGCCTAGGACTAGAGACTTATTAATACATGAGCAAGACTAGACAGAACTAGAGACTAGAGACTAGAGCTGTCCTAGCAAGACTAGATAGGACAGCTCTAGTCTCTCATGTATTGATGAAGCCTGCTTGGGCCTTTCTCGTCCAAGCAGGCTTCATCAATACATGAGCAAGACTAGATAGAACTAGAGACTAGAGACTAGAGCTGTCCTAGGACAGGTCTAGTCTCTAGTCCTATCTAGTCTTACTAGAGCTGTCTTGGGCGAGAAAGGCCTCTCACCCAAGCATGCTTCATCAATACATGAGAGTGTATTGATCTAGACTAGATAGGACAGCTCTAGTCTCTAGTCCTATCTAGTCTTACTCATGTATTGATGAAGCCTGCTTGGAGGAGAGGACTAGAGACTAGAGCTGTCCTATCTAGTCTTGCTCATGTATTGATGTATTGATGAAGCCTGCTTGCTCATCAATACATGAACAAGACTAGATAGGACTAGAGTCTAGTCTAGTCTAGAGTCCAGTCTTTATTTTCATCCCGTATGAAGAATGCAAAAAGAGGAGGTGCTCAAGGAACTACACGGTACCAGACCCCCCCGGCCTCTTTGGTGGCCCCGTCTGGCCCATGTACTTGAAACACAAGAACATCATGAGCAGTGTGTCCTTCTTTTCTAGATAGGACAGCTCTAGTCTCTAGTCCTATCTAGTCTTGCTCATGTATTGATGAAGCCTGCTTGGATGAGAGGCAGAGTCTCCGTACTCCGACCTGTGACTCGAGCAAAGACCAGACATAGGCAGAAAAAACAGGATCATGACAGCTGCCGCGTTTGCCATTATTCATTGCATTTCTACAAACAATTGTGGCTTGTGAATTCTACCTAGCAACAAGTGGCCACGGAAATGTGACATAAATGGGAGGGGGGAAGAGCCTGCCAATGGACAGCATTGTGTCTAACTCCAGTAAAAAAGTAGGAAGGTTCTTCTCAGATATTTCAAGACCTTTTACAATAAAAAACTGTACATTTTATGTTGAAGGTGCGTGGCCTGTGTGGAACACTGACCTGGAACCAGCACGATGACTTCATGACCCCAGAGGGAGATGTGGAAAGCAGTGTGTCCTCCTTTGCTGGAAAATTCACCACAGAACTTTGCAGTGTATCGAAAGGAGCCCCTCAAGACCCCTGCACTACTTACACCCAGAGAAGACACTATGCCGACACTGTCTGTTCCGTCATACACAGTACGGTATTCCAGGTTAGTTTACAATGTTATACTTGTCATACATATACATGTCTTGTTGACAAGCGCCACGCTCATTCCCCTTTTTTTTTAGGCATGTCATGATGTTGTCGAGAGGGAACCGTACTTTCGGCTCTGTGTGTCAGAGGTGTGCAGCTGTGTGCCACAGAAGGCCTGTCACTGCACCGTGCTCACTGCCTACGCTCGCCATTGTGCCCAGGAGGGCGTCACTGTCCAGTGGCGCAACCAAACCTTCTGCTGTAAGTAAAGCAACCAGTGGTGGGAGGGACAGTGGCTACCTATGTAACTTTTAATACCATCATTATCATGTCACAATCATATAATCCATCAATAATAAACATTCATTCATTTTTACCGCTTATCCTCACGAGGGTCGCGGGGGTGCTGGAGCCTATCCCAGCTGTCTTAGGGTGAGAGGCGGGGTACACCCTAGACTGGCCGCCAGCCAATCACAGGGCACATATAGACAAACAACCATTCACACTCACATTCATACCTATGGACAATTTGGAGTCGCTAATTAACCTAGCATGTTTTTGGAATGTGTGAGGAAACCGGAGTACCCGGGGAAAACCCACAAATGCACAGGGAGAACATGCAAACTCCACACAGAGATGGCCGAGGGTAGGATTGAACCTAGGTCTCCTAGCTGTGAGGTCTGCGCACTAACCACTCGTCCGCCATGCAGCCCACAAGTGCAACAAGTCTTTATTTTTAGTATAGTTCCTTACAGGACCGTTGTCATATCAGAGGTCAAGTGTTCAAAAACAGATGCACTGCACCTTGATGCTGGGGCCAGGAGGTGGGGGTGGGAGGGGCCCGGCAGCTACATAACTGAGTCACCTTTGTTGCCTCTAATATAATAAAATAATAATCATCCATTCATTCATTTTCAACAGCCTGACTCATGGTGTCATCTTACAAACAACATTAACCTCATCACACAGCAACTTAACACCCAAAAGGTACCATTCATTCATTCATTCTCTACCGCTTATCCTCACGAGGGTCGCGGGGGTGCTGAAGCCTATCCAAGCTGTCTTTGGGAGAGAGGTGGGGTACACCCTGGACTGGTGGCCAGCCAATCACAGGGCACATATAGACAAACAACCATTCACACTCACACATTTATTATAAATAAATATATATATATATATATATATATATATATATATATATATATATACACACACAATATATATATAAAATTTCTTTATTATTGGACATGCAGATAAATACCATTATTATTAAGCAAGAAACCTAATTAAAATCAATATTTATCTCATAACATGACCAAAACATTAAAAAAACAGAAATAAAATACATCTCACTCATTCTGGTCTGGAAGACTTCCAGACAAATCAGGCTCAATTAAGCTGTGCGCTGTTCATGTGATGAGGTGTTCAAGCGCACTATGTAACTCCAAATAGTTGTATACTTATGATAGTTTAAAAATAGCATTGCAAATCTGGAGAAACTGGTTGTACCTAATTAGTTTCTTATGTAAAACAGTCCATTTCCTCCTTGTCTTACCAGGGGTCCAATGTTCCGGGGGTCAGGTGCATCAGGAGTGCGGCAGAACATGCGGCCGCACATGCTCAGACTTGCAGCAAGGCTGGAGTTGTGATGATGGTGACGGCGGTGGCCGTGGCGGTGGTGGGCTGTGCGTCCCAGGTTGCCAGTGCACTGTAGGACTCGTACTGGACTACCAAGGCCAATGTGTTCCCACCACCATGTGCCCTTGTGTGCAAGCAGACAAAACGTACCGACCTGGAGATGTTGTTCACAACAACTGCAACACCTGGTATGTTCAAAAATGGCCGTGTGTAAGTAAGCTAGCTCATTTCCAATTGTTTTTTGCTACTAAAATTCAATGTAAAGCCATTTAACAATTATAATGCTTTTATGCATTGTCAGATATTACAATCCAACTGTTCTTACTGTATTTCTTGGAAAAATTCATACAAAAAAAGCAAGTTGTGATTCATGTGACAACATGGTACATGGCTAACCCAAAATGGCCGCCTCTCACATAAGTTAGCTAATTATCAATAGATTATTTTTTGCCATTAAAGCTCATTTGAAAGTCATTTAACAATTGTTATAGAGTGTGAAATATTACATTAAACTGCTCTTACTATATGTATTGAATTAATTAATATAAAACAAGCAAGGAAACATTATACAGTCGTTGTCATGTGACTATGCCAGGGTAATGGCGTCCCCAAAATGGCCGTGTGTCAGGTAAGCTAGCTAATGTCCTAAAGCTTATCTTTGTCATTAAAACTAATTTTAAAGTCATTTAACAATTGTAATGACTGTTTACTATTACATTTCAACTGTTCTTACTATATTTATTGAATTCATTCATATAAAACAAGGAAAGAAACATTATACAGTGGTTGCCATTTCACTAGCCCAGAGTAATGGCTTCCCCACAATGGCCATGTATCAGGTAAGCTAGCTCATTTCCTAAAGCTTATCTTTGCCCTTAAAACTCATTTAAAGTCATTTAACAATTGTAATGACTGTTGAATATTGCAATTCAACTGTTCTTACTGTATTTATTGAATTAATTCATATAAAACAAGCAAAGAAACATTATACAGTGGTTGCCATGTGACTATCAGCCGTGTGTCAGGTAAGCTAGCTCATTTCCTAAAGCTTATCTTTGCTATTAAAACTCATTTTAAAGTCATTTAACAATTGTAATGACTGTTGACTATTACAATTCAACTATCCTTGCTATATTTGTATTGAATTAATTCATATAAAACAAGCAAAGAAACATTATACAGTGGTTGTCATGTGACTATCCCAGGGTAATGGCTTCCCCAAAATGGCTGTGTGTCAGGTGAGCTAGCTAATATGTTAGCTAGCCTGACATGCTTATTCTTCTGCATTGTATCTGGTGGTGCAAGAGCTCTGATGAAATCACTCTATGTTCCTGCTGTTTTTTCTACAGGATAGGTTGATTTCATTGCTTCTCTTCCACCATGCAACAGCGGTGATCATCAAAAGTCATATTCAAAATGTGAAAATTGTATTGATTCTGACCCTTCTCGCTTCTTCATTGACAGTGTGTGTGAAGAGGGGCGCTTCAACTGCACGCAGGGCCGCTGTGAGGAGGTCAACAAGTGTCCTGGCTCTCTCGTCTACTCTCCACGTTCCTGCCTTCTCACATGCTCCAGTCTGGACCCTCCAAGTCAGCAGCAAGGCTCTGGCCTCCTCAGCTGCAGAGAGCCCCTGTCCGGCTGTGTGTGCCCTCCAGGAACTGTGCTACTTGTAAGTGGAAAAATACAGTGACTCTTGGTGGGAGAACATTGTCAAGTTTAAGGGGCCTGGTATTTCCAACTCTTGCAAGGCTGCAATGGGACTTAGACCTGTTAGACTAGTTGGTATATGTCACGTTCGGGCTTGAGAGCTTTGCGATGCGACCTCGGGATGCAGAGAGCAGCACCAAAAGTGCAGATAAAAAGGTATTTTCTTTATTTCTAATGCTTAGCAGCAACAGAACAGCAACTACTAAACAAGCCAAACAAAAGACAATGAAACCACAAAAGAAAGAGTACACACCTGAATTATAAATAGGGAGTGTGAAATTAGAGACAGGTGCGTGAAATGAGCCAGGATAGAGAAAACGGAAGGGAACAAGAAAGGAAGTAATTATAAAATAAGGGCATGGACACCGGAACAGAGGCAAAGAAGGAACTAAAAAAAGCTGTCACGAGGGGGTAACGGCCATATTGGGTCAGTATAACCAATATAAGCTCATCAAACAAGCTAAAATACCCTGTATTGGGTAGTAAAATATTGTTTTTCCAAGATTTAGGAATGGGAAAATTGCCCTGTCGTCAGTCATGCAGTCTCTTTCTCTCTGTGGGGGGAGGCGGGGCTGGTACCATATACACAGAGGGCTGGACTGTAACTTAATTATTCATTCATTTTCTACGGCTTATCCTCACGAGGGTCGCGGGGGGTGCTAGAGCCTATCCCAGCTGTCTTTGGGCAAGAGACGAGGTACACCATGGACTGGTCGCCAGCCAATCACAGGGCACATATAGACAAACAACCATTCACACTCACATTCATACCTATGGACAATTTGAAGTCGCCAATTAACCTAGCATGTTTTTGGAATGTGGGAGGAAACCGGAGTACCCGGAGAAAACCCACGCATGCACAGGGAGAACATGCAAACTCCACACAGAGATAGCCGAGGGTGGAATTGAACCGTGGTCTCCTAGCTGTGAGGTCTGCGTGCTAACCACTCGATCGCCATGCAACCCGCATTAAAAAACATTAATTAATTAATTCATTTTCTTCTGCTTATCCTCACGAGGGTTGCGGAGGGTGCTGGAGCCTACCCCAGATGTCTATGGGTAAGGCAGGGTACACCCTGGACTGGTTTCCAGCCAATCACAGGGCACATATAGACAAACAACCATTCACACTCACATTCATACCTATGGACAATTTGGAGTCGCCAATTAACCTAGCATGTTTTTGGAATGTGGGAGGAAACCGGAGTACCTGGAGAAAACCCACGCATGCACGGGGAGAACATGCAAACTCCACACAGAGATGGCCGAGGGTGGAATTGAACCCTAGTCTCCTAGCTGTGAGGTCTGCGCGCTAACCACTCTACCGCCGTGCAGCCATAACTTAATTAGTTGATCGCAATATATTGTCATATAGTATTATATATTGTCATTGTACTTGCTGTGTTTGAAATACCAGTTGTATACATTTTGGATGACTTTCTTGTACAGAACCGATCAGATAGAGTACTCTATTACCTATTTTGTGCATGTCCGTCACTTTTTGTGAATGTGTTGCTGTGCTGTTGTTGTCCAGGGTGATCAGTGTGTCCTCCCGGCAGAGTGCCCATGTCACCATAATGGCCGCCTATACTACAGCAACGATACCATCATTAAGGACTGCAACACATGGTAGTGTCACATTGTCCAAGCCATTACTGTAAATGTATCCTTATGTCAACTATGCTTGTATTTGATGGACTCTGGCAGTGTATGTAAGGAGCGTCATTGGCACTGCAGCCAGTCGGCCTGTGCTGGCATGTGCGTGGCGACGGGAGACCCTCATTACGTGACGTTTGATGGCCGCTACTTTTCTTTCTTGGGCGACTGCCAGTATGTGCTGGCGAGGGAAACCAGTGGTTTGTTCAGTGTCACAGCTGAGAATGTGCCCTGCGGAAGCAGCGGGGTCACGTGCACAAAGTCGGTCACCCTCAGCCTGGGGAACACCGTCATACACCTGCTGAGAGGTAGGAGACACTCTTCTGTATGAGTCCATACGACTGTGTTGTAATGAAGTCACCTTCTTGTATGTATGTGTGATTTAGGAAAAGCGGTGACAGTTAATGGAATGCCAGTGATTCTACCCAAGACCTACAGTGGGAGTGGTCTGACTTTGGAAACGATGGGCATGTTTGTATCACTCTCCTCCAGACTTGGGGTCACTCTGCTGTGGGATGGAGGTATGACTCCCACACAAAAAAGTCTAAACACATATACACAGGCCCTCCTTGCTGTTAAAACCCTTGTTACCAGGTGGTGCAAGACCCTTACCCCTTCGTACCCCCACCGACTTCTCAGCTTAAAGGGTTACAGCAGGGGCATCACTAAGTTCTGAGGACAGGGGGTGCTTACCCCCCTGGAGATGCGCAGGATATGAATGAATGTAGTAGACATTCAAAAAAAATCAACCCCCCCCCCCCCAAAAAAAAAAAAAAAAAAAAAATCAATAAAAACAAATAAGGAACAAGAACCAGAATATAACTTTCCTACTTTTGGACAGATTTAGTAGACATACTCAATTGTTTTAGGCCACCATCAAATGTACACAAGTACACACAATACACACTGCAAAACCACTGCTCAAGCTCTGCAACCATTCTGTCCAGTGGACAGTGATCAATTATATAATAATCATTATTATATTATTAATTAGCCTATTATTACTACTACCATCATATTTTTCTTCTGATTATTACTACTAATAATAGTATTCGTCTGCTTATTGGCTTGCTTATTAGCCTGCTTTTGCCATATTATATGAAATTTGTCCGATTTTTTTGTAAAAAAAATCTATAAAAAATAAAAAAATCTATACAAAATATCAAATTATTTAGGGAGGCTTAAGAACATTTTAGGGGGACTGAAGCAACCCTAAAATAGGCCTAATGACGCCACTGGTGCTGGATAATAAAAACAAAATACATGAAAAGCAATTTTTAAAATATTATGATTATTTTTGCCATGGTGTCCATACCCCCTTTTCCAATAACACCTCTTGGACATTGGATTAGTCAAAAATAATAATAATAAAATAAAAAAATCTAAAAAAATATTTAGGGGGACTCAAGAACAATTTAGGGGTCATTTTAGGGGGCCCGAACTCTCCTATGCTGCCCATGTTAACCATTCATGCCTTTTAATATTACTGTTGGCTATGGTTTACTTATGGCGTCATAATCAGCGGGTAGACATGTTGTATACGATAACAGCAATTAGTTACCTTTAATTCCTATCCTCGCCAGTCACCCCTGGCGAGGGGTGGACCCTAGACAGGTGGACCCTAGATTCTTGATATTGCTTGCAGGTATGCGTGTGTATGTACGCCTGGCAGCGCACTTGCGGGGGAAAGTCGGAGGCCTGTGTGGTAACTTTGATGGCGACACAGAGAACGACTTCACCACGCGACAGGGTATTGTGGAATCTACTGCTGAGTTATTTGGGAATTCTTGGAAGGTCAGCCCTTCCTGCCCTGATGTAGCTGACCAGGAGCTGCGAGACCCCTGCATTGTGAGTTTCTTCACATACTGTATGGGTACATACATACGTATTCTAAAGGGATACCACTTTTCATGTATAATATCAATGAAGTAAGTAACAATAAAGATCTATAAGAGTATAAAATGTTTTATTCAGATAAACGCCCACAGAGTGCCGTGGGCCAGGAAAAGGTGCGGCATCTTGACGCAGGAGCTCTTTTCTTCCTGTCACCTTGAGGTGCCCTTCCAGCAGTATTACGACTGGTGTGTCTTTGATGCTTGTGGGTGAGTAACAATTTTCTTACACACGCTGTATTGCTTGGATTGTTTTTTTGCTGAGAAACGTCTTGATGGTTTCAATTATTTTGGAATATTGTGAAATGTCGTACAACATAAGTTCATTTGCCCCGTGATTGGCTGGCGACCAGTCCAGGGTGTACCCCGCCTCTCGCCCGAAGTCAATTGGGATAGGCTCCAGCAGCCCCTGCAACCCTTGTGAGGATAAGCGGTAGAAAATGAATGAATGAATAAGTTAATTGACAGCCCATCCTGCTCCCACCTCGTCTTTGAACATGAAGCGATGAAGCCTGCTCGAATGAGAGGCAACCCGAACAGTCCCGTTGGGGTCGACTGAATGCCCTGAGAATTATAGTAGCAACTTAAAAGGCAACAAAACAAACTTGCCTTTACCTTAAACATATCAACCCGACTCAGTTTTACCCATCTGGGAAAAAAAAACAAACAAAAAAAAACACACCTCGAAAGCCTTCATCCCAACAGTTGACACTCACTGAGACGTTTGGTTAGCAAAGTAAATATGAACAGAACTGCACAAAATTGTGTGCGTTCACAGAAAGTCATCACAAAAGAAATGAAAAGCCTGTATTTACAACATATTAGAAATGCTGCAAATGTTTCACAGATGTGTCTGATTTGCCTATGAGAAAATACATACTCAAACTTCATATGTGATTCATATGAGATGACCTAAAAAAGGAAATATTGCGTTATTATGATATTATTTACTTTATTATACATTATCATAACATTAGTGGTTTCTTTGTTCTCAAAAACATTCATTCATTCATTAATTTTCTACTGCTTGTCCTCACGAGGGTCTCGGAGGTGCTGGAGCCTATCCCAGCTGTCTTCGGGCGAGAGGCGGGGTACAACCTGGACTGGCCAGCCAATCACAGGGCACATATAGACAAACAACCATTCACACTCACATTCATACCTATGGACAATTTGGAGTTGCCAATTAACCTAGCATGTTTTTGGAATGTGGGAGGAAGTAACTGGAAAACCCACGCATGCATGGGGAGAACATGCAAACTCCACACAGAGACGTCCGAAGGTGGGATCGAATTCGGGTTGCCTAGCTGTGTGGCCTGTGCGCTAACCACTCGTCCACTGTGCAGCACTGGCTAAATAGAAAACCCATGCATGCACGGGGAGAACATGCAAACTCCACACAGAGATGGCCGAGGGTGGAATCGAACTCGGGTCTCCTAGCTGTGTGGCCTGCGCGCTAACCACACAATCACCGTGCAGCCCTCTGAAAAACATATTGACAATAATATAGATTAATTAATACATTTGTGCGACAATAAGTATTTCAAAAGCACCTGCATTGTTCTGTGACATTGTTAAATAAAACAGTTATTGACCAGTCATATATTTTTATTGTATTTTTGTCCAAATTAATGTTAAATCATTTGTTTTGGTTTGATCTTTGAACCCTATTTAGCTGTGACTCTGGTGGCGACTGTGAGTGCCTGTGCACCGCCATTGCCACCTACGCTGAGGAGTGTAACCGCAGAGGAGTTTACATCCGCTGGAGGTCCCAGGAGCTCTGTCGTAAGCCGGTCTTTTACTCCTCCTTCAAACCCAACCGTCGGGTGCTACTTTATTTGTCTTACTCCTCGATCTCCCCCACTCCTCAGCCCTGCAGTGTGAAAATGGACTCGTGTACGACCCGTGCGGTCCAGCTTGCTCACGTTCATGTCCGAGTGTGCAGCCGAGTCCACACTCACAGTGTGACCTCCTCTCCTGTGTGGAGGGATGCTTCTGCCCTGCTGGTACTGTCAGACATGGTAAGATGGATAGACATAACATAAGAAGTTAGAGAAACATTTTGGAGTGGTTGTCATGTGACAGTCACATAAAAAAATATGACCTCACTGTGTTTTTTTCTGCTTGGCTTTCAATAGCAGCTGAATTATTATTATTATTATTTTTTTTACTCTATAGGTGACAGCTGTGTTGTTTCCACTCACTGTCCATGTGAATGGGAGGGCTCCATGTTTCCACCCGGAACTACAATCACTCAGCATTGCCAGAACTGGTGAGTTCAGGGACATTTTTGACAAAAAGTATACACAGAGTACACACAGAGATGAATCAGTGGCCTTTCTGCAGTTCTTGTGAAGATGGCAAGTGGCAATGCGATGGCGTGGCTTGCCCTCCTCCCGCACCTCCGTGTTTGGAGTCAGAGTTTTCCTGTGCCAGCGGGCGCTGCATCCCCTCTCAGTGGGTGTGCGACAATGAAGATGACTGCAGCGACGGCTCTGATGAAATTTGCCCGTTTACATGCTCTTCGGAACAATTCCGCTGTACCAGTACGCCAGGGTGAGACCGCGATCACGTTACAAATCAGCAACTGTAGCAACTCTACCAAAAACTGCTATTTTTGGTATCGATCCAATACCAAGAAATTCAGGGTCTTGAACATTGAAAGTCTTTGTTCATGTGAATCAGTCTCCTTTATAGTATGAAGACTTGCAGGTAATAAAGTGAATCCCCATCATCTTGCAGTGGACCATGTCTGAACCTGGCATTGCGTTGCGATGGCCACCCAGACTGCACTGACCAATCAGATGAGGAGTTCTGTCCACCCCACACTCCTGTACCTTTGTGCCCAGTAGGGGAATTTCAGTGCGCCACCGGGAAATGTCTCTCAGCCAACCGTGTGTGTGATGGACGGCTGGACTGTGGCTTTGCTGATGGTTCTGATGAGCAAGGTCATCCAGCTAGTACACTAAAAACTGATTCAAGTGTGGTCCAACTGTGTTTTTATTTACTCTGTGATCAATTTCCTGGCCCAGACTGCGGTGTGGTGTGTGATGAAGGGGAGTTCCTATGTGCTGGAGGACGCTGTATTCTTTACCTCCATCGCTGTGATGGCCACGATGACTGCGGAGACCTCAGCGATGAAAGGGGGTAGGTTTTTAATCAATTCAATGAAACCTACCGTAAAATCCAGTTTCCATGTGCCGACATCATAACATATTATATCATTATACTGTGCCGTTATCGAGGCCGTGAGGACCAGTCAACTCTTCATTTGACAGGAGCCAATCACAAGCTATGAAAAAACTCACGGTGTCAGACTCACGGTTTCATCTTACAAAAAAATAAAAATAAACTCATCACACAGCAACTTAATACTCAAACCTTATACCTCAGAAATATACCAAAACCATTTAAACAGTGGAGCATAGAGCAAAGAAAATGCTGCATGGCACTGCAATGCTGCCTCTGTTCACCGGAGGGAGCCAAAGGACCCAAAGCCCACAGGGATGCTGACGTCATTGCAGCGTCCACAAAAGCGTTGCCCGAATGTAATACCTCATGCCTTTTTCATCATCACATGTTGTTGCTTCTTAGATGTGTCTGCGCACACACAGAATTTCAATGCCCAGGGGACCAGTGTGTCGCTGCAGCCAAAGTGTGCGACGGACATCAAGACTGCCCATCAGGAGCAGATGAAGCTGTCTGTCCCAGCAAAGGTAAAATGTTATCGTATTAAAATATTTCATTGTATGCCTAAAACATCCTGAAACACGTTTTTTTTTTACAGTAACATGCGGCCCCAACCAGTTTGCCTGTCGCGACGGTACATGTGTTGCCATAATGACGCTTTGCGATGGAACGGAAGATTGCCCGACTGGAGAAGACGAGAACAAATCCAACTGCTACTCATTCATAACCCCGCCTCCTTCCCCTATGACCCCTACTTTGCCTAGTTCAGGTAGCCAAGAGCCAAGATTGTTCTTAGTGTATAAAACGAATGTGTATAATAACTGCGAGAGGCATATTATTAGAGAAGGGGTGTCCAAAGTGAGGCCCTGGGGGTTATTTATGGTTAATTATTGTATTGAGTATCAACACTATGATATGAGATAACACAGAAAAATACAAGAAAACAATTGCAATGTTCTCATTTTCTATTTTTACTCATTATTAACATAAAACACCCGCCCCCGCCCTGCACTGCTTCTACAGCTTGTTGGTCCTACGAGTTTGAATGCGCCACCGGTGGGCAGTGCGTGCCTCAGGCTTGGCACTGTGATGGCGAGACGGACTGTTTGGATGGCAGTGACGAGCATCCGTGTCCATCGCTCTGCGGTCCCGGTCAGGTGTCCTGCCTGAGCGGGGACCAGTGCGTACGATACCAGCAGCTTTGTGATGGACACCCAGACTGCAGAGATGCCTCGGACGAAAGCATAGACAACTGTGGTGAGTCCATAACGAATCTCACAGTTTGTCATCTGGCTGCAAAGATCAACCCGAGAACACTGTTGATGGTTAGGCTCCGCCCGAATACCACCCTGCCCTGACAGCTTCTCCTGTGATAATCGAACCTGCGTCAACATGTCCAAGGTGTGCAACGGTATGCCCGACTGTCCCAAGGGGGACGATGAGTTGGTTTGTGGTGAGTTTTCTCAAGATTCCCTATAATCTGAAGTGTACAAAGAAATATTAGCGCCACATTGACAAAAAATCTGAGATTTTGAGAATAAAGTCTGAAATTATTAAAATGAAATTAATATTAAAATATACGTTATTTTTGTAAATTTTGTACGTTTTTTCTCATTAATTTGCAACATTATTCTCAAAATATTACAACTTTTTTTCTTAAATTTCGGACTTTCGGACTCATATATTTACAATTTTTTTTCTTATAAATGTGCAACTTTATTTCTCGCAAATTTACAAATTTATTATTGTAAATTTTCTAATTTATTATTATTAGACTATTATTTTATTTTTCAACGTGGCCCTAATACTGGGTGGTACTGAGGAGTGTAAAAGTGAAACTGATGGCTAGTACTTAAGTTTGTGATGCTTCAGGGAAACATGTGACGCCACTGCCCCCTGGTGGTAGGAACACCACTGTTGCCTGTCCTGAATTCACCTGTCTGGATGGGTCCTGTATCCATTTCAACATGGTAGGTGCTGATTTGTTTGTTTTTTTTCTCTATGCAAGAAAAGCATTAAATTAAACCTGAAAGTCTTCACTTCAGTCACATCATAAAAGCTTGTATTTGGAAAACTGCCCTGTTCCAAGTACTTCTGAACTTCAGTGTACAGTACCTCGAAATCCAATGACCAAGTTCCTTATTTTGTTCTTATCCAGGTGTGTAATGGTGTGGCGGACTGCCCGGACTCCTCATTTGCACCACTTGAAGGACCTACGGACGAGCAAGGGTGTAGAAGCTGGAGCTCCTGGGGTCCTTGGAGCCCCTGTAGCACCTCCTGTGGTACGGGCTCCATGAGCAGACAAAGATCATGTCCTTCAGGAGACCTTCTGCACCACTGCCGGGGTCAGGATGTCCAGAAGCAGCAGTGCTTTAACACCACTTGCCCTGGTATGGATGAGGAATATGCTTAAGGAACATTAAAACACAAACTACTGTACTATTTAGTATCTTGTCATAAAAAGGGGCTTAAAGGTTTTTCTTTTAACTAGTTGATGGGCAGTGGCTCCCATGGGTGACCTGGTCAAATTGTTCCAGTGGTTGTGGCGGAGTCCAGGTCCGACACAGAGGTTGTATCCCTCCTCGAAATGGAGGCCGAGACTGCTCCCAGCTCCGAGGATCATCTAACCTCAACATGGAAATCAGTGAGAGCCTTTTATTTGTTGTTGGGTTATTGGGTTATTTGAGAAAACTAGAACAGCACTTGGCGAGAGCAGACCCATAGTTTCCTCCATATTATGAGTTACATCATAAATATTAGGCCATCATTATTTTATTTTAGAACATATTTAGAATCCTTGACCATGAAAACATACCATTGAAGGGTTTGAAGACCTAAAGAATGCTAACATGCTAACGTTAGCATGCTAACCCTATAATAATAGTGCTTAATTTTGTTGGTGCTTACCACTGAAAATATTTAAAATGTTAGTATTAATTATGTTAGCATGCTAGGATGCTAACGTTAGCAATGCTAACCCTAGAATAATAGTGCTTAATTTTGTCGGTGCTTACCACTGAAAATGTTTAAAATGTTAATATTAATTATGTTAGCATGCTAAGATGCTAATGTTAGCATGCTAACACATAGTATGATAGAAAGTGTCTGCTTATGTTCATATTGTTCATATGTTCATATGAAAATCGCAAAATGTTAGTATGCCTGTTAGCGTGCTAGCAATGCTAACATGCTGGCATTAGCATGCTAATACCTAGCATAACAGTGTCTACCTGTGAAAATGGTCAAAAAATGTTACTATGCTCATATTAGCATGTTAAGGGTAGCATGCTAACATCTAGCATGAAAGCACAATGTAGCGGCAAAGCTAAATGTACCAAACAAGTGACCATTCTATGTGGAGTTATATGCACAAATGCCAAAAATGGGTGCAAATGGTCGCAATGTTAAAGAATCCATTAAAAAAATTCCTGGATCCAGACTGATTCGGATCACCCTCCAACATCTAATCAGTTTTTTCATATCTCCCATTACCGACAATTCCTGAAAATTACATCAAAATTCAGAAAGTTTCAGGTTATTTAGAACAGCAAAAAATAAAAAATATTGTTTAATATTATTCCAAAAAAATGTTTTTTTCTGAAATGAACAATATGAGTTCCTCCTTCTTCTGCAGTTGCTGAGGTGTTGAAAGTGCTGAAAGTTTTGTATCCCTGTTTTGGGCTTGGAACCATGTTTGGTAACTTGAGTGGGATTGGAAAATGGGGCGAGCTTTAGAACTGAATCTAAGTGTCCCAATCAATAAATCAATAATTCAGCCAGTAAATCTATCAATCAATCATGCAATCAATCAATCCACCAACCAACCCATCTTGACCTGACCTAAAACTAACCACAAACCCATTCACCCAACCAAGTTTTTGCTTTGTTTTTTAATAAAAAAAACAAAAAAATCTAGTACAGAGATCATCAGTTCATGTTCAAAGACCAATTGGACATCTCTAGTCTGAAGGATTTCTAGACAATTCAAAGTACTTTGTATCCTCTGCCATTCTCTCAGAATAGAGCTGTCCTATCTAGTCTTTGAGCATGAACTATATGATATCTGTCTTTAACGACATGGGCAGGATGTCCAGAAGACAGTTGATGGAAATTAAATTTTTTGTCTTTGTCTAACACTAGTATTAGTTCTCTTGAAGTACTATAAAATATGACGTCTTTAACAACAGATAGCTAGACCTGCAACTATTAATTGATGAATCAATTAATCAATTTGTTCTCTAGAGCCTGTAAATACTTTAGATCCTTTACCATTCCCTCAGACTGGAGCTGTCATATGTAGTTTTTGAATCCTCTATTATTCTATCAGACTGGAGCTGTCCTATCTAGTTTTTGGTAAAGGATCCGAAGTATTTATATGATTTATTAACATACACTATATTACAGTAATCCCTCTTTTAACGTCTATTTACGTCCTCCTAAATATATTAGAGCCCTGTAGGTATGATATAACACCCCTATGTTCACCTGTATACTTGTATTACCCAATATAGTAAAATACAATAAGAGATTTAAGGCATAAATAAGATTCTTGCTGTGAGCCCTCCGAAGTATTTACAGTATCCTCTAAATCTTCTAAATACTTCTGATCCTGCACCAAGCCCTCAGACGAGAGCTGTCCTATTTAGTCTTTGGAGCATGAACTTATTTATATTATCCGTCTTAAGACATGAGCAGGAAGCCAGGAAGAAAGTTGCTGGAATGAAAAGGTACATTTTTCTTTGTCTTGCGCTAAAAATGGCTTGCTTTGTAATATTGCCAAATATTACAGAGGTCTTAAGTACACTGGGTAGGAAAGATCTAGTCTGAGCGGTTAGTACAGATCCAAGGCTACACTTAGACTAGACCTCAGATGCTCCTCATTTGGGGCTGACTTCCATTGGTTCCCACATAACTGTATTTTGTGTACAAAAACAAAAACAATGAAAAGATTGAGTTTTGCACCGATAAGATTTATCACCTGTTTGGTTCCATTTCAGAGCCTTGTCCCGAGGATGGATGTTCCAACAGCAGCTGCCCAACAGGCCAAGTGAGACACAGCTGCGCTCCCTGCCCAGTGTCCTGTGCCCACATCAGCAGCGGGACGACCTGTGACCCCACAGCACCCTGCTTCTCAGGTCAAATTCATTCATTCATTCGTTCATTTTCTACCGCTTATCCTCACGAGGGATTGGCTGACTGGTCGCCAGTCAATCACAGGGCACATATAGACAAACAACCATTCACAGTCGCCAATTAACCTAGCATGTTTTTGGAATGTGGAAACCGGAGTACCCGGAGAAAACCCATGCATGCACAGGGAGAACATGCAAACTCCACACAGAGATGGCCAAGGGTGGGATTGAACTCAGGTCTCCTAGCTGTGAGGTCTACGCGGTAACCACTCGACTGCCGTGCAGCCCGCATAAAAAACATTCATTCATTTTCTGCCGCTTTTTCCTCACGAGGGTCACGGGGGTGCTGGAGCCTATCCCAGCTGTCTTCGGGCGAGAGGCGGGGTGTCACCCTGGACTGGTGGCCAGCCAATCACAGGGCACATACATATAGACAAACAACCATTCACACTCACATTCATACCTATGGACAATTTGGAGTCGCCAATTAACCTAGCATGTTTTGGGAATGTGGGAGGAAACCGGAGTACCCAGAGAAAACCCACTCATGCACGGGGAGAACATGCAAACTCCACACAGAGATGGCCGAGGGTGGAATTGAACTCAGGTCTCCTAGTTGTGAGGTCTACGCGGTCAAATTCACCTTAAATTAAATGAGTCCTATACAATCTACTGTAAAGCACAATACACGTCCATCATGATTGTAATGGCTTTAGATGCACCTGTATCCCTCCAGGTTGCTGGTGTCCAGAAGGCCAGGTAATGAGCCACACCCATCAGTGTGTGACACCAGAAGAGTGTGTATGTGAAGCGGCAGGTGTGCGCTACCGGCCAGGTCAGCAGATGAAGGTGGACTGTGAGATTTGTATTTGTGAGAAAGGAAGACCTCAGAGGTGCCAGCCCAACCCGGACTGTTCTGGTGAGTTCTGTTCCGATGTGTTTCAACAAAAACGTCATGAACCAACATATCACGTCTGAACACGCTTAGTGCACTGTGGGTGGTCATCGTGGTCTGAGTGGGGGGAGTGTTTGGGGCCCTGCGGTGTTCAAAGTGTCCAGTGGTCATTCCGGAGTCCCAACAACCCGACCAACAATGGAGATGGGAGAACATGCAGAGGAATCTACCGGAAAGCACGTCGGTGTGTAACCTTATTTTTGTATACTTTATGTTTATGTTGCTATTTTTGTCAGGGTTAGTATATACAGTATTGCAGTGTTTCTCACAGGTCTGTAATGTATCTGTGGCATTGGGTTGCATAGTTACAGAGTTGTAACAACGTCCTATCATTATGAGTGAGGGTGGGGTCTGCTTCTTCTTTCTCGTTCAGCTTTTCCGCCACAGCAAATCAATCTCATCCATCCATGTCTTCTGCATCACTCTCTCTCACACCAACTACCCTCATGTCCTCCTTCACTACATCCATAAACCTCCTCCCTATCTCTACCTATCTATTCACTATCTCTCCTCCGAACCATCTCAGTCTGGCCTCTCTGACTTTATCTCCAAGGCCTCTAACATGTAATATCACTCTGATGTACTCCTTCTTGATCCTATCCATCCTGGTCACTCTCAATGAGAAACTCAGCATCCTCATCTCTGTCTTTTCCTTTTTAGCCCAGTCAGGGTGAGGTCTAAGGTGGTCCGAATTTATTGTTGGCGAGACAAACACAAATAAATAAATGTACGGGAAACACAGTATTTTAGTGGTCATAATAACATCCCACCACAACTATTGTTATAAACCAGGGGTGTCAAACTCAATTTACCTGGGGGCCACTGGAGCTAGGGTTTGGGCAAGGCTGGGCCGCATCAGGTTTTCCAAAAAAATAAAAAACGCATTTATTAAAAACAGAAAAAAAAAAATTATTTGTAAAATAAAAGCTCTGATAAAACATTCCACTGTTCTCAAATATCTTAATTTTTATTTTCTGCACAAAATAAGATGAAAAATAAATAAGCAAGAATAAAGAAAATCAATCAATCAGTAATAAATAAATATAATAATAATAATAAAAAGGCAAATAATAAAAACTTAAGAAACCACATATAGTTGGTGGGTAGACAAATTATTTTTTTCAGATTAAAATGAACAAAGCATTATTAGAGCCCTGTAGACATGACAAAACACGACTATAGTCACATTTATACTCTTTTTATTTACAACATATTGCGCAACTGCAGGGTCTTGAGACACATGCTAACTCGCAAACTAGAGAGCTAGCGACCTAAACGGTAGCCTTCAAGTTATTTCCTTTAAACTTAAATAGCCAAAAACTTACCACTTCCACACGGATAGGGAGGATAACTATTAACAGTTATTTAACCTTTAACATGAACATGAATCAAACGTAATAATTTTTTCTGGGTACATGATACCATACAGCATCCATATCAAATTTGCGCGGGCCGCACTAACATTAAACTTTCATATCACAGGCGGGGGCCTCAAACTAGTGTCCTGCGGGCCACGTGTTTGAGACCCCTGTTATCACACATGGAATTATCATTTTGAGCAACGATATCCTGTCACTCTTGCATGTCTTTTCCGTATTTGTGTGTCCACAGATGTCAAACTGACCCCTGTGATGAGTGCGAGTACCAAGGTCAGTCCCACGCCGTAGGAGACCGATGGAGAGCCGACCATTGTCACTTGTGTCATTGTCTGCCCAACCTCACCGTGCAGTGCTCTCCCTACTGCCCATTCGCCGTCACCGGATGCCCGCAGGTTGGAAAACACCATCTTGTTAATAGGACTTAAACATTTAACCCATAAGAAACCATTGTGTCAGTGTCAGCAACACTCCTACAACTTTGAATAGTACCCAATTATAATATGGCTGTCCTAAAATGGGGAATTCAATTTAAACCACAATTGTGGTACTAAGTAAACAACATCTCTACATCTACTTTAAACACAATCTCATTGTTTTCTTCTATTTTTGTGCTAAGAATTGTGTTGTTAATTGTGCACATTTGTGCTTGCATACACTCTAAAAAGTAATTCAGAGTATCTGTTGACACCACTTGATTTTATACATGAATGCAATGTAAAAAATCTAATTAACTGATTTAGATAAACTTTCTAAGTTGCTAACTTTATTTTTTAAGTTATGTTCAAATAATAATGTTGGCTATTACATGAACTTAATTTAGAATGTCATATACACTCGAATTTTATTGTTGGTAAGCTTAAAACAAAACTCAAGTTGCCATGACTTAATAAAATTAGCTTGGTAACATAATATATACACACACACATATATATAGTATATATATATTAAGTTACTGCTACTTAAAAAGTGTGCATTGTTATTATAATTAAGTAGACAACAAATTAAACTACTTTGAATAAAATGATTAAGTCAGTTGACTTAACATATTTCTTTGAGTTACGAACTTAAAAACTTGTCCCTATGACAACAATTATTCAGTAAGCATTACTTAAAATAAGCTTTGAGTGAAGAGGAAAAGCTAATTTGTGTAATGCAATATTGTTTGTTGGCTCAAAGCAATTTCAAATTAAGTTGTCATAACTAAGAAAGACTAATGGAAACTGTTGCGTAGATTTTTTGTTGTTGAGGCTAAACGTTTATTTTTTGAGTGTAGGGTCAGAGTCTTGTGCCCGGAGAGGGAGACACATGTTGCTACTGTCAAGGTAAAGTTACCATTTATTAGGTATTATTTTGCAATATATTGAAAGATTATGAATGTGATTGTGAATTATAAAACCACAGAAAGCAATGAAACCTCCTCAGCGACAACCAGCCCCTACACTACCACCTCCAAGCCAGGAGAAGGAATCACTCCCTTCATTCCGACCTACCCACTGCCTCCTGGTGGTCAGTAACTGCATCTGACGTATCAAGCACATTCTGTTTCTGTATTCATCGTTTATTTTCATTTTATTTTTCAGAAGAGTGCTGGTCTCCTTTGGGTGTTCAGTTTCTGCCACCTTCTAGTTTTCAGGCTTCCTCTCAGCAAATCGGTCACCCCCCTGAGGCTGCTCGCCTTCACGGCTGGGACCCCCACAGAGACCTCCAGGTACTATATGTATATCACAGATATTTGTTTGTACAAATATGTATCAGTTATGATCATTAATAAGTGAATAAGTTAAAAATAGGATTCCTCAGTACGGGCTTTGAGATAACACCCCATAGTAACTATTACTGTACACTCGTATTACTCAATATAGTAGACATATAAGACATAAATATGACATAATTTAGACTCACACATTCATGGGAGAGTCCCTTGTTGTTGTTTCTTCACAAGGGTCACGGGGCATGCTGGAGCCTATCCCAGCTGTCTTCAGACGAGAGGCAGGGTACATCCTGGACTGGTCGCCAGCCAATCACAGGGCACATATAGACAAACAACCATTCACACTCACATTCATACCTACGGACAATTTGGAGTCGCCGATGAACCTAGCATGTTTTTGGAATGTGGGAGGAAACCGGAGTACCCGGAGAAAACCCATGCAAACTCCACACAGAGATGACCGAGGGTGGAATTGAACTCGGGTGTCCTCGCTGTGAGGCCTGCGCGTTAACCCACATTAAATATTTTCTTTAAATTCCGTATTGATGATTATTATTATTTTTTTGGTCACAAACGCTTAACATGAGGTTATTTCTGCGCCGTGTTTATGTGCAGGGCTGGAGTCCAGAACCAGAAGAGTATAAGGATCTACCACAGCGCACCCCTGAGGGCCACAGTGGCAGCATGCAAAGCCCTTATATACAGACTGACCTGCTGAAACCGTATAACATCACTGGTACACACATCACATGTCCCCACAGAGGCAGCCATGATGAATACAATAAGACTTTCATAAGCCTCTCACTCTTTCCTCTTGTTCTTTTCTCCAGGTGTGCTCACACAGGGCGGTGGTGCATTTGGCACCTATGTGTCTAGTTTCTACCTGCAGTTTAGCCAAGATGGAAGACACTGGTACACTTACAAAGATCTTGTCACTGATACATGGCCCAGAGCTAAGGTTTGACCGTCAGTTGTTGGTTAGTAGTATTTTATCATTTACTGTCATGACTGTGTTTTACCATCTGCACCTTCCAGGTGTTTCATGGTAACTACAACGAAGGAGGCGTGGCTGAGATCAAACTGGACAGGATGGTGTCGGCTCAATTTGTCCGCCTGCTGCCACACGACTTCCATAATGGCATCTATCTTCGTCTTGAGATTATGGGATGTGAAGATGGTAAGTACATGACGGGTACTCGCACCCTTAAATGCAAGGGGACAATATAGTACCTGCTTCTTGTTTCTGATCCTCACCAAAATGGTAATGGTAATGGTTTAATTTCATTTGAACATGCATCAGATTATAATTGAATGCATCACATAATCAGTTCACAGTTCCACATGTCCAAAAGGAGTAGGAAGAAGCAAAGCTTATTAAATCCTACCCCTTCATCTGGTACTTTTACAATCATTAACTGTTATTTGTTCCCTTCCTGCTTTCCATAATACATAATTTTCCATAATTTATTTTTTAATAATGCACCTCGTACCGAAGTACAAGGTGATATGACCATCCAATGACATAATGGGTACCATAGTAACTGTCAATATAGTGATATGTATAGCACATCATGACTGGTTCAAGACTCTTCATCCTTGTCACCCCTTTAAAAAGCTTTAAGTAGTTTAAGTGCCTTAAAATAGCACCCAAAACAGAGTCACTTCACTGTCACTCCTACTTTTTTCCAAAAAAAGAAAAACAATGCAGTCTGGGGGGGCACTGCCCCTCACTATGTTGCGGTTCTAATATGGCTCCCAAGCCATATCTCAGTTTTTCAGAAAATAATGAATTAATAAATGACCATTGACTGAACATGCTGTGGGTCAGACAGACATGCCATAGCTGAGATTAAGGTTCTCCTCTTATTCTGTGTGGAAGTGGTACATTTTTTGCTTCTTTTTTCTGTCCTTTTTCCCAGGCTTCACTGTGTGGTTATCACGCAGGCCTCACAGCTAGGAGACCCGAGTTCAATTCCATCCTCGGCTATCTCTGTGTGGAGTTTGCATGTTCTCCCCGTGCATGCGTGGGTGTTCTCCGGGTACTCCGGTTTTCCTCCCACATTCCAAAAACATGCTAGGTTAATTGGCGACTCCAAATTGTCCATGGGTATGAATGTGAGTGTCAATGGTTGTTTGTCTATATGTGCCCTGTGATTGGCCGGCGACCAGTCAGCTGACCTGAAGATAGTATTCTCGGTCACTAGGCATGACGTTACATTATATTTTCCTTTCACTACATGGAGACTGGCTACTGAGCCAGTGGAGCCGAGTGAACATGCCGTGGCTTAGACGGACATGCCATAGCTGAGATCAAGTGAAAAAAAGGGTTATCCTCTTATTCTGTGTGGAAGTGGTACATTTTTGGCTTCTTTGTCCTTTTTCCCACTCTGTTTGAAACGCTTTATTTAGTTTAGAAAAAGTAAATTGGAGAAGAAATTGGCAGTCGTCTTTGATATCCCTGCAGTGATCCTGTAGCCTGCACAATGTGATGTAAACAAAGAATAATAGGAGTGTAAAAGTGACTATAGGGGGGTTATTTAATGTTTACCGGTCTCTAATAACATTAAAACCCATATTCAGGAAGTCATAAACAGATTTTTTATGCTCTAACCATGGAAATCTGGACCCAATTAATCGTGATAAACGAGGGACGACTGTATAGGTAACCCATCACTGACTGCAGTCTACTTTGTTCTTTCCTATTCAGGTTACCAGTGGGCAACCTCGCCCACACCAACCACCTTGCCAGTAGGAAGCTGCAGAGAAAAGGAACTCCAATGTAAAAATGGACGCTGTGTGCCAGCAGGACCTTCAGGAGTTATCTGTGACGGTGTGGACGATTGCGGTGATGGATCAGATGAGATGTACTGCGGTGAGATTTTCCACCTTTTCTTTCTTTTCTCGAAGCAACTTCACAGTAAAAGATCAGTCAAAATCGTCTAAAATGTCCAGAAATGAAGAATCAAATGAGTTCATAAGCATATGCGTTGACCTCATTGCAGGCACAAGGCCTTACCCAACACCCACCAGTCCGTACATATGCCCCACTACTCAGTACTCCTGCCTCCCACCGGGGGGCTGTATTGACACAGGAAAACGTTGTGACGGGATTCCTCACTGTCCCCAAGGCGATGATGAAAATGGCTGTCATCCCCATGAAAACATCACTACCCAGTCTGACAGGTGAGGGCATCAATGAAGTAGAGCAGGTTTGACCTTTAGCATTAAATTCTGCTGATGTACCGTCTCTGTTCAGACCCTACACACCCACTCCAGCCCCTATCAGGACTCCTTCCAGGAGCAGTGTTACTACTCACCCTTCATTATCACCTACAGTAAGTACAAGTACCAAACTCCTACATTACATCATTACATATACAGTACAGTACATCTGTAACAGTACATACTAGTTATATGAAGTATTCTCGGTCACTAACTAACTATTTGAACAAGAAGGAACTGTTTCAGGTGGCAGCAATCAGAGCAAAGGGTGGCTATTTTGAAGGAACTGGAATATAAAATATGTTCATTCATAGCTTTTATGCTTTCAGTGAGAATCTACAATGTAAATAGTCTTGAAAATAAAGAATATGCATTGAATGAGAAGGTGTGTCCAAACTTTTGGCCTGTACTGTATATGTATATATACATACATACTACAAATGTATGTGTGTCCAGACTTTAGGAACACAGTAACATAAGATAAGATATGCCTTTATTCGTCCCTCAGTGTACAGTCTAATATTTGGTAATGGTAATATGGTAATGGTTTAATTTCATTTGAACATGCATCAGATTACAATTGAATGCATCACATAATCAGTTCACAGTTCCACATGTCCAAAAGGAGTAGGAAGAAGCAAAGCTTATTAAATCCTACCCCTCCATCTTTTTCTCCATTTGTATTTTTATTTTTATTTTTATTTTTATTTTTATTTTTATTTTTATTTTTATTTTTATTTTTATTTTTATTTTTATTTTTATTTTTATTTTTATTTTTATTTTTATTTTTATTTTTATTTTTATTTTTATTTTTATTTTTATTTTTATTTTTATTTTTATTTTTATTTTATTTTTTTTATTATTTAATTATTTTTTAAGAATTTTATTTTTGTCACGTACCGAAGTACAAGGTGATATGACCATACAGTGACATAATAATGACATAATTTTGTAATACATTTACAGGATGGAGGCCCAGGAAACCGTGGTAAGTTTTTTGTTATTATCCATTATTCAGGCGTGTTGTATGTTCAGTGTACCACCTGTATACTTATGACATCCTCGTAGGTATCTGCTCCTCTGCACTTGGACTGGAGGATGGGAGCATTCGTTACGGTCAGCTTAGCTCCTCCTCGTATCGTGAGAACAACCCTGCTGATGCCGGCCGCTTGAATATCATCCCTAATATGTAAGTGATGGATGTACATCTGGTCATGACGTTAAACCTTATATTGAATGGTCAGTCGGCTTCATGTGTTGTGTTTGCAGTCAGATTATGGAGCCCGGATGGAGCCCCTTACCTACAGACCCCCAACCATACTTTCAGGTTGATTTCCTGGAACCGACGTGGGTGTCAGGGATCGTAACCCAGGGCAGTGAACGCATGTGGGGTTACCTCACTAAATACAGATTAGCCTTTGCCTTGCACAGCGGCCTCTTTACCAACTATACTCAGGATGGCAAGCCTGGTAGTCCTGCTAAGGTATCCCAATATAATAGTGTGTAATATTTCTGTGGTTGCATATTGTTTCTGGAAGGGTGTTTTGTTATGATTGCACAGGTGTTTGAGGTGCGGATGGTAGGTAGGACTCCTGTTACACGCTGGCTTAGTCGGCTGGTCAGGGCCCGCTACCTGCGAATCATCCCTGTGGAGTTCAGACACACGTTCTACTTGCGTGCTGAGATCCTTGGATGCCGAGGAGGTGAGCAAAGTCATTGCTTTTCCCTCCCTACGTATCTTTTCTGAGACATTTTAATTTTTTTGCGCAGATGAGCTGCAGACGCCCAGCACTGTTACGCTGTCTCCCCCCGGTGGTGGCAAAGTGACACCACAGCGCTGTCAGCCTGGCCAGTTTGCCTGCCAGCACAGTGAACAATGTGTTCCTGATTCTGTGCTGTGTGATGGCCGACTGGATTGCAAAGATCACTCAGATGAAATGAATTGCGGTGAGAACAGACGGATGCTCCAGTTCCTTTCAGATTTGCAAAAACATATGGATAGGATGAAGCAGCAGATGTATAACATGATCTCAGGGCTCTAAGCAGAATTTTATTTGCACCCCCATTTAGTTTGGTTCATATTTTTGTAAAACAAATAGGTCATTAAGTTATTAGTTAGTACAAAATAAGTGAATAACACAACTACCTTTGAAAGCAGCAGCTGTACCATTACACCAAAAGAGACAGGTGAGTGTGTGAAGTCTGCCATTTCATTTACTCCTCCCTTTTCTTTTCCTAACGACATTGATGCACATTGAAACAAATAGCTCATTAAGTTATTAGTTAGTACAAAATAAGTGAATAACACAACTACCTTTGAAAGCAGCAGCTGTACCGTTACACCAAAAGAGACAGGTGAGTGTGTGATGTCTGCCATTTAATTTTCTCCTCTTTCTTTGACTCACGACATTGATGCACATCCATGTTTGGGGTTCATCCTTACTTCATCCTCAACTATTTTCCAGGCTCTCCAGGATTACAGAATCAGACCACTTTCACCGGAAGACCAGGTTTCCACGGTGACAGTACAACCGGTGTTCCTGGTCTCTATACCACCAAGCCACGAGGCGGGTTGCCTGGTGTGGCAACACCAGGGGTCACAGGGGAAGCCGGACTTTGGAAAACCACCACTCCAAGCACTGGTAATATATTTAATACTCAAAAATACAAAAATCGTCTATAAACTGACTGTTTAAAGACCACTGCAGATCCAACAAAAAGGAATGCAAGTCAAAAAGGTATAGCTGGAGCGGAGCAACGAGAACAGCGGGGTGGTGGCAATTCATTCATTCATTTTCTACCGCTTATCCTCACGAGGTTCGTGGGGGTGCTGGAGCCTATCCCAGCTGTCTTTGGGCGAGAGGTGGGGTACACCCTGGACTGGTGGCCAGCCAATCACAGGGCACATATAGACAAACAACCATTCACACTCACATTCATACCTATGGACAATTTGGAGTCACCAATTAACCTAGCATGTTTTTGGAATGTGGGAGGAAACCGGAGTACACGGAGAAAACCCACGCATGCACGAGGAGAACATGCAAACTCCACACAGAGATGGCTGAGGGTGGAATTGAACTCTGGTCTCCTAGCTGTGAGGCCTGCGCACTAACCATTCATCCACCGTGCAGCCCAATGGCTATAGAAATGGCAGTAGAAACACCAATCGATTCCCACTATTAACTGTGTTATGTTCCAAGACCCCAAGTAAATGGTGTAAATTATATAAGCAGCCATAAAAAGCCCTAAAATACCTTTTTTTTACATTAAAATGTTTGTGGTATCCAAATTCATTTCCTAAACTAATCCACATATATCAGCTGAGACATTTTTTTCTTATATTTAATATTTGCTTTGTGTTGAAGCATATAAAAGAAAGCAGGTTATTAATATTTACACTACTTTTTTCATATTTTTAAGTGCTCAAAATGTTTCAACTTTCACCTTATACATTTATTCTCATAATATTTAACTTTATTATTTTAATATATTCAATATATCTTACCAACCTAATTTTGCAAAAAATACAACTTTATTCTTTGTTTTCTTTGTTTACATGACACATTTTTTTCACTTTAATATTTAAAATTAATGATTTTTTTTCTGTTACCCTTATGACTTTGCCTTTTTAGTATTTCATGTTTATTTTTGTAACATTACTGGTCTTCTTTTTCTTTTTTTATTTTCTGGTGTTCTACTGAATGAAAAAAACATTATTGAATACATTTTTTTATTAAAATTATTATTTAATACATTATTAAATTATTAATTATTATGAAATACATACAGTAAATTCAGTTTTATTTACAAAATCAAATCTTCCTGCTAGAAAATTGAATTGAATTTCCACACTTTAAAGCAGGGAAATGAAATCGACAAATGTGTGAGGCGATCAACTGTACTTGGGTGTATGGTACACGAGGACGAGCAACAATCTGTCTCGTTGCTCCGCGCCACGCCAGAAGTAAAGGCGATCTCAGGGGGAAACACACTAATAATAACAAATAATGCAAGTGAAAGACTTGGCCAATAGGCTCTTACGGTCAGATGAAGATGTGTGATTTTTCCACCAGGATGGACGACCGGTCAGCCCGCACTGCACTTCACTCCATCCTTCCAGCCTGGAGGTCCTGGCTTACAAACAACAAAGGGTGAGGCACCAAACAAATTAGCTGTTTTTGATTCAACCCCTGAAGTAAGAGAGCCTCTGCTTTGCAGCCCAGTGGATCATCACCACCACCGCTCATGATGGAGTACTTTGCGGGGAACGCCAGTTTACATGCCGCTCTTTTGGCTGTGTGGACTCGGCTCAGGTGTGTGACGGCCGACGGGACTGTTTGGACGGGTCCGATGAAGAGCGCTGTGGTATGCATTACCAACCTGCGTGTGTATGTCACATGGGGCCTTAAAACTAGGGATCGACTGATTTTTTTTGGGGCCGATGCCGATACCGATTTTTTTCCATCACCCTTAGCCGATGGCTGATTTTGCTTGGGCCCATACTGCTTTTGCTCCCTCAATTTACATGAAAAAATGATAATGATAACAAATATTGGGTCCTCCGGCAACACAAAGCTGCCCGGCGGGTGCCTGTCTGTAAATCATGCGGTGGAAAAAAACATCTGCGAACCCATGCGCATATCGGCCGATACCGATTCAAGTAAAGAACGCGAATATCAGCCCAATATATTGGCCCAATATATAGATCCTTACTTACTTAAAACAGTAGAAAACATCATCAAGATATGTAACTTAAGTTATTATTATTAAGTTATACATTTCTGGGGATCACAATAGATGAAAATATGAGCTGGAAACCTCGTATTACAAATATACAACATAAGGTGGCCAGAAATATTTCAATATTGAACAAAGCAAAATTTGTTCTCAATCAGAAATCACTCCACACTCTTTATTGCTCTCTGGTTCTACCATATCTTACTTATTGTGTGGAAATATGGGCTAATAACTATAAAAGCAATCTTCACTCGCTAAATGTGCTGCAAAAAAGGTCAGTAAGGATAATTCATAATGCCGCCTACAGAGAACATACTAACTCCTTATTTCTAAAATCACTAATACTTCAATTTGCTGATATAGTTCATCTTCAAACAGCAAAAGTACATTTGAAACACTTATATGCTAGGACTACGTCATAGCATTTCAGTATGTGGAATCAAACTATGGAATGACCCATTATGTCATTATTATGGTCATATCACTTTGGTACGTCACAAAAAAAATTAAAATTAAAATTAAAATTAAAATTAAAATTAAAATTAAAATTAAAATTAAAATTAAAATTAAAATTAAAATTAAAATTAAAATTAAAATTAAAATTAAAATTAAAATTAAAATTAAAATTAAAATTAAAAAAATTAATTTAAAACATTCATTTATTCATTCATTCATTCATTCATTTTCTACCGCTTTTTCCTCACGAGGGTCGCGGGGGGTGCTGGAGCCTATCCCAGCTGTCTTTGGGCGAGAGGCGGGGTACACCCTGGACTGGTCGCCAGCCAATCACAGGGCACATATAGACAAACAACCATTTAAAACATTAAAATTAAAAAAATAATTTAAAACATTAAAATTAAAAAAATAATTTAAAACATTAATATTAAAAAATTAAATTTAAAATATTAAAATAAAAAAATTAAAAATAAATACATAACAAACTTAAACTATATTAGGAAAGCAGGAAGTGAACAAATGTAACAGTTATTGATTGTAAAAGTACCAGATGGAGGGATAGGATTGAATAAGCTTTGCTTCTTCCTACTCCTTATGGACATGTGGAACTGTGAACTGATTATGTGATGCATTCAATTGTAATCTGATGCATGTTCAAATGAAATTAAACCATTACTATTACCATTACTCCAATGAATTAGGTTCCTCGGTCAGTCCAACGCCAACACAGAGCCCCCTGGTGCCAAGCCCCTGCTCCCCCACGCAGTTCTCTTGTAATAGCGGCGAATGTGTTCACCTGGACCGCAGATGTGACCTACAGAAGGACTGTGCGGATGGTTCTGATGAGAAAGACTGCGGTAAAAAATACAAGTGTAACTCACAGGAAACACTTCACATGGAATTCAAGTATTTTTTCCTCTTGTTCACCAGTTGACTGCATCATGTCACCATGGACATCATGGAGCATGTGCAGTGTTACTTGTGGTTTAGGCTCAT
Organism: Doryrhamphus excisus; assembly: GCF_037039965.1. Taxonomy (NCBI): domain Eukaryota; kingdom Metazoa; phylum Chordata; class Actinopteri; order Syngnathiformes; family Syngnathidae; genus Doryrhamphus; species Doryrhamphus excisus. Next base: position 6,037,660 of record NC_136361.1, read on the forward strand.
TATTCCGCCAAAGGGACATCATGAGGGAAGCCCTACCTGGAGGATCCTGCGGTGGCGCCCAATTCGACAGTCGAGCCTGCTTCCCACGACCGTGCTCAGGTTTATTTCCGTTTTATCTTCCCCGGGATTCACTTGTCTGCACATGCAAGCCTGTTTAACGTTTCTCCCGTAGTTGATGGTCACTGGTCAGAGTGGACACCGTGGTCAGAGTGTGATGCTGAATGCGGAGGTGGAGTCAGGCATAGGAACAGAGCCTGTTCTGCACCTCCCCCCAAAAATGATGGGAAGGATTGTGAGGGCATGACCCAGCAGAGTCAGAGCTGCAACAGCCAACCATGCACCCAAGATACCGGTACACAGACAGGTAAATACTACAACTCATTTCAATGGTTTCATTACAGAATGACATTGCTGTGTAATATTGGCTCAGGTTGTGTCAGTGGGATGGTTCTGGTGTCTGAGGAAGACTGCCGGGCCGGGAGAGTCAAGCCTTGCCCTCCTACATGCTCGCATCTTAGTTTCACCTACAACTGCAGTGAAGAATGTACACCTGGTAGGTCAACACACACCTTGTACCCTCTCTTGAGCGGCTCATTGGTAATGGTAATGGTTTCATTTCATTTGAACATGCATCAGATTACAATTGAATGCGTCACATAATCAGTTCACAGTTCCACATGTCCAAAAGGAGTAGGAAGAAGCAAAGCTTATTAAATCCTACCCCTCCATCTGGTACTTTTACAATCAGTAACTGTTACATTTGTTCACTTCCTGCTTTCCTAATATAATTAAAGTTTATTTATTTATATTTTTTTTGTATTTAAAATATTTAATATTTTTAAATTTGTAGTTTTTATTTTTATTTTTATTTTTATTTTTATTTTTATTTTCATTTTCATTTTCATTTTCATTTTCATTTTCATTTTCATTTTTATTTTTATTTTTATTTTTATTTTTATTTTTATTTTTATTTTTATTTTTATTTTTATTTTTTTGTGATTTTAGAAATAAGGAGTTAGTATGAGGGGCTGCACGGCGATCGAGTGGTTAGCGTGCAGACCTCACAGCTCGGAGACCAGGGTTCAATTCCACTCTTGGCCATCTCTGTGTGGGGTTTGCATGTTCTCCCTGTGCATGTGTGGGTTTTCTCCGGGTACTCCGGTTTCCTTCCCCATTCCAAAAACATGCTAGGTTAATTAGCGACTCCAAATTGTCCATAGGTATGAATGTGAGTGTGAATGGTTGTTTGTCTATATGTGCCCTGTGATTGGCTGGCCACCAGTCCAGGGTGTACCCCGCCTCTCGCCCTAAGATGGCTCCAGCACTCGGTGCGACCCTAGTGAGGATAAGCGGTAGAAAATGAATGAACTTTTATTGCAAATGTTGATCAATAATCCAAATAGACTTTTTATAGGTGTATCAATTACTCACTTTTTTTTGCCGTTTGCCGGTGGTCCCTGAAGCTAACTCTTGCCAAAGGAGTTCTGCTCCATTCTGCTTTGATTGACATGATCAGAGATTGTGCAACAATTGCTCGTACATTAAGAAAGGCAATTTCATTTAATGTTATTGAGTCCATTTCTAAAAATGAAATGGACTGGATGTTGCAGGTCGGCTGGTGGCAAACGCATCTGCCAGCGGTTGCAATCCTCCATTTCCACATTTTTAAAGTCAGAAACAATCTGTGCTGATTCAACGCCAGTGTTTCTCTCCTCATTCAGTCGGAACTGAAACGGGGATTTAGATGTAAATTGTGTTTTTCTTCCTCGCCCTCCAGGGTGCCGCTGTCCCAATGGCATGTATCTACAGGGAGGGAAATGTGTGAGAGCCAGCCAATGTGTCTGTCAATGGAACGGCCAAAAACTGCAGCCAGGAGAGGCAATCAGCAGGGACCATTGTACTACATGGTGAGACGTATTCACTTGATGTGGCTTTTACTTTGGCTCTATTCCCGCCTTTCATAGCTCAAGGCTTTTCCAAAAATTGAAAGCACCTCAAAAATAATTTTCTCACATCATTAGGTACGAATGGCTCCTTAGAAAAAACTTAGTGCTGCTAAACTGCTTAGTTTCCCTTGTATTATTATGACTTTATCTTTATTACATGTATGTATTGCTGTAGTTGTCCATTACAGTAATTATCATATAATTTGCATCACTGACCATGATGCGGGCTGCATGGCGGATTAGTGGTTAGCATGCAGGCCTCACACCTAGGAGACCTGAGTTCAATTCCACCCTCGGCCATCTCTGTGTGGAGTTTGCATGTTTTCCCCGTGAATGCGTGGGTTTTCTCCGGGTACTCTGGTTTCCTCCCACATTCCAAAAACATGCTAGGCGACTCCAAATTGTCCATAGGTTTGAATGTGAGTGTGAATGGTTGTTTGTCTATATGTGCCCTGTGATTGGCTGGTGACCAGTCCAGGGTGTACCCCGCCTCTTGTCTGAAGACAGCTAGCATAGGCTCCAGCATGCCCCGCGACCCTTGTGAGTCTGAGTGGTAGAGAATGAATGAATGGATAGTACCTTTTAGGTGTTAAGTTGCTGTGTGATGAGGTTAATGTTTGTAAAATGACACCATGAGTCAGACTGTTGAAAATGAATGAATGGATGAGTATTATTTTATTATATTAGAGGCAACAAAGGTGACTCAGTTATGTAGCAGCCGGACCCCCCCACCCCCTGGCCCCAGCATCAAGGTGCGGTGCACTTGTTTTTGAACATTTGACTTCCGTAAACAGACAAAGTGTGCTGCCATTGGTCAGTCAAGATGACAAAAATAAAGACTTCCTGTTGCACTTGTGGGCTGCATGGCGGACGAGTGGTTAGTACACAGGCCTCACAGCTAGCAGGCCAAGTTCAATTCCACCCTCGGCCATCTCTGCGTGGAGTTTGCATGTTCTCCCCGTGCATGCGTGGGTTTTCTCCGGGTACTCCGGTTTCCTCCCACATTCCAAAAACATGCTAGGTTAATTGGTGACTCCAAACTGTCCATAGGTATGAATGTGAGTGTGAATGGTTGTTTGTCTTTATGTGCCCAACTGGGATAAGTAAGGACTACAAAGAATCGCTGAGAGACTCTGTTAGAAAGCCCATACTTTTTAGATGTTGTTTCATTGATAATGTTTTTTCCTCAAGCGTTGAGATTTCTTCAGCATTCCTGTATTTTTTCCCACAAGTGTGTGCACGGATGGACAAGTCACCTGTAACTCCTCCGACTGTATGGTAAGCTGTCAGTGGTCAGCTTGGTCTTCGTGGTCACCGTGTGACGTCACCTGCGGGCTCGGCCTCCAACAACGATACAGGTGAGCAGATGTGTTGATGTCTGCCATACATTCTGGTGTATAAGATGATACTTTTCCCTTAAACTTTGAACCCGGCGGCTTATACAACGGTGTGGCTAATTTAGTCCACTTTACTAGCAACACTAAAACTCATCATGCAGCAATTAAACAATCAAAAGGTATACGTCAGAAATATACAAACATGTACCAATATGAGTTTGAAATGAAAAAAACAACTCCTTTAAAGCTGTTCTATAATGCAGTGATTCCCAAAGTGTGGGCTGTGGCCCCCTGTTGGGCCGTGGTGGTACTGCAGGTGGGGCATGAGAGGTAATAAAAAATATGATTCTTTTTTCAAATATTTTTAAAATTATTTTATTTTAAAATATTTATTGCACGATTAAAAATATATATTTATAAGTAATAATTATTGACCTGTGACAATATTTGAGGAACCTTATACAGTTTATGATTGGAACGTAGCTCTCTGGTCATCATGCCAGTCTTGAATGCAGTTATGAAAAGTATGACAATTACTTACATTAAAAGCTTGGGCTTCCTTTATTCCCCTGTTTTCATTTCAATCCTGAATCTTTATTATAATAATAATGCTAATAATGCTAATAACGCTAATAATGCTAATAATGCTAATAATGCTAATAATGCTAATAATGCTAATAATGCTAATAATGCTAATAACGCTAATAACGCTAATAATGCTAATAATGCTAATAATGCTAATAATGCTAATAATGCTAAGAACTCTAATGAGAACGCAGCATTTTGTCCATGTACTGTTTATAGGACAAAGGTGGGCCGCGGACATTTTTTAAATTTTCAAGCGGGTCCTGAGTTGATAAAATTTTGGAACCTCTGCTATAATGCATTGCATCTGGGCAGTATATTCATTGGGGCTCTGCAATGACGTTAGCCTCCTTCACTTTTTATGCTGAAATGCATTATGCTCACATTTTTTATGTTTTTTCTCCTATTCGTACATGCTTGTATATTTCTGATATATACCCTTTGCATGTTCAGTTGCTGTGTGATGAGTTTAATGTTTGTAAGATGACACTCTTAATCCAATTGGGATGGTCGACTGGGATATGGTTCTACATATTTGTATCAAGTTGAGGACTGGAACTGACTTATCTTGTTTTAGGTCTCCAGTAAACCAGACCGGAGCCAACAGAGGGCGTGTCTGCCCAGGAGACTCCACTGAAGTACGCCGCTGCTCCATACCCTGCAGCACTGGTAAACTTGTGCACACACTGACCATGAGCAAGAACAAGGTGACCGTCATCAAAATTGTATCACCCTGTATAACGTCTTAGTGTTGCGAAGACAGCGCCACTCTCACTCCGTCCCCGCTCATCGGCAACCTTGGTATCCTCCTGGACCCCACCCTTTCATTTGAACCTCACATCAAACAGTTAACCCGGACTGCATTTTTCCATCTTAAGAACATAGCCCGACTCCGTCCATCACTTACATTCTCTGCCGCTGAATCCCTGGTCCATGCATTCATCACAACCAGAATTGACGACTGCAACAGTATTCTCTACGGTACACCATCCAAAACCCTCAACAAACTACAATATATTCAGAACTCCGCTGCCCGCCTCCTCACCTCCACCTGCTCCCGTGAACACATTATCCCGGTCCTTAAAAACCTCCACTGGCTTCCCGTTCCCCAATGCATTCACTTCAAAGTTCTTCTCATAACCTACAAAGCCCTCCACATTCTGACCCCCCCTATATCTCACAGACCTCCTCCATCCACACAATCCCCCGCGTCCCCTTTGCTCATCAGACTCCAACCTCCTGGCACTCCCCTGTAAGACCAAGCTCCGAACCTGGGGTGATAGAGCCTTCGCCATCGCTGCCCCCACCCTCTGGAACTCTTTGCCCCGTTCACTCCGTGCTTGCCCTGACCTTCCCAGTTTTGAAAAAAACTAAAAACCCACCTCTTTGAATCTGTTTTTAATGTCTAACTTTTTATACCTGACTGCTGTGCCCCGCCCTGCTTTTACTCATGTTTTAACTGTGTATTAACCAATGAATTTAAATTTAAAATTTTAACATATCTGTTTACTTGTTTTTACTCAATTTTTCTGTAAAGTGTCTTTGAGTATTTTGAAAAGCGCTATACAAATAAAATGTATTATTATTATTATTATTATTTACGAAATATCATTTTGGACACCCCAGCCTATGTAGAGAACGTGGGTGACAACTTTACTATTGTAGGCATGGTCTTAGGAGGTAACAGCAGGAGCTAGGAGTATTAGTACTATGATATGTGTACCTCTGTTGTTAACGCAGACCAACCAGATGGAGTGTGGAGTAAATGGACAGCCTGGTCAGAGTGCAGTAAGACATGTTTCCACCATGTCGATGACGTGGGAGTCCGACAGCGATTCCGCAGCTGCAGCCACACACACGCTCAGCTTTCTTGCGATGGAGAAAGCACAGAACAAGAGCCTTGCAACACTGTGCACTGTGCAGGTACAAGTCACGTACAGTATTGTTTTTTTTTTATTCTTCAAAATACAAACAGAACAAATAGAAGGTTAAAATCAAATCATTATTGCTTCTAGTGGATGGCAGCTGGTCTGCATGGTCAGCGTGGTCTCTCTGTTCCTCTGAATGCGACTCCGGTGTCCAAACCCGAGAGCGATTTTGCACTTCACCTTCGCCACAACACGGTGGCAGCAGCTGTCCCGGTCCACATATTCAAACAAGAGACTGCAATGCCCATCCCTGCACAGGTATCATCACATTTGTACCCTTCAAAAACATGACATGTTGGTGACATGAACATCTGTCCGATGCAGTTATTTCCTGTTTTTGCTTGCAGGTGTGTGCCCACAAGGCATGACCTACATGACGGCAGCCGAGTGTGAGGAGCAAGGAGGTGCGTGTCCACGTGTGTGTTTGGACATGACCTCCACCAAGGTGCAGTGTGCCACCGCCTGTTACAACGGCTGCTACTGCGCACTGGGGTCCTACCTGCTCAATGGCAGCTGTGTGGCATTGTCACAGTGCCCGTGTTACTACCAGGGACACCAATACACAGCCGGGGCCTCTCTGTCCAAAGACGCCTGTAACAACTGGTATTGTCTTGACAAATAACACAGGAATTATAATTACATGGAAAAAATTAATTAAAATTGTAAGTGATTGATCTGGATTGTGTTTCCAAACAGCACATGCATGAATGGAAGAATGGAGTGTGGAACACATCCATGTCCTGGTAAGTGGATTCATTCCAGGGATTCAAACCAAATTATTGTTAGGACTGAGCCAACTTCTCCTTATAAATAGTGGACTGCCGCTGGAGCAGCTGGACTCAATGGAGCGCCTGCAGTCGAACATGTGACGTTGGTGTGAGAAGACGGTACCGTTCCGGAACCGACCCCCCACCCGAGTTCGGAGGTCGTCCTTGCGAAGGCGCCAAAGTCGGGATCGACACCTGCAGCATTGAGCCCTGTTTTGGTATAGTTCTTGTAGTTCAATCTTGTGGATTTCATCCGAAAACTCTTTGCAAATCTTGCTGTGATTTTTGTTTAGGTGTCAAAGAACCCTGGAGCGCATGGTCCGAGTGCTCAGTGACATGTGGAGGGGGATACAGGACTCGAACCCGTGGGCCTATCCGAGTTCATGGCACAGCACAGCAGTTCAGTGCCTGTAACCTACAGCCTTGCGGTACAACAAACAAACATGTTTGATATGGTAACAATGTCCTGGAATCATTGGTACATCACTGGTACAATACAAATACAAATGTATTATTATTATTATTATTATTGTTATTGTTGTTGTTGTTGTTGTTATTATTATTATTATTACATGAGGAAACATAATACACTCATAAAGGATAGGCCATCAACTAGCTAGAGACAATATGTCAACAGTCCCACTCACACAGCACAACATAATACGACATAAATTAACCACTACAACTACATGGGCAATAAATAATGAGACATATATACTTGAATGGTATTCACATAGTGGCTGCAAAACAAGCTGGGTAGCAGAGCGGCAGCTCCCTGTGCCTACCCAGCATACCTTGCGGTCACATTGTAAATAGCTGTTAAGAATTACATGTTGTTATCTGCTGTGTATTACCTTCTTATTACCTCTTACCACTTCTCAAATGCAACTGCCAGTCCCTAAGGCAGGGTTGGGCAAACTGCGACCCGGGGGCCTCAAGCGTTTGAATCCAACACTTTCTAAGGATTTCAACTTTTAACATACAAACTGCAAGTCGGGTGTCATTCATTCATTCATTTTCTACCACTTATCCTCACGAGGGTCGCAGGGGGTGCTGGAGCTTATCCCAGCTGTCTTCGGGCAAGAGGCGGGGTACACCCTGGACTGGTCGCCAGCCAATCACAGGGCACATATAGACAAACAACCATTCACACTCACATTCATACCTATGGACAATTTGGAGTCGCTAATTAACCTAGCATGTTTTTTGGAATGTGGGAGGAAATCGGAGTACTCGGAGAACATGCACACTCCACACAGAGATGGCCAAGGGTGGACTTGAACTCGGGTCTCCTTGCTGTGAGGCCTGCCCGCTAACCACTCGGTTCCTGTGCAACCAGAATGAGTCTATATTATATCTTATTTTCTCTTATTATGACCACTACATTTGGCTAATATGAGTGTAAAGGTGACTATAGGGGTGTTATTTCATGTCTAGAGGGCTCTAATAATGTTAAGAACCATTTTTAGATGGTTTTCTATGCTCTAAATTCATTCATTTTCTATTGCTTATCCTCACGAGGGTTGCGGGGGGTGCTGGAGCCTATCCCAGCTGTCTTCGGGCAAGAGGCGGGGTACACCCTGGACTGGTCACCAGCCAATCACAGGGCACATATAGACAAACAACCATTCATACTCACATTCATACCTATGGACAATTTGGAGTCGCCAATTAACCTGGCATGTTTTTGGAATGTGGGATTTATTGTCATTGAAGAAAAATTCATTTGTTTTATGAAAGTGTTATTCATTTATTTGTTATGTATCATTTTGCCAGGTGATGGCAGAGTGTGTCCACCAGGCCAGGAGTGGAAGCAGTGCGTGAGGGGAGCGGTGTTATGCTCAGACGTCACAATGGACCTCAGTCGGAACTGTACACCAGGCTGCCAGTGTCCAGTTGGGACTTTGCAGCAGGTTTGTATTGTGGCTTAATACACACACGTAAACACTTTAATTATATTTCATTGTCTGGACCCAGGACGGAAAATGCGTCTGGGAGTCCGAGTGTCGCTGTGATGTTCATGGAGAGCAATACAAGCCAGGAGATACGGTTCACTCTGACTGCAAAAACTGGCAAGTAAAACCAATATACGTATGATATGTTTATATATTGTTTACCATATTTGTCAATTATTAAAAACAACTTATGTGTTTGTATTGCAGTACATGTGAAGCAGGGAGACTTGTAAACTGCTCTCAAGCCATCTGTAATGGTAAAAAAATATTTTTTGTTTTTTAACAATTAGCTTGTTGTACCCATGTATCATTTTTCACATACTTCACAGTTGATGGGCAGTGGTCCCTGTGGACTCCTTGGGGTCAATGCTCAGTGTCATGTGGAGCAGGTCTCCAGTCTCGATACCGGTTCTGTTCCAGTCCCCAGCGCTCCGGCAGTGGCCTGCCATGTCTGGGACCTAACCGTGAGGACAGAGTCTGCGTCACGACCCCATGTGATCGTAAGTTTTCCATCCATCGATCCATTTTCTGGAGCCTATCCCAGGTGACTGTAAGTTTGTGACAAGAATATACACTGAGAAGACCACTTTTTTCCAAGAACATCTTTGTTTGTAGGCTGCATGGTGGTCAAGTGGTTAGTGCGCAGACCTCACAGCTAGTAGACCTGAATTCAATCCCACCCTCGGCCATCTCTTTGTGGAGTTTGCATGTTCTCCCCCTGCATGCATGGGTTTTCCCCGGGAACCCCGATTAATAATAATTAATTTTTAGTTACAATAATCATTTGTTAATCATGCTTAATTGGTTCCAGCCCCAATCATGATGAGGGAATTTCCGTGAAGTAGAATAAATTGAATGTTTTCTAGTAAGACCATCACATTTGTTTTTACATTAGAGCCCTCTACATATGAAATAACACCCCTATAGTCACCTTTTCAGTCATATTACCCAATATTGTTAACATAATAACAGAAAATAAAGCTTGTGTGTGTTGCTGTAAATGTGGTCCAACGCATGAGGAGCTGAGTTGGAGGAGGACAGGAAGTGACATTGAGGGACCCGAGTTTGATTCCACTCTCGGCCATCTCTGTGTGGTGTTTGCATGTTCTCCCCCTGCATGCATGGGTTTTCTCCGGGGGCCCCGATTAATTTTTAATAATAATAATTAATTTTTAGTTACAATAATCATTTGTTAATCATGCTTAATTTGTTCCAGCCCCAATCATGATGAGGGAATTTCCGTGAAGTAGAATAAATGGAATGTTTTCTAGTAAGACCATCACATTTTTGTTTACATTAGAGCTCTCTAGACACCCCTATAGTCACTATAGTCATAAGTATTTGATCCCTGGCAGGGGTCATTTTACCAAGGTATCAACAGACCAGAGTGTTTATGGTTGGCTTATTGTAAAAGAGACAGACTGTGTACCCATGAAGCACAAAAACAAGTCTTGTTCCTTCGGGAAAGTACTTCTAGGCTCAACTCTCCGCAAACCATGAGCTGAAAAAGGACCTCAAGGACCAGATTGTAGACCTGCCAAAGACTCAAATGGACTGCAAGACCATTAGCAAGAAGCTTGGTACAATGATTTGGAAATGGCAGCTGATTAATAATGATGTCAAGGGAGTTGGGAGCACTGCGACCAAGAAAAGTATTCGTAACACACTTTTTTGAGATTGATTGATTCCCTGCCGTGACCTGCAAGGTCCCCTTGCTCAGGAAGACACATCTACAGACCTGTCTCAACATATTTTCAACATCAAAATCCTGTGATTGTTGTTATCTTAAAATCTCATTATTGTAATTTGGACTATTTGAAGGTGATGGTAGTTGGGGTCTTTGGACTAACTGGACAGAGTGTACCAAGTCATGTGGTGGGGGTGTTCAGAGCCGGCGGAGAGACTGCGACAGTCCCAGTCCGGAGGGAGATGGAAATTACTGTGAGGGTCTCGGTACTGAGGTTAAAGCCTGCAACACCAACCACTGCCCAGGTAGGTTTGTGACCTTTTTATGACTAGTACCGGAACTTTAACACTATTGGTGTGATTACAGTGGCGCCATGCACCAAGGTGGCAGGGACAGCGTTCAGTAGCTGTGGTCCCTCCTGCCCACGCTCCTGTGATGACCTGGCAGTACGTAGCTCTCAAGTCACGTATGACTAATTCCGTTTTGAGGATATTTAAGGTGTATATTTCTCCTGTTGCACAGTACTGCGACTGGCGTTGTGAGCCTGGGTGCTACTGCACAGGGGGAATGGTCTTATCAGCGAATGGGACAGTTTGCTTACCGAGAGACGAATGTCCCTGCCTTGATCTTACAACCGGACGTCGGCTGGAGCCCGGAGACGTCACTGTGGCCGCCGATGGGTGTAATAACTGGTTAGACAGATTCCTGCATTCAGATTAAAGATGAGCACAAATCAAGTAAAACCATATAATAATGAATGGATTTACGATTTATTTCAGCACCTGTGAGGGTGGGATGCTGAACTGCACCCAAAATCCTTGCCCAGGTGAGTGACCATCTGCAAAACTTCCATAATCAAATAACTGGCCAATCAAACCCCGGATTGCTATTCCTTTGGAGGCCAGTTTCTCTTCCAGTACGACTTAGCCTCAGTCTGCTACAACTTAAAGATTGACCTCAAAACTACATCTTGCAGATATACAGTAGATCCATGCTATTGTTAGGGATTAAGTTCCATGGGAAAAAACAAACCTTGAACACAAAAACCTAAGAATGCGCTCTAAAATGGTGCTCTAAACCAGTTATTAGACATATTTAAAATGTAGTCTTCCACATTAAGAAACACAAGCATGCGGTCTTGTTTGTTTACGTACACCATGTCAGTGTATTGCATTCAAGTAGTCCGGTTGCCTTGTACTGATTCATTCTACTAAACAATGCACCAGCCGTAAGTGGCTGCAGGTAGCCCGGCTGGCCGCTGGGCTATCGGCTATTTTCCCTTCGTGGCGCTGGTCTTGTGTCTATGTGTGTGTCTATGTGTCTTTTACCTGTATGCCGAGGTTTTTTTTAACAGCCGCACACTGTACTCCTTCATCTAAGAGTCTAGTTTGGAGTTGTTGTTTTTTTCCCCTCCCCTCTCCTAGTGTTCTCTTCTCCGCCCCCTTCATGCAAGGCATATCTTATTTGCGGTTCGGACTCACCGTCCATGCAGTTTTTATTAGTATATCTGCTAAATAACCCGCCATGGGGCCAAAGAATGTTGCGTGTGGCAGCACTTTGATAAAGAAGGTGAGAAACACTATTAACATCCATAAGTTCCATCCAGGGCTGCACGGTGCAGGAGTGATTAGCGCGCAGGCCTCACAGCTAGGAGACCCGGGTTCAATTCCACCCTCGGACATTTCTGTGTGGAGTTTGCATGTTCTCCTCGTGCATGCGTGCATTTTCTCCGGGTACTCCGGTTACTTCCTCCCACATTCCAAAAACATGCTAGGTTAATTGACGACTCCAAATTGTCCATAGGTATGAATGTGAGTGTGAATGGTTGTTTGTCTATATGTGCCCTGTGATTGGCTGGCCACCAGTCCAGGGTGTACCTGTGTCGCCCGAAGACAGCTGGGATAGGCTCCAGCACCCCACTGCGACTCTTGTATAAGGATAAGCGGTAGAAAATGAATGAATTTAGAGCATAGAAAACCATCTAAAAATGGTTCTAAACATTATTAGAGCCCTCTAGACATGAAATAACACCCCTATAGTTTCCTTTGCACTCATATTAGCCAAATGTAGTGGTCATAATAAGAGAAAATAAGATATAATATAGGCTCTTTCCGGCTGCACAGCAACTGAGTGGTTAGCGAGCAGGCCTCACAGCAAGGAGACACGGGTTCAATTCCACCCTTGGCCGTCTCTGTGTGGAGTTTGCACGTTCTCCCCGTGCATGCGTGGGTTTTCTCCGGGTACTCCGGTTTCCTCCCACATTCCAAAAACATGCTAGGTTAATTGGTGACTCCAAATTGTCCATAGGTATGAATGTGAGTGTGAATGGTTGTTTGTCTATATGTGCCCTGTGATTGGCTGGCGACCAGTCCAGGGTGTACCCCACCTCTCGCCCAAAGACAGCTGGGATAGGCTCCAGCATACCCGCAACCCTATCCATCCATCCATCATTTTGCATTGTTTTCTTCAAGTAAAACTATAATTATTCACTATAAAATATATTTTTTGCTTAATTGAAGTTACGTTATTTCGTAAATTGCGTTATTTATGTAAATTGCCTTGCAAAATTGAGGTACCAGCTACTTGCAAAATGTTCAGTTACACAGCATCATGTCTTGTCAAAGCATCATCCTGCCGGAAAATGTTGAGTCCATAGACTAGTGGGAGAGCACCTTCTGTTGGATTCATAGGTACAGCTTTTCTTCCTGCAGATAGCGCCACCAAACCACTTTCTATTTAAGTTACCTTACAAAAGTCATTTACAAAAAAAGCATAGGGACTGTACTGTAGTTCAGGAGTGAAGCGTCCTGATACTTTTGTCCAAAACTGCATCAGAGAACTTGATGTGACTCGAGGTTTGTCACTCCTTCTGTGTGTTTCTAGTATCAGGTGGCTGGTGTGAATGGTCTGAGTGGACCCCATGCTCCAAGACCTGCGGGGCAGAATCGGTCTCCCGTTACAGAAGCTGTGGTTGTCCCGAACCCAAAGCCGACGGGGGGCCGTGCTCCGGAGAACAGGAAATCCACAATGGAGTCGGGGTTCAGATCCAGAGACAGCCCTGTCCCGTCATCAACTTCTGCCCAGGCAGGATGTCCACTCTTTTAGGACATAACACCGATTAACTCATTTAACTCATTTGTGCTTCTCATTTTCTGCAGTCCACGGTTCTTGGAGTTCCTGGTCAGCATGGTCGGCCTGTGATGGATGTGCAGGGTCGTCCACGCGCACAAGGGACTGCGACAGACCACCTGCCCGGTTTGGTGGACTGCCCTGTCTTGGCGAGAGGGTGCAGAGCCGCGGGTGCCATGACAACGCGACTGTGTGCTCAGGTCAATTTTTCAAATGTATTTTCTTTTCAGAAGCGACGCATCTTAGCGGTACAAAAAAAAAAAAAAAAGGTATGGTGCGTTCATGGACCACTGAAAAAATTATGGAATTTCAAAAATAAAAAAAGAGCAGTGAAGCATAACAAAAACATGTAAACATTGTGATCTTTTTTTAACAGTGGTACATTTAGACCGTGCATGCGTGGGTTTTCTCTGGGTACTCCGTTTCATTATTAATAATAATAATTAATTTGTAGTTACAATAATCCCTTGTTAATCATGCTTAATTGGTTCCAGCCCCAATCATGATGAGGGAATTTCCGTAAAGTAGGATAAATGGAATGTTTTCTAGTAAGACCATCACCTTTTTTTAAAAAAAATTATGCCTTCTCGACATAAAATAACACCCCTATAGTCACTTTTTCAGTCATATTACCCAATATAGTTAACATAATAACAGAAAAAGCTTGTGTGTGTTGCTGTAAATGTGTTCCAACGCAGGAGGAGCTGAGTTGGAGGAGGACAGAAAGTGACATTGAGGGACCCGAGTTTGATTCCACTCCGGTTTCCTCCCACATTCCCAAAACATGCTAGGTTAATTGGCGACTCCAAACTGTCCATAGGTATGAATGCGAGTGTGAATGGTTGTTTGTCTATATGTGCCCTGTGATTGGCTGGCAACCAGGGTGTACCGCCCGAAGACAGCTGGGATAGGCTCTCCTGTGACCCTTTTTATTTATTATTTTATTTTATTTTATTTTATTTTATTTTATTTTATTTTATTTTATTTTATTTTATTTTATTTTATTTTATTTTATTTTATTTTATTTTATTTTATTTTATTGTTGTTTCCAGTGGCCCCCAGATTAATTGAGTTTGAGACCCCTGTTATAAAGGAAGATCTCGAAAATTACCAGAGGTGCCCAAACTATGACTAATTTATAGTAAATGAGAATGTCTTCTGTGGAAAAAAAACTGCCTATTTTGAGGAAAAAAAATAATTTTATTGACCAAACTATATTGTATAAGTATACTGTATAAGTGTGTACAGTCTGCAGGGGATGAAGTACTCATTTCCCTGACTGTATCTTCTTGTTTGTCCATTTGACAGGAAATAAGACACAAATATTCTTCGAAGGTGATGTTCACACTGTACTGTATTTCCATTATCAGACTGTGATGGAGGCCAAGAAGAATGGCCTTGTGGGAAACCCTGCCCTCGCTCCTGCTCCGATCTCCATGGCGACACCGAGTGCCTAGACTCCCCTGGGTGCAGCAGGACCTGCGGTTGCCCGGGTGACATGCTCCTGCAGGATGGAGTGTGTGTATCCAGGGAGGAGTGTCGCTGCAAATATGATAACGGCTCCTCTGTCGGTTAGACTCACAGAAACTTTCATGAAATGATACTGCTGGTTAAATGAGTAGTATTTGGTTTCATGGTACTTTTTGTGTAGGTTTGAGAAATGCATCATGGCCTGGGGATGCTGATTGGCAGTTTGCAAGTCACGGAGAAGAAATCATCACTGACTGCAAAAACTGGTGTGAATCAACCCTAAGCGTGCTATAATAGAACGTTCACATGTCATATTTTCTCTTTTTACTGCACCTTAGTTCCTGCCAAGCTGGGGTTTTGCTTTGTGACCCCCTCCCTGGGTGCTACGTGGACGGTGGCTGGAGTCAGTGGGGCGCCTGGTCTCCATGCTCACTTTCCTGCGGAGGAGGGGTTCACTTCCGGAGACGCCAGTGTGATAATCCTTTTCCTCAGAGTGGCGGGAGAGGTTGCTTGGGAATTGCTGATCAGCAGAGAGAATGCAACACACATCTGTGCACAGGTATTATTTTAATATTTGTCTCTTTTAATGGTTGATATGATGTAAATTGTGCCCTGTGATTGGCTGGCGACCAGTCCAGGGTGTACCCCGCCTCTCGCCCGAAGACAGCTGGGATAGGCTCCAGCACCCCTGCGACCCTTGTGAGGAAAAAGCGATAGAAAAAGAATGAATGAATAATGTAAATTCAAACAATATAGATCCCAATAATCCAATCAGACAATTCAGCTTAGGTGTCTAGGCATGTGAGTCTGCCCGTCATCGTCTCTGTTCCTCACAGGATTGTATCTTTGCACACATAAGTGTGTCATGTGTGTTTGAGTGTTTCCACCCGGATAATTCGATGTGTATGTCACTTTTTGCCTCCAGATTCGGTGGGCCCCTGGCTGCCCTGGTCGCAGTGGTCAGTGTGTTCCGTCAGTTGCGGCGGGGGCCAGCAGTCCCGATTTCGAACGTGCAGGTCGTCACCCTGCAGTGGCGTCAGCCGCCAGAGCAAGACTTGTAATACTGAGGTTTGCCTTGGTGAGTCCCTGCTTCCATTTCTTATTAGGTATACTTACATACCGTATTTTTTGCAGTATAAGTCACACTTTTTTTCATAGGTTGGTTGTTCCTGCGACTTATAAATGAAAAAAATAAATATAATTTCACAGACAGCCACAAGAGGGCACTATGGTCCTTCGCAACGATATCTCCTGCTCCTTAACGATTCAATATTTAAACAGTAGAGTTAGCTTACAAAGACAACTGAGAACGACAGAACACAAATGCCCCACAAAAGAAAATCATATTCTGCAGACTACAAGCTGGAAGTAGTGAAATTTACGGTAAAAACAGTAATCGAGCAGAAGAGCAGCAGAGAGAAAGTTTGGAGTAAGTGAGTAATGATAGATGGATGGATGGATAGATAGATGACATCAAATATGAACAACAATGTACAGTGTAAACAGTTAATTGCACAAATAATTTAAATAATTGTAATGTAATGGTTTAATTTCATTTGAACATGCATCAGATTACAATTGAATGCATCACATAATCAGTTCACAGTTCCACATGTCCAAAAGGAGTAGGAAGAAGCAAAGCTTATTAAATCCTACCCCTCCATCTGGTACTTTTACAATCAGTAACTGACACATTTGTTCACTTCCTGCTTTCCTAATATATTTTAATTTTAATTTTAATTTTAATTTTAATTTTAATTTTAATTTTAATTTTAATTTTAATTTTAATTTTAATTTTAATTTTAATTTTAATTTTAATTTTAATTTTAATTTTAATTTTAATTTTAATTTTAATTTTAGTCACGTACTGAAGTACGAGGTGATATGACCATACAATGACATAATGGGTACCATAGTAACTGTCAATATATATATAGGCTACTCTTACTGCAATGAAGAAAACAACAATTACTGTTTTAATTTTAATTTTAATTTTAATTTTAATTTTAATTTTAATTTTAATTTTAATTTTAATTTTAATTTTAATTTTAATTTTAATTTTAATTTTAATTTTAATTTTAATTTTAATTTTAATTTTAATTTTAATTTCTGTAAAATCAGTGTTTTGTCTTTGCTGAGCAGAGGTGGGCTGCCCCCCCGGGAGGCTTTACAGGGAGTGTGAGCGAGGGGAAGGCTGTCCATTCAACTGTGCCCAGATAAGTGGCAGGGAGGGCTGCTACTCTGATGGCTGTGAGGAAGGCTGCCACTGCCCCTTACACACGTTCCAGCATAACGGCCTCTGCCTGCATGTGGGTTGCCTTCACATCCTACTATCATGGTTGGTACATTTGTTGTTTAAATGACTTAACACTGTGATGTGTTTGTCTCAGGAGTGTCCCTGTCTAGTAGACGAGGAGCTTCTGTCCTCTCTGCAGAGCGTCTCCATCATCCAGGACTCAGCTCTACATCTCCATAACATCAGTGAGGGAGAAGAGCTCCAGCCTGGAGACACAGTGGTCCATGACTGTAGCTCATGGTGAGCAAAGACATGTTAGGTATAAGATTCGCACCACCAACCAAACATCTTCTCTTGCAGCATCTGTGAGCACGGCAGGTGGAACTGTTCCTTGGAGTACTGTCCGGTAGATGGCGGTCTGTCATCCTGGGGTCCATGGAGCTCCTGCTCGCTGTCATGTGGAGGACTTGGGCTGAAGACCCGCACGAGAGGCTGCACCCAGCCTGCTCCAGCTCATGGAGGGAAACATTGCATGGGGCCTTACCTTGAAACGACTTATTGTCAGACCCCTGACTGCTCAGGTAAGTTAAGAAGATTAAGAAAAAAAACACAAAAATTTACCCTATTTCGGTAATGAGATGATTTGTTGTTGGTAGTTGTTGGTCCTACTGAAGAACCAAGCCTACCAGGTAAATATACATGTCACTCTTTTAGTTTAAAAGTTACACTCTTACGTCATATCATACATACGCCTTCATCCCATGTACTGTAGACGAGGATGCTGGCTTCACTGGCTGGTCATCATGGAGTCCATGCACTAAAACATGCAGCGATGCTCGCTCACCGGCCATGAAGTCACGCCATCGTCAGTGTATCAAACTTCCTTGCTTTGGGGACTTTCGCCAAGACAAAGCCTGCAACCTTCCTCAGTGCCCAGGTAGGGAGATACACGTCCTCCGCTTATCGGGGTCCGGGTCGCGGGGGTAGCAGTCTCAGTAGGTTTTTGTTTTTGGAATGTGGGAGGAAACCGGAGTCCCCGGAGAAAAAACACGCATGCACGGGGAGAACATGCAAACTCCACACAGAAATGGCCGAGAGTGGGATTGAACTCGGGTCTCCTAGCTGTGAGACCTGCGCACTGACCGCTCATCCACCGTGTAGCCTTGAGATTGTTTTTGTTTTTGGAATGTGGGAGAAAACCGGAGTACCCGGGGAAAACCCACGCATGATGGCCGAGGGTGGGATTTAACTCGGGTCTTCTAGCTGTGAGATCTACGCACTAACCACTTGACCACTTGACCACTTGACTTGAGCTTTTTCTCATCATCTTTTCTTCAACTAATGTAAACATGATCTATATGCCCAGATGGTGGTGAGGTATGCGTTGGGGACCATTGTGAAAAGAGGAACTGTACCTGGACAGAGTGGGCGCAGTGGGGCTCGTGCTCGCGGTCCTGTGGGGTTGGCCAGCAGCAGAGGATCCGCACCTTCCTCAGTCCGGGCGCCAACGGCTCCTGGTGTGACGACATTCTCGGAGGAAACACGGAGCACCGCTTTTGTAACATCAGGCCCTGCAGAGGTGAAATAAACGACAGTCAGTGAAGTAACCGCCATCCCGTTTAAAGACAGACTTAATGTAGAAGAATACCAAAAGGAGGGATGGTTTGAGGCTGTGCGTTTTATCAGTAAAGAACGTTTAAATCGAGGCAACGACATTTCGTTGGCAATGTCACTGCTGTGTTATTGTGCAATGACAATATTAAAATTAAAAATTAAAAAAATTAAAAGTAAATACAAAATTTAAAAAACTTAAAAAAACTTTTTCTATCTTTTCTATCTATCTATCTATCTCTCTATCTATCGCTCTATCTATCTATCGCTCTATCTATCGCTCTATCTATCTATCGCTCTATCTATCTATCGCTCTATCTATCTATTGCTCTATCTATCTATCTATCTATCCATCTATCCATCTATCCATCTATCCATCTATCCATCTATCCATCTATCCATCTATCCATCTATCCATCTATCCATCTATCCATCTATCCATCTATCCATCTATCCATCTATCCATCTATCCATCTATCCATCTATCCATCTATCCATCTATCCATCTATCCACCTCTCCACCTCTCCACCTCTCCACCTCTCCACCTCTCCACCTATCTCTCTGTCTCCCTATCCATCCATCCATCCATCCAAATACTAGTACATTTTGCCCATGATTGCTATCATACTCTGTTGCAGTAAGAAATACCATGCTAGATATAGCACAGTACCGGCAGTGTAGTATATGTATTGTGTGTACAATTGTAGTGGATGGAGGATGGTCCCGATGGAGTCCCTGGTCCCGTTGTGATAAAACATGTGGCGGTGGTCGCTCCATACGCACGCGCTCCTGCTCCAGCCCTCCACACAAAAATGGAGGAAAGAACTGTGCAGGAGAGAAGAACCAGGTCAAGCCCTGCAACACCAAACCCTGCGGTGAGACAGATTTACACAACATATTCACACATTATCACGGCACAATGAAGTTCTTTGGACTGAAAAAGTACCTTATACTGTACGAAGGCCTGTAGCGTCTTGGGTAACGTCCTGACCTTTTGTTTGTGTCTTGGCAGATGAACAAGGGTGCCCACCGGGACAGGAAGTCGTTTCTTGCGCCAACGAGTGTCCACAGCGCTGCTCTGACCTCCAGCAGGGAATAGAGTGCCAAACCAACACTGAATGTCAACCCGGTTGTCGCTGCCCCAAAGGTAGTTAAATATACATTATTCTATTCATAAATATCCTTGTTTTATTTTTTATTTATTATAGAATTGGGGAAACCAAAAGGTTATTTGCTTCTCACTCTGCTCTATCTGGCCATTTGTACCATATTGTGTCCGTATTATGTATATCAATTTGACTATTTTTTCGTTTAAATTTTTCATGAATTAATTTATTATTTTTTATCATTATTAATCATTTTTATCATTATTTCTCATTATTTTATCACTCGTTCGTAGTGGGGAATTGGTTCCAGACTCAGAATTTCTGAAGTTTAAAATAGGATCCAATATTATTAATTCAGGCTGCACGGCGGTCGAGTGGTTAGCGCGCAGACCTCACAGCTAGGAGATTGGGGTTCAATTCCACCCTCGGCCATTTGTGTGGAGTTTGCATGTTCTCCGAGTGCATGCATGGGTTTTCTCCGGGTACTCCGGTTTCCTCCCACATTCCAAAAACATGCTAGGTTAATTAGCGACTCCAAATTGTCCATAGGTATGAATGTGAGTGTGAATGGTTGTTTGTCTATATGTACCCTGTGATTGGCTGGCCACCGGTCCAGGGTGTACCCTGCCTCTTGCCCCAAGACAGCTGGGATGGGCTCCAGCATCCCCCGCAACTCTTGTGAGGATGAGCGCTATATTTTCATAAAAAAAAGTGTTCTTCTTTCTGTTTTAGTCGGAAACTGATATTTTCCGGAAACTTACCTATCTTACGAAAGAACGAAAAAGGGCATTCAATTCATTAATTTTTTAGCGCTCATCCTCACAAGAGTTGCGGGGGATGCTGGAGCCCATCCCAGCTGTCTTGGGGCAAGAGGCGGGGTACACCCTGAATGTGGGAGGAAACTGGAGTGCCCGGACAAAACCCACGCATGCACGGGGAGAACATGCAAACACCACACAGAGGGTGGAATCGAACTCGGGTCGTCGAGCTGTGTGGCCTGCGCGCTAACCGTGCAGCCTTGGCTGAATATATATGGCTAAATTTGTGTCAAAGTGAAAGTTATGCTTGAAATATATGTAATGTTTTTTTTTAGTCGGGAACTGATATTTACCTGAAACTTACCTATGTTCTACTGCTGATTACTAAAGAACTGAAAAAGGTAGGAAGTAACTTTTTTGTGTGATAAAAGCCGAGAGTCTAATCTTTCTTTTGTATATTTGAACGAGCTCATAAGAAAAACACGTTGGATGTTTATACCGTGTTTACGTAGCCATATGGACAATTTGGAGTCGCCAATTAACCTGGCATGTTTTTGGAATGTGGGAGGAAACCGGAGTCAGGAATTACTGTTTTAACAAAAAAATATACATGTACCATATTATTTGCATCCAGGTCAGCTGCAGCAAGACGGCGTGTGCGTGCATCTGTGGCAGTGCGACTGCGTGGACTCGCAGGGGCAGGTCTGGGCTGCCGGCAGCTGGCACCAAGTGGACTGTAACAACTGCAGCTGCTCTTATGGCCAGTTCACCTGCACCAATCACAGCTGCCAGCCCACGTGCACGTGGAGTTCCTGGTCCAGTTGGGCATCGTGCAGCGTTACCTGTGGACAGGGTCGTAGGACCAGATACCGGTATTACAACACTGCATGATACCAAATGATGTAATGTTGTTGTCCAAATCCACCACTGTCTCTGCCATTTTGACTTCTATCCCCATTTAGCATATACAAAAATTAAAAAGTATTTAGTGCTAATGCCCGGAAACCTTCTGTCAGATCTCTAATCTCAGACACCGAAGGAACAGACTGTCAATTTGAGGAAGTCCAGCATAAGTCCTGTGAGCCAGGACCCTGCCCGCCCCTTTGTCTCCATGACGACCAAGAGCTCCACGTGGGAGACACTTGGCTGCTGGGAGAATGTAAACAATGGTAAGATGCATGCATGCAATTAAAGGCGGCCAATGAGCATGAGATGTTTTGTCGTTAAACCTTCGAATTTGTTTTGTCCGCAAAGCACATGTACTCCGGAGGGAGATTACTGCCAAGATATCGACTGCAGAGGTGGGCCACATTTATTTGAATAACAATATATGTATATGGATTGGCTATGCAGGCTAACATTTATCATGCGCCTGTTTAGCTTAATTTAAAGAAACAGTATTTAGGGTTTAGATTTTTAAATAGGCAAGATGCAGACCTATATTAGAATTGTTGGTCTCTATGATCTTTCTAGTGGATGGTGGATGGACGCCATGGTCAGTGTGGTCTGACTGCTCAGTGACTTGCGGACGAGGAACACGGGTTCAAACCCGCGCCTGCATCAACCCTCCACCCCGTAACAACGGCTCTCAATGTGAAGGTCCGGAGAAGGAGACACAGGACTGCCACCCCGCTCCTTGTCTGGGTCTGTAGTGCCTACATAGATTAGTTGTACTATAAATACTAAAAAAACTACTTGTCCATGTCGACCAACTCATCAAGTCCTCATCCACCGTGTTTTTCTTATGAACTCAATCAAACATACCAAAAGACAGATTAGACTCCCGGAATAAATGGCGAGGGGTCATCGAACCCTTCCTATCGTGGTCTTCACTCAGTAGGCAGATGCTGGGACTTACAGAGTGTTTCCAAAGAGTGGCCCAGGGGGCCATACGCGGCCCGCGACTGTTTGTTTTTTACAGGCCTGTGCCACATTCTAAACATATGATTGAACAATAAAATAAAATAAAATAAAATAAAATAAAATAAAATAAAATAAAATAAAATAAAATAAAATAAAATAAAATAAAATAAAATCGCCAAAAGTCGCTAGCCAATCACAGGGCACATATAGACAAACAACCATTCACACTCACATTCATACCTATGGACAATTTGGAGTCACCAATTAACCTAGCATATTTTTGGAATGTGGGAGGAAACCGGAGTACCGGAAGAAAACCCACGCATGCACGGGGAGAACATGCAAACTCCACACAGAAATGGCAGAGGGAGGAATTGAACTCGGGTCTCCTAGCTGCGGGGCAGCCCTGTTTTTCTTATGAACTCGTTCCAACATACCAAAAGACAGATTAGACTCCCGGCTTTCATCACGCAAAAAAGTTACTTTCTACCTTTTTTGGTTCTTTAGTAATCAGCAGTAGAACATAGGTAAGTTTCAGGTAAATATCAGTTCTCGACTAAAAAAACATTACATATATTTCAAGCATAACTTTCACTTTGACACAAATTTAGCCATATATATTTAGCCAAGGATGAGTATTTAACGCGCAGGCCACACAGCCAGGCGACCCGAGTTCGATCTCCACCCTCTTTCCACTTTCCAAAAACATCTAGGTTAATTGGCGACTCCAAATTGTCCATAGGTATGAATGTGAGTGTGAATGGTTGTTTGTCTATATGTGCCCTGTGATTGGCTGGCGACCAGTCCAGGGTGTATCCCGACTCTTGCCCGAAGACAGCTGGAATAGGCTCCAGCATACCATATACATCCATCATTTTGCATTGTTTTCAGCAAGTAAAACTATAATTATTAACTATAAAATATATTTTTTGTTCATATTTTGGATGCGTGGAACAGCTTCATTGAAGTTATGTTATTTTGTAAATTATGTTATTTACGCAAATTGCCTTGCAAAACCGAGATACCAGCTACTTGCAAAATGGGCAGTTACACACATCATGTCTTGTCACAGCATCATCCTGCCGGAAAATGTTGAGTCCATAGAGTAGTGGGACAACACCTTCTGTTGGAGTCATAGGTAAAGCTTTTCGTCCTGCAGATAGCGCCACCAAGCCACTTTCTATTCAAGTTACCTTACAAAACCACAACATAAACAACACACTGTTTACAATTTTCACATTTGGAACTGAACCATGTGTGTGCATGTATTAAAATTTCCCTACAATGTGTAACCTTTTGCACGCTACACTCCTCCACCGTCCACGTTCATGTCTATGTCTATTTAATGACAGTCGTCTTTTTCAGATGACCTATGTCCTTGGTCGCCATGGTCGCCGTGTTCCAGGACGTGTGGGGCGGGGTCTGTGGTGCGGCGTCGGGTGTGTCTTTGTGGGAAAGGAGGAAGGGCAGCATGTCCCGATGAAACCGAGACTCAGACCAACCAAGAGGAGAACCAGCTGTGCTTCACACAGCCCTGTCCAGGTCATTTTAAATTAACTTTTAGTGTCTTCAACTCTCAACCTGGCCTTTTTTATCAAGTTATGTCATACATTTTTTCTCCAACTTAATTTTCCAAAAATAAAATGATGTTATTTTATTTTTTATTCTTTAGTTTATTCCTGTAAAATTGCAACTTTTTTTTGTTAGAATGTGACCTTTTCCTCATAATATTTTGACTTTATTCTCATAAAAGTACAGCTGTTTTATAATGTATTATTACTTTCTTTCAGGAAATTCTTTATTCCTGTAATATATATTTTTTGTAACATTATACATTTTTCTGCACCAAATTTTAAAAAAATGACAACTTTAATCGTTATTTTGTTTGTTTCTCATAATATTTCAACTTCAAAAAAATAATGTCTTTTTTAGATATTTCAACTTGACTATGCTACGAAAATATTTGTTGTTTTTTCTCACAATATTTGTTATTTTTTCTTTTTATATTTTGACTTTTTTATTGTAAAATTGCTCCTGATTTTTTAATTTTTGCATTTTTTTGTTTGTTTTTTGTGAAATTATATTCCCATAACATGTATTTATAATATATATTTTTTTGCAACATTATACATTTTTTTGTACCCAATTTTCTAAAAATGACAACTTTAATCCTTATTTTGTTTGTTTCTCATAACATTACTTAACTTAAAAACATAACTTAATAACTTAAAAATAATAATTTAAATTATTTTTAAAATTTTAAATAATAATATTACAACTTTTTTCTCTTTATATTTTGACTTTTTTATCTGAATATCCATGAAACATCAGAGTTGTTGTTTTTCTCCGCAGAATGTCCCATGTCTGGATGGAGCGTCTGGTCTCCGTGCTCTTGTGAGTCTCAGAGGCAGCAGCGTTACCGTGTAGCTGTCACCCCAGCCACCAGGGGGCAGCAGTGCTCTCCCGTGGAAACACAGAGCAGGCCATGCAGCCTCAGTCACTGTGATGATGGTGAGTTCTTGGCTTGCTAAGTGAAGTCATCCCTTCATCTTCTGACATTGTAAGATGTACTTCTGATGGTCTTATGTGATATTCATATGTTGGTATGCTTTTTTTTTTATATTACCAGAATGTGAAGCCCCATTTGTGTACTCTCAGTGTGGCTCCCCCTGTGAAAAGCATTGTGAACTTCACGGACGTGCAGATCTGTGTTCGGGTGTCAGGGAGTGTACACCCGGCTGTTATTGTCCCACGGTAATTTTCAATGTAATTCATATGTAATGGTAATGGTTTAATTTCATTTGAACATGCATCAGATTACAATTGAATGCATCACATAATCAGTTCACAGTTCCACATGTCCAAAAGGAGTAGGAAGAAGCAAAGCTTATTAAATCCTACCCCTCCATCTGGTACTTTTACAAACAGTAACTGTTACATTTGTTCACTTCCTGCTTTCCTAATATAATTACATTTTTTTAATTTTAATTTTAATTTTAATTTTAATTTTAATTTTAATTTTAATTTTAATTTTAATTTTAATTTTAATTTTAATTTTAATTTTAATTTTAATTTTAATTTTAATTTTAATTTTAATTTTAATTTTTTTGTTGCTAACCTAAGAGGGGTCCCAATATGTTGCCTGGCTTTTTATTTATTGCCTTTTTTTAAGTCCTTTGTTGTGCTATTATGCTATTATTATGTCTTCCTGTCAGGGCGTAAAAGGAAAACGCTGAGTCATCACTTACTTGAAGCTCCTAGCTGTGAGGTCTACGCGTTAACCACTCATCTGCCGTGCAGATTTTAATTTCATTAATTTCATTAATTTCATTAATTTCATTAATTTCATTAATTTCATTAATTTCATTAATTTTTTGTCACATACCGAAGTACAAGTATTGGATTGGATGACATTTTTAGGGAATTGGTTATTTTTAGCCTTATGCATTATTTTAGCTGTTTGAAGATGAACTATATCAGCAAGTTGAAGTATTTGTGATTTTAGAAATAAGGAGTTAGTATGTTCTCTGTAGGCGGCATTATGAATTATCCTTACTGACCTTTTTTGCAGTACATTTAGCGAGTGAAGATTGCTTTTATAGTTATTAGCCCATATTTCCACACAATAAGTAAGATATGGTAGAACCAGAGAGCAATAAAGAGTGTGGAGTGATTTCTGATTGAGAACAAATTTTGCTTTGTTCAATATTGAAATATTTCTGGCCACCTTATGTTGTATATTTGTAATATGAGGTTTCCAGATCATATTTTCATCTATGTGATCCCTAGAAATGTATTTTCCTTCACCCTTTCAATGTCTACACCGTCTATTTGTATTTGCTGGTGTCCTTTCTGCTGTTAGCAAACAGCATGATTTTAGTTTTATTTAGGTTCAAGGATGGTTTTTTTTATATTTTCATAATTGTCCTTGCTGCTCACCCTGCACAAGCATGGTGGTTATAGATGTTACCTTTCATGTTCCCACACTGTCAGTATGTGCAGAATTTTGGCACATTTTTGGGTTTAAAAGCCACCCAGACAGAAGCATACCATGTACTGTCTTTACTATTTCAGCACCGCCTTTCATTCTTGTCTTCTTCTGACTTCTTTGTCACCAATTATAAAAAAAAACACAACCTTGAGGAGCCGATCTTGTGAAACACTTCTCACGGTATCGTGTATGGCCTGCTTCCTGATTTAACAGCAAACCCGACACTATTTTAAACCCAGTTTCTTCAAAACCATGTTTTTTTTGCACGTCTAATGTTATATTCATGGCATAAAACCACACCGACATTAAAACAGCATTAATTTAACAAGTGGAATATGGCATGCTATATATTGTTGGTAATATATCACTGTGATATGTGTCGTGGTGACAATGTTGTTATGTTATGTAGCTCAGTTAGTGAGCTCTCAGCTTTGATTTATTGCAAAATGCTTTGCGGTAGAGTGACGAAACACACACACACACACACACACACACACACACACAGTAGCAGGGGGAGGTCAGGTAATGAAATATGAGGCACTAAACTGATCCCTGCAGTTATGAAACATGACAGCACTAGTTACTGTAATAACTTGAACTGTTATGGCTTACTTTTTATTCATTCATTCATTTTCTACCAACTATTCTCATAGGGGGTGCTGGAGCCTATCCCAGCTGTCTTGGGGCGAGAGGCGGGGTACACCCTGGACTGGTCGCTAGCCAATCACAGGGCACATAGTATAGACAAACAACCATTCACACTCACATTCATACCTATGGACAATTTGGAGTCGCCAATTAACCTAGCATGTTTTTGGAATGTGGGAGGAAACCGGAGTACCCGGAAAAAACCCACGCATGCACGGGGAGAACATGCAAACTTGAGTCTCCTAGTTGGTACCCCTCCCCCTCCATCTGGTACTTTTACAATCAGTAACTGTTACATTAAAATTTACATAAAAAAATAAAATTTACATAAAAATTTTAAAATGTAAAATTTAAAAATTTTAATTTTAATTTTAATTTTAATTTTAATTTTAATTTTAATTTTAATTTTAATTTTAATTTTAATTTTAATTTTAATTTTAATTTTAATTTTAATTTTAATTTTAATTTTAATTTTAATTTTAATTTTAATTTTAAACTCCTAGCTGTGAGGTCTACGCGCTAACCACTCGACCGCCGTGCAGCCCGCATAAAAAACCATTAATTCATTTTCTTCCGCTTATCCTCACGAGGGTTGCGGGGGTTGCTGAAGCCTATCCCAGCTGTCTTTGGGCGAGAGGCGGGGTACACCCTGGACTGGTGGCCAGCCAATCATATGGCACATATAGACAAACAACCATTCACACTCACATTCATACCTATGGACAATTTGGAGTGGCCAATTAACCTAGCATGTTTTTGGAATGTGGGAGGAAACCGGAGTACCCAGGGAAAACCCACGCATGCACGGGGAGAACATGCAAACTCCACACAGGGTGGGATTGAACTCGGTTCTCCAAGCTGTGAGGTCTGCGCGCTAACCACTATACCGCTGATTTATGTGAGGCATAAATCATTGAATGTTATATATCAAATATGGTGCATTTGTTATGTTGTTATTCAATAGAAGAAATGACACTGATAACAATTATACACAGCTCTGATTTTAATGTTATGAATGGTGTGTGTGTGTGTGTGTGTGTGTGTGTGTGTGCCTACAGGGCTTACTACAGCAGAATGGTAGCTGTGTGCCATCACAGCAATGCGGCTGCATCTACTTGCAACACCAAGCTCCGGGACTACCCCCCACACCCGTCACTATTCCTCAGGGTGCGACAGTCACCCTCGGATGTAGTACCTGGTCAGCCGTCATCACGTTTTCTATATCCGTTTTCTATATCAGATCTGTTTGTATCTACAGTGGTGTGAAAAAGTGTCCCCTTCCTGATTTATTTGCATGTTTGTCACACTTTAATGTTTCAGGTCATCAACAAAATGCATTTTTAAATGATTTTTTTTATTATTAAGGGGAAAAAAATCGCCATGGCCCTGTGTGAAAAGGTGATCGGCCTCCCCTGTTAAAACATAACTTAAATGAGAGTGTGGAAAATGTTAGGAAGCCATTTCTAAAGCTTTGGGACTGTCACAGTCGGGCTTGAGAGCTTTATGGTTCGACCCCAGGAAGCATAGAACAGGACCAAATGCAGGTAAAACGTTGAATTTAATAATAATAATAATGGCAGCAGCAGGATAAAGCAACACAGGAAGCAGACGGACAAATGATAAAGATCCCACACCAAGTGAAGCACACACCTGACGGGCGTGGGTGATTAGGTTCCATACAAAATAAGAGTGTCCAAACAAAAACTAAAGCCCAAGAAAGTAACTGAAGCAAACTACCACGCGGGAGCCTACACAGTGCGTGACAGGGACCCCAGCAAACCACAGTGAGAGCCATTATCCACAAATGACGAAAACACAGAACAGTGGTGAGCCTTCCCAGGAGTGTCCGGCCAACCAAAACGACCCTAAAAGCGCAGCGATGACTCATCCAACAGGTCACAAAAGACCCCACAACAACATCCAAAGAACTGCAGGTTTCACTTGCCTCAGTTAAGGTCAGTTCATGACTCCACCATAAGAAAGACACTGGGTAAAAATGTCCTGCATGGCAGAGTTCCAAGATGAAAACCAGTAAGGCTCATCTCAGTTTTGATCACATCTTGAACACATCTTGATGATCCCCAAGACCTTTGGGAAAATACTCTGTGGTCTGACGAGACAGAACTTTTTTGTAAGGTGTGTGACCCATTACATCAGAAAAAGAAAATCATACCAACAGTAAAATATGGCGGTGGTAGTGTGATGGTCTGGGGCTGTTTTGCTGCTCCAGGACCTGGAAGACTGAAAAAATCCTGAAGGAGACTGTCAGGCCATCTGTTGGTGACCTCAAACTGAAACCAACTTGGGTTCGGCAGCATTCCATATTGTCTAAAAGTAACGGAGCATCATACCTACAGTAAAATATAGTGGAGGTAGTGTGATGGTCTGTGGCCGTTTTGCTGCTTCAAGACCCAGAAGACATGTAGTCATAAAAGGAACCATGAATTCTACTAAAGAAGAATGTCCTCCCATCTGTTGGTGACCTCAAACTGAAACCAACTTGGGTTCTGCAGCAGGATAATGATCTTTGGGAAAATACTCTGTGGTCTGATGAGACAAGAATTTAACATTTTGGAAGGTGTGTCCCATTCTATGTGGTGTAAAAGTAACAGCACATCATAACTACAGTAAAATATAGTGGAGGTAGTGTGATGGTCTGGGGCTGTTTTGCTGCTTCAGGACCCAGAAGACATGTAGTCATAAATGGAACCATGAATTCTACTGAAGGAGAATGTTCTCCCATCCTCAAACTGAAACCAACTTGGGTTCCACAGTAGGACAATGATCCAAAACACACCAGAAAGTCCACCTCTGAATGACTGAAGAAAAACCAAATGAAGACTTTGTAGTGGCCTAGTCCAAGTCCTGATCTGAACCCTATTGAGATGCTGTGGTATGACCTTAAAAATGTGCTTCATGCTGGAAAAGCCTTCAATGCGGCTGAATGACAACAATTCTGCAAAGATGAGTTGGCCAAAATTCCTCCAATGAGAGTTGTTATTGACTAATATTTAATTTGTTTCGTGATCTGAAACATTGAAGTGTGACAAAATAAGAAGTCAGGAAATCAAACACTTTTCCACACCACTGTATTTATGTGTTTATGTGTTTTATGTCTCTTACAGCCTTTGCTATGATGGGACATTAGAGTGCGACATGAGGGAATGTGAAGGTAAGTCAATACACTGTAACCCATTTATGTAGACTAGCTGACTCACATTGAAACTCAAACCGAACCTAGACGATGTTTGCACATTGATTTGTGACATAATGGGGATACATTATCATTTATTGTCATTTCTGCATATTTTTATTAGAATTATTGTCTTTTTATACATATTAGAGCTGCTGCTGTAATTTTGTTGTTCACTTTTTAGTGGGGCTGAAGACCTCACAGCTAGGAGACCAGGGTTCAATTCCATCCTCGGCCATCTCTGTGTGGAGTTTGCATGTTCTCCCCGTGCATGCGTGGGTTTTCTCCAGAGATTCTGGTTAATTTTTAATAATAATAATTAATTTTTAGTTACAATAATCCCTTGTTAATCATGCTTAATTGGCTACAGCTTCAATCGTGATGAGGGAATTTCCGTGAAATAGGATAAATTGAATGTTTCTAGTAAGACCATCACATTTAGTTTTACATTAGAGCCCTCTAGACATGAAATAATACCCCTATAGTCATATTTTTCTCCGGGTACTCCGGTTTTCTGCCACATTCCAAAGACATGCTAGGTTAATTAGCGACTCCAAATTGTCCATAGGTATGAATGTGAGTGTGAATGGTTGTTTGTCTATATGTGCCCTGTGATTGGCTGGCCACCAGTCCAGGGTGTACCCCGCCTCTCACCCGAAGACAGCTGGGATAGGCTCCAGCAACCCCTGTGACCCTCTTGAGGAAAATGAATGAATGAATGAATCTTTTTATACATTTTATAGCTGCTACTGTAATATTGTTGTTCACTTTTTAGTGGATAATGATGACGTCAACAATACTACAATACATAAAGGGATACAGTTTTCATAGAAATGACTCCTTTGGGTTTCAAAGAAAAACATTTTCATGCATTTCAAAACATTTTTTTTCCATTTCACAAACAATTAAAATGAATCATGATTTTCAAAGAAGGATGTACATTTTTGCATAGAGGCATACTATCAACAACTGTCAGTCCTCTGCATCAATCTCCTGGTATGGCTGCTAATCCAAGCTAATCATTTCATAAAGCTAATAGATTATTAGAAAAGCCATCTAAAAAATCTAAACTAAAACTAAAATCTCTTACCATGCTGTTAACTACTCCCTTCAGAGAGCAGCACAAACTGGGTTTAACAAGGACAGAAAAACGCTGCACAAATATCTGAGTGTGTGTAGTTCAAGACAAAGACGCCTCACAGGTCGTAAATAGTACCCGTCAATCACCAGTGTCAGTATCAACAGTGAAGCGGCTGGACTTCATGGCAGGACTGCCAAGAAAAAGCCATATCTCAAACTGGCCAAAAAAACATTTCCAAGTGATCCCAAACTTTTGAGCGGTAGTGTAAGTGGACACTTATTAGTAAAAAAATGAAAACGGAGGACCAGGATTTGATGAGTTTGATATCAACATAAGTGGCACAGATGTACAGTAGCACATGGGTTCCACTGTACAAGTGAATTTCCACAAAGTAGGATTCCTTATGGAATATTTTTGTAGTTAGAGCACAGAAAATCTGTTCATGATCTGCTCAATACGGGTTTTAACATCATTTAACATTATTAGAGCCTCCCAGACATGCAATAACACCCCTATAGTCACCTTTACACTCATATTACCAATACAGTAGACATGAAAATGAAGTGAAAATAAGCAATTTAAGACTCATGCTTGTCTGTGTTGCTGTAAATGTGTTATGGTATAGTGGAGCTGAATGGGGGGATCAGACAGGAAGTGATGTTAGGGGTTCAGAGTTTAGTTTTTTCTTGACATGGGTTACGGGTGCAAAAGTAACGAGATAATTCAAGCCTGCAATAAAAGCCTATTGTTCCCGCCATCAGGTCTGGTGCTTGTGTGTCTCTCAAGTAACATCACTGACACCTGGTGACCAGTGTAGAATACTACATCTCTGAATATGTTTTCTGTATGCATTATATTTATATTTTAGCTTGAAAGTGCATAATTTAGGAGATAATCTTTTTATATTTTACGTTGTATTTTTCATCTTTTTTTCTAGTTGTTCACAGCGAGTGGTCAGAGTGGACCCCCTGTTCTCTCTGCATGCCCTCCTCTTCCCTGCCCCCCACCAGCACCCTCCTGGAACGGACGATGAATGAAAGCAAAATGATCTCAGTCCAGAGGCGCTTCCGGGCTTGTTTGGATGTGGATTCCGGTTTGCCAGTGTCTGGAGAGCAGGCGACTAACCAATGTCCACCAGGCCCACAAGAAGAGGACAGGCTGTGCCCCGATACTAGCATCTGCCAAGGTATGCTTGCTAACAGCAACTTCCTTTATTCACAGTGGTTGTCATTTTGAGATTGTCGTATTATGCCATGTACAGTTTCTACAGTGTTTTTTCGGAATAATTACTTCATATAAGCTGTTCAGTTGACGCACATGTGAAATTGGAGGAATCAGAGAATAGAACCTTGAGGAACGCCGCATACACATTTTGTAATAATATTCATTCATTCATTTTCTACCGCTTTTCCTCACGAGGGTCGCGGGGGGTGCTGGAGTCTATCCCAGCTGTCTTCGGGCGAGAGGCGGGGTACACCCTGGACTGGTCGCCAGCCAATCACAGGGCACATATAGACAAACAACCATTCACACTCATTCATACCTATGGACAATTTGGAGTCGCTAATTAGCCTAGCATGTTTTTGGAATGTGGGAGGAAACCAGAGTACCCGGAGAAAACCCACGCATGCACGGGGAGAACATGCAAACTCCACACAGAGACGGGTGGAATTGAACCCTGGTCCTCCTAGCTGTGAGGTCTGCGCGCTAACCACTCGCCCACCGTGCCGCTGGTTTGTAATAATATTATTATTTAAATTTTTTAGTTTAGGAAAGTATTTAATCTAAATGGCAATCAACTATTTATCATGAGTTCTCCCGTGCATGCGTGGGTTTTCTCCGGGTACTCTGGTTTCCTCCCGCATTCCAAAAACATGCTAGGTTAATTAGCGACTCCAAATTGTCCATAGGTATGAATGTGAGTGTGAATGGTTGTTTGTCTATATGTGCCCTGTGATTGGTTGGCTACCAGTCCAGGGTGTACCCCGCCTCTCTCCCGAAGACAACTGGGATAGGCTCCAGCACCCCCTGCCATAAGTGGTAGAAAATGAATGAATGAATATTTATCATGATATATCAACAACTCCACTGTCTTCATAAAAACATAATCGATGATGATGTTTCAGATATGTGTCAATGGAGTGCCTGGGGTACATGGACAGTGTGTGCCGAGCCATGCAGTGGCGGAGTCAGGCAGCGTTACAGGCGGCCTCTGGCCTCCCCTCCGGGACCTCGATGCAGCAGCCTGCAGACACAAAGCCAAAGCTGCAACACAGGACTTTGCCCAGGTATACCAACCTAGTATATTGTATACAAGTACATTTGGATGTAACCCAGTGGTGCAGTTAATGACATTTCCTGTACTTCAGAACGACTAACTCTTAAATACTGTGCTGCTCACGAGTCAGTGCGGAAGCTCTTTCTTTGGCAGGAACCAATCACGAGCTATCAGTGCACCACAACAAGCTTCTCAACCCACTGGAAATCCCAGGAGGTCATATCAACACAACAGTCTAATATAACCAACATCACTAAAATCATCACACAGCAACTTACAGTAACACTGTAAGCTGAGAAATATACACAAATGTAAAAAGAATTTACCAATACAAGTTTCTCTATTCAAGTTTTTCCAAAATGCATTGTATCCAAGAAACACATTCATTGGGCGCTGCAATGACGTCAGCCTCCCTGTGGGCTACTTTGGTTCCCTATGGTGGACAGAGGCAGCATTTTCCATGTTTCTTGTCCTCAAGGAAGTGCTCTTCTGCCAGTAATGCTTTATAGATAGGTGTTATTTTAAACTCGTATTGGTCCATGTAATGTATATTTCTCTGTACCTTCTTGGTGTTAAGTTGCTGTGTGATGAATTTAATGTTTTTAGTAAGATGACACCAGGAGTTAGATCATAATGAGTAATGACCTGTCATTTCCAATGTGTTGACCCTTTTCATAGCTCATGATTGGCTCCAAGTAATAAAGAGCTACCGGGTCAATGTACGCATATGTATTTCAAGGTGAGCGCTGTGAAGATAGGGGGCGGACCTACCAGGAGACCTGTGCCAATCAGTGTCCTCGCAGCTGCACGGACGTATGGGAGCATGTACAGTGTCTCCAAGGAGCCTGTCACCCAGGTGAGTGACCACCTCCATAAGTTTGTTATGATAGACTTTGTCAAATAACTGTAGGACATTTTGAATAATTGCTTTTCCAGCGTCAAAACATTCATATCATTGAAAATACATTCGCCAAAAAATCCCCCCCAGGTTGTCGGTGTCCAGAGGGACAGCTATTGCAGGACGGCCATTGTGTGCCTGTGACGGAATGTCGCTGCGGGGTCCCATCAGGTAATGGGACATTACAGTATGGACCGAATGAAGAGCTTGGCATGGACTGCAACACTTGGTAAGTCAGATATAGAAACACTGGAGGTCAGGGGGGGGGTCAAACCTTTTCCAGCGAGGGCCACTTTAATATTTTGTAAACCAACGCAGATGGATATATTTCAAGACAAAACTGCATTTTAGCTTACTGTATTATTAGTCTGAAGTTTGGTCTAATATTTCAACTTTCTTTAAATAATCTGTGTAAATTTTCTTCTCGTAATATTATTTTATTTATATATATATATATTTTATTTCCGTAATATTTTTTATTTATTCCCATAATAATGTACCTTGTTCCCATATGTATTTTTTATTTATTTTTTTTCTACTTAAAACTTAAAAAAGAGAGTTTTTCTTTAATATTTGTACATTTTGCTATTAAAATAACATTATTTTTCAGATTTTCAGATTAAATTTTTCTGATAAAGTTAAGACATTTTCTTGTTCGCATACATTTTTCTGACATTATTCTTGTAAAATTGCTGCTGTTTTTAAAAAAAATCCCATTATTTTTACTTTCTTCTTGTTATTTTGACTCAATTCCAATTTTTCTGTAATAATTTTTTTCTTTTTTTATTGTTTTATTTGTTTCTCATATAATCATTCATTCATTGATTTTTTACCGCTTATCCTCATATTTATTTTATTTGTATATATATTTTATTTTCGTAATATTTTTAATTTATTCCCATAATATTGTACCTAGTTCCCCAATGTAATTTTTAAATTAGCTTTTTTCTACTTAAAACTTTAAAAATATTTTTTTCTTCAATATTTGTACATTTTGCTATTAAAATTTTACATTTTGCTATTTTGCTATTAAAATAATTATTAAAAAAATAATAAATAATTATTTTTAATCAGATTACAATTTTCTCATAATGTTATGACATTTTCTTGTTAGCATACATTTTTATGACATGTTAAAAATTTCCCATTATTTTTACTTATTTTGACTCAATTCCCATTTTTCTGTCATGTATTTTTCTTTCTTTATTGTTTCTCATATAATCATTCATTCATCCATTTTCTACTGCTTATCCTTACGAGAATCGCGGGGGTGCTGGAGCCTATCCCAGCTGTCTTCGGGTGAGAGGCGGGGTACACCCTGGACTAGTCGCCAGCCAATCACAGGGCACATATAGACAAACAACCATTCACACTCACATTCATACCTATGGACAATTTGGAGTCGCTAATTAACCTAGCATGTTTTTGGAATGTGGGAGGAAACCGGAGTACCCGGAGAAAACCCACGCATGCACGGTGGTGGAATTGAACTCGAGTCTCTTAGCTAACCACGCACCCCTAATATAATCATATAATCACCTAACCCCAATTCCAACTCCCCATCACTTGCAGTGTGTGTCAGAATGGCACCTTGGTTTGCACCAACCTTCCCTGTCCTGTGTATGAACCTTGGAGCCCATGGACAACCTGCTCAGCCACATGCGAACGCGGCCACCGGACAAGAACACGCCTCTGCCAAGACACAGAAGGTGGTCCTTCCTGTTCCGAGACCACGCAGACAGAAACCTGCGACCTGCGGCCATGTCCAGGTGTCAAACAGTATACGACTTCCATTGAAACTTCAAGAGAAATAACTTTATTTCTATTTCCAACCAGTCGGATGTTTGTTAAGCGAATGGTCGCCCTGGAGTGAATGCAGTGCCACGTGCGGCGGCGGTTTGTCGATGCGTAACAAGACAATCCTTCGGGAACCACAGCCTGGTGGGACCGCCTGCGTTGGACCACTTGAACAACACACTGCCTGTAACAGCAACAGCTGCAGACCTGGTAAAATATTGGATATAATGTACCGGGAGCCCATAAAAAAACAAGCCGTCGTCCTCAAATGGCCGGTCGGCCACATTTTGGACAACTCTCTGTCTTTATTTAGCTTCATGAGAGGGTCAAAATAGTAAAAACGTCACTAAAAATAGTAAAAACGTCGATATTGCAATATTGTCAGGTATGATAGCAACCTTTTTTTGGCATTTCTCATTTCTAGTACTCACCACCAGTGAATAATAATTTAATTTAATTTAATTTAATTTAATTTAATTTAATTTAATTTAATTTAATTTAATTTAATTTAATTTAATTTAATTTAATTTAATTTAATTTAATTTAATTTAATTTAATTTAATTTAATTTAATTTAATTTAATTTAATTTAAAACACAAGAAGTGAACAAATGTAACTGTTATTGATTGTAAACGTACCAGATGGAGGGGTAGGCTTTAACGTATTTTCTGGACTACAAGTCGCGCCGGAGTATAAGTCGCACAATGCCAAAAATGTACAATTAGGTTGAAAAAACATACATAAGTCGCACTGGAGTATAAGTCGCATTTTTTGCGGGTAATTTATTTCACCAACTACTTGACCAAAACAGACATTACATCATCTTGGAAGGCATTTTTAACAATAATAAAAGAATAGAGAACAGGCTGAATAGGTGTAAGATATGCTAACACAATGCTTATTCAGCTACACAAAAAATAAACATGAACAGAAAAGGTGTCCAGTGTTTCATTTATAAGTCGCTCTGGAGTATAAGTCACAGGAACAGCCAACCTATGAAAAACAGTGAGCGGACTTATAGTCCGAAAAATATGGTAATAAGCTTTGCTTCTTCCTACTCCTTTTGGACATGTGGAACTGTGAACTGATTATGTGATGCATTCAATTGTAATCTGATGCATGTTCAAATGAAATTAAACCATTACCATTATCTTATATTATTGCGTTTATTTGTACATGTACTTCACAGGGTGTCCTGATGGCCAGGTGTTCCGTGAATGTTCAGGTTCCTGTCCATACACCTGTGAGGACATGTGGCCCCACACTCAGTGTCTAGCGGGGCCTTGCAGCCCGGGGTGCTCCTGCCCGCCTGGACAGGTGTGTATACTTTTTTTATATTTATTTAGCTATTTCTGGATACACAGTCATACTCTACGACCATGCATTCCTAGACTGTATTGTATATATTTCTTATTTGTGTGTTTTGCAGGTGTTCCATGGCGGGTTGTGTGTGTCGCACGCAGACTGCCCCTGTTCCCTCCTGTCTCTGCCGACCGCCTACCAAAATTTGAATATAAGCGCAGAAGAGAAGACAGGAGCCGTGCTGCCGCCTGGGACATCCTTCCGGCACCTCTGTAACACATGGTACACACGTCTCCTGTTGTGTTGTGGTTTTATACATCAAATAATGAATTAGACACCTCACCAATCAAATGTGCATTCATACAGGAAAAATACACAAGCAAACAAACAGTTTGCAGTAACATAAAATAAATAAATCAAATAAAAAAATAAAAAACAAACTGTATTATGGAAAGCAGGAAGTGAACAAATGTAACAGTTACTGATTATAAAAGTACCAGATGGAGGGGTAGGCTAAAAAAAATATATAGAAATTAATATAAAAAATAGAAAATAATTAGTTGAGGGTTTTGGATGTTGTACCGTAAGAATTTCTAAAATCACAAATACTTCAACTCGCTGATATAGTTAATCTTCAAACA
This sequence comes from Doryrhamphus excisus, assembly GCF_037039965.1. Classification (NCBI taxonomy): domain Eukaryota; kingdom Metazoa; phylum Chordata; class Actinopteri; order Syngnathiformes; family Syngnathidae; genus Doryrhamphus; species Doryrhamphus excisus. The sequence continues at coordinate 6,075,868 of NC_136361.1, forward strand.
GCTAAAATAATGCATAAGGCGCAAAATAAATTTGAAACACTTATATGCTAGGACTACGTTAAAAAGCCATAGCATTTCAGTATCAAACTATGGAATGGATTGAGTAAGGAACTCAAATAATGCACAACAACTTAAACAAAATTAAAATTAAAATTAAAATTAAAATTAAAATTAAAATTAAAATTAAAATTAAAATTAAAATTAAAATTAAAATTAAAATTAAAATTAAAATTAAAATTAAAATTAAAATTAAAATTAAAATTAAAATTATAAAATTAAAATTATAAAATTAAAATTAAAATTAAAATTAAAATTAAAATTAAAATTAAAATTAAAATTAAAATTAAAATTAAAATTAAAATTAAAATTAAAATTAATAAAACATAAAAAAAACTTACATTATATTTATTTCATATACCTTGTGGTGTGATGACGTCGGATTCCTGCGTGACTGATTCCTGCTGTTTCTGCAGTGTGTGTCAAGATGGAGTGTTTAACTGCACCGCAGAGCTCTGTGACGGTGAGTGTGGACCTGCCTTAGCTTTTATTGCTGAATAACGCCGGTTCCACTGGAGTTAAAATTCGACCTTTTACTTAAGCCGCCATCATGATTGCACAGTGGTCTGCTATGAGCCTGGCTCTTGTCCTTATAGTCGGTTACTAGGTTTAGTTCAAGCTAATAAATGCAAATGCAAGTCTGGATTGAGAAGATGGCTCGGCCTCTTTAAAGGGCTGAGGAGTTTCATTGGTGTTGCTGCAAGGGATTATGGGATAGTTTAAGCGTTGTCCTCCAGTGTGTCCTCTGCTGAATGATATGAACTTTGGAAAAAGTGTCCGTTTATGTTAATGTCAACATACAACAGGGGTGTCCAAACTTCTTCCAGATTTTTTTAAATTTCCCAAATATGTAAAATTCTTCTTAAATAATCTTGGTGAATTTTACAACTTTTAAATTTGTAATATTTATTTTATTATTTTTTTTTATTTCTGCTGTTGTGTTTTTTTTTATACAATTTCAGACTAATTTTACCATTATTTTTGTAAATCTTTGTTTTTTGTTTTTGTTAAGCTTTTTTCATTTCCCAAATATGTAAAATTCTTCTTAAATAATCTTGGTGAATTTTACGACTTTTTTATTTTTAATATTTATTTTTTTGTTTTTTTTATTTTTGCTGTTGTGTTTTTTTTTAAATAAAATTTCAAACTATTTAACCATTATTTTTGTAAATCTTTGTTCTCATAATATTTTGACTTATTCTTCATTTTTCCCGCAACTTAATCTTCCAAACATTACAACTTTATTAATTGCTTGTTTTTGTAACATAGCAACTTAAATAATCATTTCCCAAATATGTAAAATTCTTCTTAAATAGTCTTGGTGAATTTGACGACTTTTTTATTTTTAATACTTATTTTTTTGTTTTTTTAATTTCTGCTGTTGTGTTTTTTTAAAATAAAATTTCAAACTATTTAACCATTATTTTTGTAAATCTTTGTTCTCATAATATTTAGATTTATTCTTAATTTTTTTCCGCAACTTAATCTTCCAAACATTACAACTTTATTAATTGCTTTGTCTGTGTAACATGGCGACTTAAAAAAAACATTAATATTTCAACTTTATGCTACTGAAATGCCGTTTTTCCCCCTCATAATATTATGCAAATTACATAACATTCAGACTTCATACTTTTTTAATGGCATGGGTCAAAAATAAAACAGCTGTGAGCCGCAAATGGCTCCGGGGTCGCACTTTGGACACCTCTGATTATGAAATTTGATACTCTTTTATGAAAAATGGGTCCATTCAAAGCTTCTGTATATTTGAAAAATGCATGCAAAATGTTGTTTTAATGCGTATTGTAAGAATTGGTGTATTTTAACATTAATTTGTTTATATTGGTCTACCTTAGTGGACTGCCAGTGGTCCAGTTGGTCCCAATGGACTCCATGCTCTGCCAGTTGTGGTACAGGACAGCAGAGCTCCTCAAGAACTGTATCACAGCCCAACCTGTACGGAGGAGCCCCCTGTGAGGGTCTGGACCACCGCACCGCTGTCTGCTTGGCCCCTGATTGTGGTGAGTGAACACGGCATTTTATGTTGACATTCGGGGCTCAAAAGTGGGTAGTGGAACCATTTTAGTGGGTCGTAGCTCTATGCCTGGGAAAAAAAATATTGATATATCTATCTATAGATCTGGAAAGGTGAATGCACCTTGCTTTGTTGTCTGTGCTATTGTTTGGTGTTGAAGGAAATTGAGTTGTGATTGAACATGCCGTCCGTACAACACACAGCTGCTGATATCTGCTGGAGAGCAACATGCCTTAAAGGGCACAGCAACAGCATCTTACAGCTTCAGCTCACGTTATGGTGCAAACAATCTATTTAAATATAAGATATTTCAGAAGGGCTACACGGCAAACGAGTGGTTAGCCTCACAGCTAGGAGAGCCGAGTTCGATTCCACTATTGTGTGTTGTGTGTTGACATTTACTATAGTAACCATTATGTCATTGTATGGTCATATCACCTTGTACTTAAAAAAGTAAATAAAAAAATTAAATAAAAAAATAAAAAATATTAAAATGAAAAAACATTAAAATATTAAAATATTGAAATATTGAAACATTGAAACATTGAAATATTAAAATATTAAAATATTAAAATATTAAAATATTAAAATATTAAAATATTAAAATATTAAAATATTAAAATATTACAAATGTTAAAAATGTTAAAATGTTAAAATGTTAAAATGTTAAAATGTTAAAATGTTAAAATTCATAACAATTAATAAAATAAAGTAAAAAAAACGTAATTATATTAGGAAAGTAGGAAAATAAAAATTAATAAAAAATAATAAAATAAAGTAAAAAAAATAAAAAAAACTTAATTATATTAGGAAAGTATGAAAATAAAAATTAATAAAAAATAATAAAATAAAGTAAAAAAAATTATACAAAACTCAATTATATTAAGAAAGCAAGAAGTGAACAAATGTAACAGTTACTGATTGTAAAAGTACCAGATGGAGGGGTAGGATTTAATAAGCTTTGCTTCTTCCTACTCCTTTTGGACATGTGGAACTGTGAACTGATTATGTGATGCATTCAATTGTAATCGCATGTAATAATTGCATGTTCAAATGAAATGAAACCATTACCATTACTATTACCATTACCATTAAACCTAGGCTGCAATTTGCCAAAAAGTAGATGGGTGAGCCTCAAAAGGTCCGGGACTAGGTTTTACAGACTGATGAGTAGGGGTGTCACGAAAAAAACTCATGAGATTGGGCCCCTGGGAACGAGATGAGATAGGGTTTTAACATTGGGAAATGCTGTTAGCATGTTTGGAGGCAGGAGACAAGGAAAATTGCGCAGTTAATGAATGTATTATTGTCTGTGAAGCACGGTGGAGGGAATTGAACTCAGTAGTGCCCTTGTTGTGACATAGAGAAATAAAAAGAAGTACAAACATCAACATACGGGATGGCTTTGTCAAAATGAGATTAGAACGTCCTGACTTCCCTTCCATCAAATCCTATATCCAATTTTGTCGATCCACCATGTCATCTTCTAGCTTTATCTTTGCGTTCTAACGTCTCCCCATCGCTCCCTGACACCCCCCATAATCACTTCTGATACCCTACAGCGTGTCCTGACGGCGAGCGATGGAAGAGGAGCATGTCGGAGGATCGGCCATTGTGCGAGAGGAGCTGCGAGGATATTTACACCCCGACGCCCGTCAACTGCAGCCGCTCCTCGGAGGGCTGCGTGTGTCAGGGGGGACTTTATCGTAACACGGAGGGTGTTTGTGTCATCCCTGCTCTCTGCCCTTGCCACGACCGGGGCGTTGTACGGGAGGTGAACACTCACACACACAAACACACACACCTTGTCGCTATTGGTGTTATCTCTGAACCTCATCATACCATAGCATTGATGCTAACTCCCATTCACTCCTATTGTGTTATTTACTCATAAAGAAGCGCTGATAAGAAGATGAGTGACAAGCCCTGTAGGCCACATTACACCACAATGCTTCTCCTGCCCTCAGCGCCATCAATTATGCATGCTTTGCTGTAGAAAGCCAGCACTCTGACCGCAACGGGGCAAGCCTGCCAGGAATAATTTATGAACAAAGGGATATTATGGGATTATAAGTATTAATCATACTCTGACAAGAGGTCAGATCCTCTTTTCCTGATGTCTCTTTTCAAGCCTTTCATTTTTCCTTTCAGTAACTTAGCTCTTTTTTGCAGCCCTTTACAGCAACATCAGTCATGCAATCGAAAAAAAAGTGATAATGAAGTTCACTTCATAGTTAACGTCATTACGTATCCCAAGCGGCAGTGCGGTAAAGAAAAGGAAAGCCATCCATCACCATGGAAGTGAAAATTATAATTTAAATTTAAAAAAAAATAGAAATTAATAGAAAAAATTAAAAATAATTTGTTGAGGGTTTTGGATGTTGTACCGTAAGAATTTCTAAAATCACAAATACTTCAACTCGCTGTTATAGTTAATCTTCAAACAGCTAAAATAATGCAGAAGGCTAAAAATAAAGCCATAGCATTTCAGTATCAAACTATGGAATGGATTGAGTAGGGAACTCACAATGCACAACAACTTAAACAAAATGAAAATGAAAATGAAAATGAAAATGAAAATGAAAATGAAAATGAAAATGAAAATGAAAATGAAAATGAAAATGAAAATGAAAATGAAAATGAAAATGAAAATGAAAATGAATTAAAATTAAAATTAAAATTAAAATTAAAATTAAAATTAAAATTAAAATTAAAATTAAAATTAAAATTAAAATTAAAATTAAAATTAAAATTAAAATTAAAATTAAAATTAAAATTAAAATTAAAATTAAGGCAGCACGGTAGTCAAGTGGTTAGCGCGCAGACCTCACAGCTAGGAGACCAGGGTTCAATTCCACCCTTGGCCATCTCTGAATGTTTCCTCCCACATTCCAAAAACATGCTAGGTTAATTGGCGACTCCAAATTGTCCATAGGTATGAATGTGAGTGTGAATGGTTGTTTGTCTATATGTGCCCTGTGATTGGCTGGCCACCAGTCCAGGGTGTACCCCGCCTCTCGCCCGAAGACAGTTGGGATAGGCTCCAGCACCCCCGCGACCCTCGTGTGGAAAAAGTGGTAGAAAATGAATTAAAATTAAAATTAAAATTAAAATTAAAATTAAAATTAAAATTAAAATTAAAATTAAAATTAAAATTAAAATTAAAATTAAAATTAAAATTAAAATTAAAATTAAAATTAAAATTAAAAACTCATGTGATGCATTCAATTGTAATTTGATGCATGTTCTGATGCATGAGTGTGAATGGTTGTTTGTCTATATGTGCCCTGTGATTGGCTGGCGACCAGTCCAGGGTCTCGTGAATGAAGTTCACTTCATAGTTAATAATTACGTCTCCCAAGCAGCAGTGCGGTAAAGAAAAAGGAAAGCCATCCATCACCATGGAAGTGAAAATTATCATTTAAATAAAATAAATAAAAATCAAAAAAAATAATAGAAAGGCCGAAGTGAACAAATATAAAAATATAAATAAATATATATATAAAAAATAATAAATTAATAAAATAAAGTAAAAAAATAGAATATTTTTTTCATTATATTAGGAAAGCAGGAAGTGAACAAATGTAACAGTTACTGATTGTAAAAGTACCAGATGGAGGGGTAGGATTTAATAAGCTTTGCTTCTTCCCACTCCTTTTGGACATGTGGAACTGTGAACTGATTATGTGATGCATTCAATTGTAATCTGATGCATGTTCAAATGCAATTACCATAATACCCACCAATCCTGTCATGATCAGTATTCAGGATCAAGATTATTAAATTCTAGAGGGGTCATGGATTCTGTGAGCTGTTACAATGAGGAGGTTATCTAAGGTTATCTACCTTTAAAGACCCTCAACAGCTTCTCCAATCAGCCACCTCTTTGTCCATCATGGCAAATAATGGCCATCGGTTGAACCTAAGCAACGTCTGTGATAAATGTTGGGACCCTACTATGTGTTATTGGAATGATATGTGTTATTACAACACACACTTTTACAACAGTGAGGTGAAGTCTACTCTATGCAACAAAGTCAGTGAACTCATTGATCCTGAGCTATATGAGCAGCTGCCCTTCATTAATATTTCATTGACTGGGACAGAGTTTTGAGCGGAAATATTAATGCTGCATATTTGTTTCTGTGTGTGTGTGTGTGTGTGTGAGCCAGGCAGGGTCGGATTGGGAGGAGGATTGCCTGTCATGTCGTTGTGTGAACGGGAAGAAAGTTTGCCAGCCGAAGTGCCCTGAACTCCACTGTAATGAGGTAAAACACACTCACTAGCGCTTAGCTACAATATATTGGAATATTACATCAAGTTAGTTGTCACAACACAAAAGCAGACTGTGGTATGAAAAGAACGTATTTTAACTCCCGAGTATAAGTCGCATTTGTCAACAAAAACAAAACGCGGGGCGTGCCGGAGCCTATCCCAGCTGTCTTCAGGCGAGAGGCGGGATACACCCTGGACTGGTCGCCAGCCAATCACATGGCACATATAGACAAACAACCATTCACACTCACATTCATACCTATGGACAATTTGGAGTCGCCAATTAGCCTAGCATGTTTTTTGGAAACCCACGCATGCACGGGGAGGCTGTGGGTGGAATTGAACTCAGGTCTCCTAGCTGTGGGGCCTGCATGCTAACCACTTGTCCGCCATGCAGCCCCATTTTTACTTTTACAAAACATTTACAATAAATTCACAAGAGAAGAAGATGCAGCAAAAGGGAGTGGGTAATATTTACATTAACAAAGAGACACATTGAAGCTACAGACATTAAATATGTCACATTTTTATAGTATGTGGTTAACTCATTCCATACCAGCCATTTTTACATGTTTGATTTTGACAGATTTTTCAAGGCACACAGATTATTATGTTCTTGAGCTATACAGACATAGAAAGATTAGACTCTCATCTTGCATCAGAAACAAAATCTTGTTTCTCCCTTTTTCTGTTCTTTTGTAATCAGCAGTAGAACATGCTACCTGCGATTAATTTTTAGTTACAATAATCCTTTGTTAATCATGATTAATTGGTTCCAGCCCCAATTGTGATGAGGGAATTTTCATGAAGTAGGATAAATGGAATGTTTTCATAGTAAGACCATCACATTTTTTTAACATTAGAGTCCTCTAGACATGAAATAACACCCCTATAGTCATCTTTACATTCATATTACCCAATATAGTCAACATAATAACATAAAATAAGGGATGTGTGTGTTGCTTTAAATGTGTTCCAACACATGAGGAGCTGAGTTGGGGGGTGGCAGGAAGTGACATTGAGGGACCCGAGTAGAGTGTCAGCTTGGTGTGTAGCTAGTGTTAGGGATCGTTGTGCCTGTTGTGAGATCATTCAAATCTGCAATAAAATTATGTAATTTTATGGTCATATCACCTTGTACTTCGGTACGTGACCAAAAAATAAATAAATAAATTAAAAGATTTAAACATTTAAAAATTCAAATTAATAAAATAAAGTAAAACAAATATAAACAACTTAATTATATTAGGAAAGTAGGAAAATAAAAATTAATAAAAATGTATAAAATAAATACAATTAATAAAATAAAGTAAAAAATAAAAGCCTGTTGTTCCGGTGATCAAGTCTGGTGCTTGTGTGTCTCACCGAACATTACAGTCACATTGGTTAACTGTGAATGGTTGTTTGTCTATATGTGCCCTGTGATTGGCTGGCCACCAGTCCAGGGTGTACCCCGCCTCTCGCCCGAAGACAGCTGGGATAGGCTCCAGCACGCCCGTGACCCTTGTAAGGATAAGCGGGAGAAAATGAATGGACGGGTGGATGGACACTGTCGAGTGGTTAGCACGCAGGCCTCACAGCTAGAAGACCTGAGTTCAATTCCACCCTCTGCCATCTTTGTGTGGAGTTTGCATGTTCTCCCCGTGCATGTGTGGGTTTTTTCCGGGTACTCCGGTTTCCTCCCACATTCCAAAAACATGCTAGGTTAATTGGCGACTCCAAATTGTCCATAGGTATGAATGTGAGTGTGAATGGTTGTTTGTCTATATGTGCCCTGTGATTGGCTGGCCACCATTCCAGGATCTTGCCCGAAGACAGCTGGGATAGGCTCCAGCACGCCCTTGTGAGGATAAGCGACAGAAAATGAATGAATGAATGAACTTCTGCCACCTTGTGGCCATTTTTTCATCTTAAAACTGTGCTGTCTTCTATTGTGGAGTTGCATCATCACCTATAAACACCTTGTTAATGCTCCGGTGATAAATGCTTGCATTTCCAATTATCTCAATGGGCGCTAATAGGCCCACATGTACATTTACAAGTTGTCAAAGGGTTGGGGATCACCACAAAGTGCACTTTAGCTTTCACAGACAATGAAAATGTTAGCGTTTTGGCATATCACCACAATCAATACAAGCGGTTTACTGTGATTGTACAAATGTTTGTGTCTGTTCCAGCCAGCTATTGATTTCTCTTTTGTATTAGGAACAAAACTTTTCTCAACTTTTTCCAACATACTTTTTGTAGCGCATTTATCAGGTGGACAAATATGTTGCTTTATGCAAGGTTCTTTACTGTGGCACACCTGGAGGACAAGTCATAATGGTGCTTGCTTGATGATCCACACCGACCACCATTTTTCACTGTTAACTGGCCTGCAGGCTGCAAAGATAGACAATACCCATAACACATAGTACTCCCTTGCGCAATTGCTGCACAGTTTTGGGGAATATGTTGTTTTTGTATGCACAGTAGAGACATATTCATGTTACATGTGTAGCTTTAAGCCACGATACAGGACATGGTGGCAGGCTGGTTTCAATAAAGTTGTTAGTTCAAAGGTCATCTCACACACCAAAAGGCAACGTGCCAAAGTAACAAAGAAGGCTAGGAGGCACAGGTTAAGCTAACATAAAACTCACAAAGGAGACTAATGCCAATGATCATCCATAAGAACACTCTTCCCCTAACTTGCAGACATATTTAAGTCCTCAATATTAGTATAATACACATAAGTACAACTTAACTTAGAAATTAATTATTTTATCTTTTCTATGCTGATATTACATTAACACTATGTTTCTGATCCGGCTGCACGGCGGTGAGTGGTTAGTATACAGGCCACACAGCTAAGAGACCTGAGTTCGATTCCACCCTTACAAAAATATGTATGCTAGGTTAATTGGCGACCCCAAATTGTCCATCGGTATGAATGTGAGTGTGAATGGTTGTTTGTCTGTATGTGCCCTGTGATTGGCTGCCGACCAGTCCCCGCCTCTCGCCCGAAGACAACTGAGATAGGCTCCATCACGACCGCAACCCTCGTGAGGATAAGCGGTAGAAAATGAATGAATGTATATATTTATATATATTATATATATATTTCTGACCCACTCATACTTATATACGTATAATATAATATAATATAATATAATATAATATAATATAATATAATATAATATAATATAATATAATATAATATAATATAATATAATATAATATAATATAATATAATATAATATAATATAACATTATATAACATTATATAATAATATATATAATAATCATCATATCATATAAAATTAAAATTAAAAAATATAAAAATATAATAAGAAATAATAATAATATATAATAAATAAATAAAAATATAATAATTTTAGTATCTTATGACTTTTCCATTCTCCATGAATCCTTTATCTACTGGCAGTTTTTATTATACAGGGATGGTATACGTTATGAATTTGCTGGGTATACATGCTATACTTAAAGGAGCGTCAGATAATGAGTCATGCGAATGAAATACAATACACAGTTTTAGTGGATAATCACTTCTATTTATTACAATGAAATATATTAGCAAACACAAGTAAACAAGCTGTTTTTCCAAATCGGATTCTGAACTGGGGCGGTCTTTTTGTCTCAGGTGGTGTTTGAACACGCCTTTAAGAACGTGTGGGATGTTCTCTAAAAGTCACCGGATGAATCCAATCAATACGTGACTATCCCATCCACCCACAAGCGAGTACTTTGGTGCGGTGGTTCTTAACTGGTTTGCCGGTCCCAGACATGAGGTTACTTTTTGACTTTTCTATGTATTTAATATTTATCAATGTTTCAATTTGCATTTATTGAAGAACTGCACCATCTTTTTGTAATTGTTCCGATGTGCATAACGGATTATGGTGAGGTTTTACGTATATATTCTGGTGAGCAGTCACGTCCCTGCTTCTGCATGGAAGGCAGCAGTAGTAATACACATGGGTGCTTAGATGGTCATCTTGCAGGAAACATCCATCTGAGTGGTCAATTATGTATGGAAACTGTACAACCAGGCAGACCAATAAGGAGAAAAAGCCTCCACATAAAATATGGATCCATTTTTGTAGTCCTTTTGACAGGTACAATGTTGGCATCCACATTTATTTTGACTCTATCCGGTCCTGCTTCAGATAGAAATAGTAAAGCTGATAAAAAAAAATTTTACTGATGTAAAATATGTAGCTGTTGCCGTAAATGGATACACCGTAAAACATGTGATTAATTTTTAGTTACAATAATACCTTGTTAATCATGATTAATTGATTCCAGCCCCAATTGTGATGAGGGAATTTCTGTGAAGTGGGATAAATGGAATGTTTTCTAGTAAGACCATCACATTTTTTTTACATTAGAGCCCTCTAGACATGAAATAACACCCCTATAGTCACCTTTACACTCATATTACCCAATATAGTTAACATAGTAACATAAAATAAGGCTTGTGTGTGTTGCTGTAAATGTGTTCCAACGCATGCGGAGCTGAGTTGGGGGGGGGCAGGAAGTGACATTGACGGTTCGGAGTTGAGTTTCAGCTGTTGTGAGATCATTCAAACCTGCAATATAAGCACGGTGATCAAGTCTGGTGCTTGTATGTCTCACCGAACATTACAGTCACATTGGTTAGCACGTAGGTCTCACAGCTAGAAGACCCGAGTTCGATTCCATTCTCGGCCATCTACAAGTTTGATTCTATTTAACCAAAGCTGCACGGTGGACAAGTTGTTAGCCTGCAGGCCACACAGCGAGGTGACCTGAGTTCGATTCCACCGTCGGCCATATCTGTGTGGAGTTTGCATGTTCTCCCCGTGCATGCGTGGGTTTTCTATTTAGCCAAGGCTTCACACCGGTGGTGTGGTTAGCGCGCAGGCCGCACAGCTAGGCAACCCGAGTTCGATTACACTCTCGGCCATCTCTGTGTGGAGTTTGCATGTTCTCCCCGTGCATGCGTGGATTTTCTCCGGGTACTCCAGTTTTTTCCCACATTCCAAAAACATGCTAGGTTAATTAGCAACTCCAAATTGTCCATAGGTATGAATGTGAGTGTGAATGGTGGTTTGTCTATATGTGCCCTGTGATTGGCTGGCGACCAGTCCAGGGTCTCGCCTGAAGACAGCTGGGATATTACATTACATTATGGTCACATCACTGACACCTAGTGGCCAGTGTATAATATTACATATCATCACATTGTGTTTGGATGTGTCTTCTGAATGCCTTAGGTTTGAATTATATTTCTTTTAGCCATTTGCATGCTTCAGAATGTTTAATTTAGACAAAAATATGTGGTGCTACTTTACGCCTCCAAACCGTGCCGCCGTCCATGGCTGGATTTTCCCAGTCATGTCACATCTCTCGGGTTTCCACTTCAGATTATACAGTTTGTGTTGGGAATAACAATAACCTGAGCAAGCAGTTAACTGATACAGTGCTTGGTTATACTTTTCAGATGACATCTATATTATAGGTTGTCCAAATCCTGCTTGCACACAGCAGCGTACGAATAATGACTACTTTTTGGGCTAACTTTCTCTGTGCTAACTTTCCCTGACAACTGCGACTTACACAGTACGGATGGCCAAATGTAAACAAGCCTTAAAATAGCAGGATGGAACAGATAGAAGAAGATGATGTGGTCGTCAGGGACGACTCAATTATCTTCTTTACACAAGTATGTGAATGTATGTCTTTAGAGCAACTGTGCCGAGGTAAAAATAAAATCTGCTGACATGCAGAACTTTCAAGGTGAGCGGAATGCACGGCGAGATTCAGAGGTAGACGAGTCTGCTGAGCGTTTTCAGCGACGGTGCAAGCAGCAGGTCTGCCGGTGGTATTTTTACTAGCATTCTGTAATCCCTCCGCCTACCCTCAGACACACAAAGTTCTGACTCAGGAAAAGCGCTGCTTCTCCTTGTTGGTATGACAAAGGTCATTTCATGCATTACTGTCAGTGTCATTGTTATTTATGTCTGTGCTAAAGTCTCAGCCAGCACATTGGCCATGTATGAAGGTTGTTATTCCTGTTGTTATATGCAGCCTCGAAGGTTGGACACAATTCATAAAGGATGCTGGAGTTTAACTTCTGGGAAAAACAAATAGAATAGACACAATTTCATTTGTATGGAGTTTGCATGTTCTCCCCGTGCATGCGTGGGTTTTCTTTTGCTGCACGGTGGTGAAGTGGTTAGAGTGCCAGCCACACAGCTAGGTGACCCGAGTTCGATTCCACCCTCAGCCATCTCTGTGTGGAGTTTTGTCCTCCAGGTGTGCTACTGTAAAGACTCCACGCATGTTCTCCCCGTGAATGCGTGGGTTTTCTGTTTAGCCAAGGCTGCACGTTGGACAAGTGGTTAGCGCACAGGCCACACAGCTAGGTGACCCAAGTTCGATTCCACCCTCGGCCATCTCTGTGTAGAGTTTGCATGTTCTCCTCGTGCATGCGTGGGTTTTCTGTTTTTTCTGGGTAAAGTGGTTAGTGCGCCAGACACACAGCTAGGCGACCTGAGTTCGATTCCACCCTCGGCTATCTCTGTGTGGAGTTTGCATGTTCTCACTGTGCACGCGTGGGTTTTCTGTTTAGCGACCGCTGCACTAAGTGGTTAGTGCGCCAGCCACACAGCTAGGCGACCTGAGTTCGATTACACCCACGGTCATCTCTGTGTGGAGTTTGCATGTTCTCCCTGTGCATGCACGGGTTTTCTGTTTTGCCAAGGCTGCACGGTGGTCAAGTGGTTAGCGCACAGGCCACACAGCTAGGCGACTCAAGTTCGATTCCACCCTCGGCCATCTCTGTGTGGAGTTTGCATGTTCTCACCGTGCATGCGTGGGTTTTCTATTTAGCGAAGGCTGCACGGTAGAGAAGTGGTTAGTGCGCCAGCCACACAGCTAGGTGACCCGAGTTCGATTACACCCTTGGCCATCTCTGTGTGGAGTTTGCATGTTCTCCTTGTACATGCGTGGGTTTTTTGTTTAGCCAAGGCTGCATGGTGGACTAGTGGTTAGCGCACAGGCCACACAGTTAGGCGACCTGAGTTCGATTCCACCCTTGGCCAGCTGTGGAGTTTGCATGTTCTCCCCGTGCATGCGTGGGTTTTCTGTTTAGCCAAGGCTGCACGGTGTTCAAGTAGTTAGTGCGCCAGCCACACAGCTAGGCGACCTGAGTTCGATTCCACCCTCGGCCATCTCTGTGTGGAGTTTGCTGGTGATACTGTTCCTCATCTCTCAAGCAAACCTAGCCATCATCATTATCACTTACAACTGGATCTTGAGCACCACTGTGGCATCAACTGCTATTGTTACATAGCATTATCTAAATATCTTGTTATCATCCATTCAGGTCATTGTATTCGCAGGTCTTATCCATTTGATAAGACCCAAACATGGTTTGGTTTTCGAAAATGTTGTGACTTGGGGTCTTTGAATACTGTGATTCTTCCAGGTGATTGGATTCTTTTCTTCAATGGAGTGGAAGGGATGAAAGGATAGAATTATATACAAGAGAAATGTGGTGTCGTGTTGGCTTCCCTTCCTTCTCTGTCCAGAATGTGTACATTTCTGCCCTCAAAAGAATGCTGTTTCTCTTTGAGATGCAGTCTTGACCTGAAGAGTTAGTCTGTGTTGTGACATGCATCTGCTGAGTGGAAATCTGTGCATTCCTCACTGTACTGTACAGCATATACAGTACAGCAGATTGTTTTAAATAACATTACTCATGTATTTACTTGGGCCGCACGGCGGTCGAGTGGTTGGTGCGCAGACCTCACAGCTAGGAGACCAGGGTTCAATTCCACCCTCGGCCATCTCTGTGTGGAGTTGGCATGTTCTCCCCGTGCATGCGTGGGTTTTCTCCGGGTACTCCGGTTTCCTCCCACATTCCAAAAACATGCTAGGTTAATTGGCGACTCCAAATTGTCCATAGGTATGAATGTGAGTGTGAATGGTTGTTTGTCTATATGTGCCCTGTGATTGGCTGGCCACCAGTCCAGGGTGTACCCCGCCTCTCGCCCGAAGACAGCTGGGATAGGCTCCAGCACCCCCCGCGATCCTCGTGAGAATAAGCGGTAGAAAATGGGTGAATGAATGATTATATGAGAAACAAACTAAACAATAAAGAAAGAAAAATAGATGACAGAAAAACGGGAATTGAGTCAAAATAACAAGAAGAAAGTAAAAATAATGGGAAATTTTAAAAACACAGCGAGAATAATGTCAAAATATGTATGCTAACAATGAAATGTCGTAACTTTACGTGAAAATTGTAATATGATGAAAAAGAATGTTATTTTGATAGCAAAATATACAAATATTAATGAAAAACTCTCTCTTTTTTAAGTTTTAAGTAGAAAAAAGCTCATCTAAAAATTACATCGGGCAACAAGGTACAATATTATGGGAATAAATTAAAAATATTATGGAAATAAAATAAATATATATATAAATAAAATAAATATGAGGATAAGCGGTAGAAAATGAATGAATGAATGAATGAATGACTATATGAGAAACAAACAAAACAAAAAAATGTATTGCAGAAAAATTGGAATTGAGTCAAAATAATAATAAGAAAGTAAAAATAATGGGATTTTTTTTTAAAAACAGCAGCAATTTTACGAAAATAATGTCAGAGAAAAATGTATGCTAAAAAGAAAATGTTATATACAAGATAATGTTATTTTAATAGCAAATTGAACAAATATTAAATAAAAAACTCTGTTTTTAAGATTTAAGTAGAAAAAAGCTCATTTAAAAATTACATTGGGGAACAAGGTACAATATTATGGGAATAAATTAAAAATATTACGGAAAAAAAATATATATAGCAAATATGAGGATAAGCGGTAGAAAATGAATGAATGACTATATGAGAAACAAACAAAACGAAAAAAAATGTATTGCAGAAAAATTGGAATTGAGTCAAAATAATAAGAAGAAAGTAAAAATAATGGGAATTTTTTTTAAAAACAGCAGCAATTTTACAAAAATAATGTCAGAGAAAAATGTATGCTAAAAAGAAAATGTTATATACAAGATAATGTTATTTTAATAGCAAATTGAACAAATATTAAATAAAAAACTCTTTTTTTAAGATTTAAGTAGAAAAAAAGCTCATTTAAAAATTACATTGGGGAACAAGGTACAATATTATGGGAATAAATTAAAAATATTACGGAAAAAAATATATATATATAGCAAATATGAGGATAAGCGGTAGAAAATGAATGAATGACTATATGAGAAACAAACAAAACAAAAAAATGTATTGCAGAAAAATTGGAATTGTGTCAAAATAATAAGAAGAAAGTAAAAAATAATGGGAATTTTTGTTTAAAAAACAGCAGCAATTTTATGAAAATAATGTCAGAGAAAAATGTATACTAAAAAATGTTATATACAAGATAATGTTATTTTAATAGCAAATTGAACAAATATTAAATAAAAAACTCTTTTTTAAGATTTAAGTAGAAAAAAGCTCATTTAAAAATTACATTGGGGAACAAGGTACAATATTATGGGAATAAATTAAAAATATTACGGAAAAAAAAAATATATATATATATATATCGCAAATATGAGGATAAGCGGTAGAAAATGAATGAATGAATGAATGAATGACTATATGAGAAACAAACAAAACAAAAAAATGAATTGCCGAAAAATTGGAATTGAGTCAAAATAATAAGAAGAAAGTAAAAATAATGGGATTTTTTTTTTAAAAACAGCAGCAATTTTACGAAAATAATGTCAGAGAAAAATGTATGCTAAAAAGAAAATGTTATATACATACAAGATAATGTTATTTTAATAGCAAATTGAACAAATATTAAATAAAAAACTCTGTTTTTAAGATTTAAGTAGAAAAAAGCTCATTTAAAAATTACATTGGGGAACAAGGTACAATATTATGGGAATAAATTAAAAATATTACGGAAAAAATATATATATAGCAAATATGAGGATAAGCGGTAGAAAATGAATGAATGACTATATGAGAAACAAACAAAACAAAAAAAATGTATTGCAGAAAAATTGGAATTGAGTCAAAATAATAAGAAGAAAGTAAAAATTATGGGAATTTTTTTTTAAAAAAACAGCAGCAATTTTACGAAAATAATGTCAGAGAAAAATGTATGCTAAAAAGAAAATGTTATATACAAGATAATGTTATTTTAATAGCAAATTGAACAAATATTAAATAAAAAACTATTTTTTCAAGATTTAAGTAGAAAAAAGCTCATTTAAAAATTACATTGGGGAACAAGGTACAATATTATGGGAATAAATTAAAAATATTACGGAAAAAAAAAATATATATAGCAAATATGAGGATAAGCAGTAGAAAATGAATGAATGAATGATTACATGAGAAACAAACAACATATTCCACAAACCTCACATACACTCTCTGCTGAAAGTGCTTTAAATGATTGTGTTCATACACTCCTACCCTCTTAGTGAGTTTCTCCCACTACCCTTCAGGGAAGGCCGCAGGCGTTGCAGGAGTGGGAGGAAAAGTCCTCAGGGTGAACGGTTAGGTGTGTCGATGTTTGATAGAATAACGCTGCAAGATGGCTGAAGTTTGAGGCTTGAACCGAGTTCCGGTGTTGGTTGGTTGGTCGGTCGGTAGCTTGCTGTCAGACGTTGAGTCTCAGCATTTCCCGCAGCAGCTATTCTCAGACGGAAGCATCAAGGGAGCACCCGGCCTTTCTTTAGACCACAGTCTGAATCCCTCCTCCTCAGCGGCTTCCATGCCTCCCATTTACAGTACCTGATTTTTATTATGTCTTTTTATGAGATCACACTGAAGAAAGGACACTTTCATATAAAGTTTATATAACAGTGCAAATGTCATTTGACATCACGTCTCAAAATAACTTCTCACACAACCATTCATGGGCTGCATGGTGGATGAGTGGTTAGCGTGCAGGCCACACAGCTAGGAGACTCAAACTAAGGTAAATCCACAAAGAAGTTAGATATATTTTATTGATGTCCAATATTGATTTTTTTTTGCTGAAAACCGATATTATCCGACTCTCAATTCCCGATACCGATATCAACCAATACCGATACCGATAACATGACATCTCCTGTGATGGAATGAACACATATGTGTTGTATACAGTATTTTTTTTTATATCGGTTTTCATGATTAGGAACAAATCTGATACTGATATCAACCGATATCACATTTTTATGCTGATATCAGTCATCCCTAATTTATTTAAAGGTCTCATTGTTTTGAGGTTTATATTTTAGAATGTACTTCAGGCCAAATAAAAAACAAACCAAAAAGCTAAAAGTAGAAAAAAAAAATCTCTGTGTCGTGTTACTATTATTTCATTATTATTATGTATTCGTATTGGGCTGCACAAGTGTGCAGGCCTCGCAGCTAGGAGACCCGAGTTTGATTCCACCCTCGCCCATCTCTGTGTGGAGTTTGCATGTTCTCCCTCGTGCACTCCAGGTACTCCGGTTTCATTCCAAAAACATGCTAGGCTAATTGGTGACTCCAAATTGTCCATAGGTATGAATGTGAGTGTGAATGGTTGTTTGTCTATATGTGCCCTGTGATTGGCTGGCCACCAGTCCAGGCTGTACCCCGCCTCTCGTCCAAAGACAGCTGTGATAGGCTCCAGCACCCCCCCGTGACCCTCGTGAGGATAAGCAGTAGAAAATGAATGAATGGATGGACACCGTCGAGTGGTTATCACGCAGGCCTCACAGCTAGAAGACCCGAGTTCGATTCCACATTCGGCCATCTCTGTGTGGAGTTTGCATGTTCTCCCTGTGCATGCGTGGGTTTTTATCCCGGTACTCCGGTTTCCTCCCACATTCCAAAAACATGCTAGGTTAATTAGCGACTCCAAATTGCCCATAGGTATGAATGTGAGTGTGAATGGTTGTTTGTCTATATGTGCCCTGTGATTGGCTGGCGACCAGCTGGGATAGGCTCCAGCACCCCCTGTGACCCTCATGTTTAAACCACTGGCAGCAAAAGTGAGTACAACATTCATGAAAATGTCCAAACTTAGCCGGAAGTGTCAACATTTATTATGGATACCATTATTTTTCCATTATTTTGGGAATGGATGCAAAGCTTACTTCTGGAGATATCACTTTTACGCACTTGGTGGTGCGTTTAGGGTCCTTATAAATGTTGGAATACTGTCCCGAAGGCCTGTTTCTGAAAGAAAGGGACGACTCTGTGCTTCAGTATCTCACAATACATGTTGACATTCATGTTTTCCTGAAGGAACACAGCACTCATGCAGCCCCATAGCAGGAACCACGCTTGTGTTGGTACTCCTCACTTGGTTACCACCACACATTTGACATCATCTGAACCAAGTAAGATGATCTTGGTCTCATCATGGTTCCAGTAATCCTGAGTCTGATCAGTGATCAGTTTCAAAAAGGGTCTCATCCCTCATGTCGAACAATTCTTATTTTTCCTTCTTTGCCATAAGGTGCCATGTTGAACTTCTAGTGACTCGTATGAGTGTGAGAGCGCTAGCAGCAAATCCAACACCCCCTCCTCCCCATTCACACCTAACACACTAACGAGTCACATGACCCCAGGGAGGAAAAAAATAGCGAATTGGGGCCAATTTGTACAGTTTAACATAAAGGTGTACTCACTTTTGTTGCCAAGCGGTTCAGACATTAACGGTTGTGTTAATGGGGACTGGGAATTTACATACACATATTGTACAATGACTTGTTTACATTCTATCAAGGTGCCACTCGCTGTACGAGGTCGGCCGCTTTTGTCGACATCAAATTCAAGATTCAACATTGATCATAACAACTCTAAATGAAGTGCATGCTTCCTTCAGGGAGAAGTTAAAGTAGAGGAACCAGGAAGCTGCTGTCCCATCTGCAGGAAACAGTTTCCAGGTAAGTGACCTGGAATTGCAGCCCATTCACATACAGTATATAGCCTATATCAGTGATTCCCAAAGTGTCATGGTGGTACTACAGGTGGGCCATGAGAGATCATTAAAAATATGATTCATTTTTGCAAATATTATTTTTTAAATTATTTTTTATTGTAAAATATTTAGTGCACAATTAAAAAAATATTTATAGGCCAAAGTAACAACCTATTGAGTTATTGACCTGTCACAATATTTGAGGAACCTTATACAGTTTATGATTGGAACGTAGCTCTCTGGTCATCATGCCAGTCTTGAATGCAGTTATGAAAAGTATGAGAATTAATTTTGTCTCGTGTGTAGATCAAAAGTTTGGGCTTCCTTTATCCCCCTGCTTTCATTTCAATCCTGGATAATAATAATAAGAATAATAATACTAATAATAAGAATAATAATACTACTAATAATAATAGTATATATTATTATTATTATATAATTATTATATTATAATAATACATTATTGTTTTAATAATAATGATATAATATATTTATATTTTATTATATATATTATATAATATTTATATAATATAAATTATATATAATATCTATATTATATAATATATATAATATTATATATTATATATAATATAGCAATAATAATATCAATAATATTATTATAACAACAATAATAATAAATATAATGATAATATATCATTATTATTCTTATTATAATTCTTATTATAATATTATTATTATTATTATTATTATTGTTATTGTTATTATAACAATAATAAAAATAAATACAATAATAATAATAGATCATTATTATTCTTTTATAAATATCATAAATATTATTAAAAATAAATATAATAATAATAATAGATCATTATTTTTATTTTTATTTTTATTTTTATTTTTATTTTTATTTTTATTTTTATTTTTATTTTTATGTTTATTTTTATTTTTATTTTTATTTTTATTTTTATTTTTATTTTAATTTTAATTTTAATTTTAATTTTAATTTTAATTTTAATTTTAATTTTAATTTTAATTTTTATTTTTATTTTTATTTTTATTTTTATTTTTAAGGGCTCTGAGAACGCAGAATTTCATCTATGTACTGTTTATAGGACAAAGGTGGGCCGCAGACATTTTTTAGATTTTCAAGTGGGCCCTGAGTTGGTAAAGTTTGGGAACCCCTACATCACGGCCTACATTATGGTTCTTGAGATTCTTTGGTGGCTTATTAAATAGCAGTGCTGCCACAGTGCCCAATTAGCGAGATATTGTCTTCTATAACCTTCATTTGGCCTTAAATCTCCTTGCTTCACAAGCGGGGAGGCCACAGCGGTGTCACTTTGCTCCCTAGAAAGAAACTCTCTGGCTCCAGCTCCGATGACTTTGTCACAAATGAAACCAAAAATAGATTCTCCACTTCACAATATTTCCCTTTGCCTTCAACCCACCCTTTGTCTCTGTGTGGAATTGTTAGCCGAAACCGTGCCCGAGTGCCGTCGCTACGTACAGGTCAAGAACATCACCAAGGGAGACTGTCGCCTCGACAACGTGGAGGTCAGCTTCTGCAGGGGGAGATGTCTTTCCAGGACTGATGTCATCTTGGAGGTATGGATCAAATAAATACACACACATACTTGGACAATCTACATGGCAGGGGTGTTGGAAGTTCAGCCTGGGGGCCATTTTTTTATTGTCCTGCACATGTATAGACGTATAGCACCCCTATAGTCAACCTTTATCAAGTCATTATCAAGTCCAGTTCTTACAGTCACCAATGGAGAATATTACACATTATGTCTTCTCAATGCCTTATATTGAGCCATTTATATGCTTGAAAATAATAATTATTAGTAATTAATTAATTATAAATAATTAATTATAATTAATTAATTATAATTAAATAATAATGAATAATATTATTAATATTATTAATTATATTAATAATTAATATTACCCACAATTTAATAAAATTAACTTAAATATGCAATTTTTTCTTAAAGGGGGACTTATTATGTTGTGTTGTGGACTTCTATAGAGCAGCTACACACAATAACCATTTCTAGTTCTTCCAGGATCTGCACCTATTCAGCTGTATTTCTTTGGATTTCGTGATTCTGGCAAAAATGGTCCGCTTTAACGTATTCCGCCTCCAGGCACGCCTCCTGCGCTGTGGTTGGTCACACTGCCGACTGCATAGAAAGACTTCCGGTTTGTGCTGCTAACTTTATAGACGTTGATAAACGGTATAGGAGTCAGGTATACGTATATGAGTGGTTAGCGTGCAGACCTCGCAGCTAGGAGACCCGGGTTCAATTCCACCCTCGGACATCTCTGTGTGGAGTTTGCATGTTCTCCCCGTGCATGCGTGGGTTTTCTCCGGGTACTCCGGTTCAGGGTACTCCTCCCACATTCCAAAAACATGCTAGGTTAATTGGCGACTCCAAATTGTCCATAGGTATGAATGTGAGTGTGAATGGTTGTTTGTCTATATGTGCCCTGTGATTGGCTGGCTGGCGACCAGTCCAGGGTGTACCCCGCCTCTTGCCCGAACACAGCTGGGATAGGCTCCAGCACACCCGTGACCCTCATGAGGATAAGCTGTAGAAAATGAATGAACAAATGCTTGAAAATGGTTAGCGATAAAGCCATCCTGTATATTACAAAAATCATAAGTATATCCCAAAGTTTTTGATGGGGTAATTATACTCATCGAATGTGCATATTATGACATCACAAGTCAGAATTTGTCAGATACATTGTCAGATACCGGCTCATCAAAATGTCTCATCCACTTGTGATACTGTTCCCCATCTCTCAAGCAAACCTAGCCATCATCATTATCACTTATCACTGCCTCAACTGCTATTGTTACATAGCGTTGTCTATATGTCTTGTTATCATCAAGCAGTAGAAAATGAATGAATGAACGAGTCAGGTATAGGATCAGAACTGGACAGTTTCTCAAGAAAATAGGTTACCTTAGGGTACTTAGGGTTTTCTACATTATCTAATGTGTTTTGCGGGACTACCAGTGTGTAACAAACTCGGGTCGAGCCACTAATTGTGGTGAAAAAAGACTATGAGGAACCCCACTTCCTGTATGCACACTCTATAATGCTACACAGACAAGCGCTTTTGCTCCATGACTTAATAAACAAAATAAACACACTTAGGCATAATCAATATGTGGATCCGTCACCGTGTTTTCCTCCAAAGCTAACTTTGGGAAAAGTTACCGTGATCAGCAAATGCATGACTCCAAACCATCATCTGTTCAAAGTGGTTCCACACAAACCCTCCGTTAACATGGCTGCTAAATGGGGCACACACACCATTTAGGTGTGGAGTCACTGGGGATCTAAAAATAGATGTGTTGATTAGTGCACGTGGCGGAGAATGCTGGGGGGTCACGTGTTGAGCTTGTTAAAGCTTCCGTTTTGCCTCCTTGCCTTTTCTGCCTTTTTGTTGTATTCTTCTTTCTTCTCTCGCAAGACGGCAAAGACAGAAGCGCATCACCATGGCGACTTTGTTCTCTTTTGGCATCCATACATCTCCGCTGTGTAAAAATAGACTCAGTCATGCCGGGAGATTAGTAAAAATAAACATCAGCTGAGCCAAATGTGTCATTACCTACTGTTACTGTGGCAACGGGGCATGGTAACAACTCGGGGTGCTCCCTTCAGGGTTTTATGTTGTCGATATCGATCATATTGATGAAGTGTCATTTTTTGGATGTATCCATGATGAGTGCTATTGGCCAGGGTTGCCGTGTAGGGGAGAAAAGTTTGGACAATGAATTATTTTCCATATAATAACAGCCCTAGCCCGCTAACCTTTACTGTATGGAGAATGGCTCATTTTATTTGTGTTTTACTTAGCAAAAATGGTAACATCATTGAATCAAATGGCTATTTAGAGGGTTAAAATAATACAAATATTTACATGTTTACATGTTACACAGAAGAAATGGCCACACTAAAAAATGGTTTGGTGATAATAGATTGTCCTTGAACTTAAATAAAACTAAAATCATGCTGTTTGCTAATAGCATAAAGGAAATGCACCAGCAAATACAAATAGACGGTGTAGACATTGAAAGGGTGATGGAAAATAAATTTCTGGGGATCACAATAGATGAAAATATGAGCTGGAAACCTCATATTACAAATATACAACATAAGGTGGCCAGAAATATTTCAATATTGAACAAAGCAAAATTTGTTATCAATCAGAAATCACTCCACACTCTTGGGCTAATAACTATAAAAGCAATCTTCACTCGCTAAATGTACCACAAAAAAGGTCAGTAAGGATAATTCATAATGCCGCCTACAGAGAACATACTAACTCCTTATTTCTAAAATCACAAATACTTCAACTTGCTGATATAGTTCATCTTCAAACAGCTAAAATAATGCATAAGGCTAAAAATAACCAATTCCCTAAAAATGTCATCCAATACTTCTCTACAAGAGAGGAGAAATATGATCTCAGGGAAGAAGTACATTTGAAACACTTATATGCTAGGACTACGTTAACTAAACTAAACTAAACTAAACTAAACTAAACTAAACTAAACTAAACTAAAAATAAAAGTAAAAACAAAAACTAAACTAAACTAAACTAAACTAAACTAAACTAAACTAAAAACAAAAACTAAAAACAAAAACTAAAAACAAAAACTAAAAACTAAAAACTAAAAACTAAAAACTAAAAACTAAAAACTAAAAACTAAACTAAAATAAAAGTAAAAACAAAAACTAAAAACTAAAAACTAAAAACTAAAAACTAAAAACTAAACTAAACTAAAAATAAAAGTAAAAACAAAAACTAAACTAAACTAAACTAAACTAAACTAAACTAAAAACAAAAACTAAAAACAAAAACTAAAAATAAAAACTAAAAACTAAAAACTAAAAACTAAAAACTAAAAACTAAAAACTAAAAACTAAAAACTAAAAACTAAACTAAACTAAAAATAAAAGTAAAAACAAAAACTAAACTAAACTAAACTAAACTAAAAACAAAAACTAAAAACAAAAACTAAAAACAAAAACTAAAAACCAAAAACCAAAAACTAAAAACTAAAAACTAAAAACTAAAAACTAAAAACTAAAAACTAAAAACTAAAAACTAAAAACTAAAAACTAAACTAAAAATAAAAGTAAAAACAAAAACTAAACTAAAAACTAAAAACTAAACTAAACTAAACTAAACTAAACTAAACTAAACTAAACTAAACTAAACTAAACTAAACTAAACTAAACTAAACTAAACTAAACTAAACTAAACTAAAAATAAAAGTAAAAACAAAAACTAAACTAAACTAAACTAAACTAAACTAAACTAAACTAAACTAAAAACAAAAACTAAAAACTAAAAACTAAAAACTAAAAACTAAAAACTAAAAACTAAAACTAAACTAAACTAAACTAAACTAAACTAAACTAAACTAAACTAAAAACAAAAACTAAACTAAACTAAACTAAACTAAACTAAACTAAACTAAACCATTACTAAACTAAACTAAACTAAACAGAAAGGCAGGAAGTGAACAAATGTAACAGTTACTGATTGTAAAAGTACCAGATGGAGGGGTAGGATTTAATAAGCTTTGCTTCTTCCTACTCCTTTTGGACATGTGGAACTGTGAACTGATTATGTGATGCATTCAATTGTAATCTGATGCATGTTCATGTGAAATTCAACCATTACCATTACTACCATTATTACCATTATTACCATATTACCATTACTACCATTGATTATGTTTGTACAATACAACTAATACAACCAATAAGAATTCCCTCTCAGTCAAACTTTTCCTCAACTTTGCTTCACTTCTGTCTCTCCATCAAGGAGCCGTACTTGAGGTCCGTGTGCGATTGCTGCAGTTACCGCCTGGACCCCGACAACCCCGTCCGCTTTCTCAACCTGCAGTGTGACAGCGGTGAGAGCGAGCCGGTCGTCCTGCCTGTCATACACAGCTGCGAATGCACCAGCTGCCAAGGTGAGGCCAAGCCAGACATTTGAATGGACGTCTCATATTTCATTGTGAGGCGCCCGGATTTAGATAAATGTAAAATCCTAGCATGCCGCACATGGCAGAATTCCACACATGGCGGAATTCATGAATACCAGCACGGAAACCTCCTGAGACCCAGACATGTATGTTTATATATACAAGGTGTACTAGTTCTATTACGCTTACTGTTTGCTACTGTTTTCAACTAGCTATATTACATTCACTGTTCAGTACAACTAGCCATGTTACATTCACTATTCAGTACAACTAGCCATGTTACATTCACTATTCAGTACAACTAGCCATGTTACATTCACTATTCAGTACAACTAGCCATGTTACATTCACTGTCCAGCACTGTTTAACTAGTTATCTTACACTAATTGTTCAGCACCCTTTAACTAGCCATGTTACATTCACTGTCCAGCACTGGTTAACTAGCCATGGTACATTCACTGTTCAGTACTGTTAAACTAGTTATCTTACAGCCACTGTTTGGTACTGTTTAACTAGCCATGTTACATTTGCTGTTCAGTACAACTAGCCATGTTACATTCACTATTCGGTACTGTTTAACTGACCATGTTACACTCACTGTTCAGTACAACTAGCCATGTTACATTCACTATTCAGTACTGTTTAACTAGCCATGTTACACTCACTGTTCAGTACAACTAGCCATGTTACATTCACTATTCGGTACTGTTTAACTAGCCATGTTACACTCACTGTTCAGTACAACTAGCCATGTTACATTCACTATTCAGTACTGTTTTCATCTAGCCATGTTACATTCACTATTCTGCACTGTTTAACTAGTTATGTTACATTCACTGTTCAGCACTGTTTAACTAGCCGTGTTACATTCACTGTCCGGCACTGTTTAACTAGTCATGTTACATTCACTGTTCGGAACTGTTTAATTGGCCATGTTATATTCACTTTTTGTCACTGTTTAACTAGTCATGTTACATTCACTGTCCAGCACTGGTTAACTAGCCATGTCACATTTACTGTTCAGCACTGTTTAACTAGCCATTTTACATTCACTGTCCGGCACTGTTTAACTAGCCATGTTACATTCACTGTCCGGCACCCTTTAGCTAGCCATGTTACATTCAATATTCTGCACTGTTTAGGTAGTCATGTTACATTCACTTTTCAGTACTATTTAACTAGTTATCTTACACTCATTGTTCGGCACTGTTTAACTAGCCATGTTACATTCACTGTCCGGCACCCTTTAACTAGCCATGTTACATTCACTTTTCAGCACTGGTTAACTAGCCATGTTACATTCACTGTCCAGCACCCTTTAACTAGCTACGTTACATTCAATATTCTGCACTGTTTAACTAGCCATGTTACATTCACTTTTCAGCACTATTTAACTAGTTATCTTACGCTCATTGTTCGGCACTGTTTAACTAGCCATGTTACATTCACTGTCCAGCACTGTTTAACTACAGTAGTTAACCAGTCTTATTACAACATATTGTTAAGCACTGTTTAGAAAAAAAAGCATTTATTTAATCAAAAGTTTAAAAAATATCCTCTATTCAGTCATCCCTCCTTTATCACGGTTAATTTATTCAAGGCCAGTGAATTTCAAAGTAGGATTCAATATTAATAAATGGAATATTTTTGGAGTTAGAGCATAGAAAACCTGTTTATGACTTTGCAAATACTGGTTTTAACATTATTAGAGCCCTTTAGATGTGAAATAAGACTTTCAAATGGAGTGCGAAAGAAGGACAAAGAAGCCAAACACTTACCACTTCCACACAGAATGGGAGGATACTTTTTTTTCACTGGATCTCAGCTGTGGTCAGTCTCCACACAGTGTGAAATCATTCTTTGAAAAAACACGATAACAACACATTGGAGTTGTGTCGGGGGTTCTTTAGCGTCATCTGTTACGCTTTTGTTTAGTAATTCTTTCACTAAGAGTCGGATTGGCTGAAAGGTTTTGTCCACAGTCAATTGCCCAACACTTCCATTTCCACTCATCCACCGCTTTCATGCAGCCTCACTTGAACGTAGTATGTCCGCCCGAGTCCGCCATCAATAATTCAATCACAGATCCCACCTCCGATTGCGTAAGATAATTGGATGTAGCCGGGGTACGACGCGGAGTATCCCCCAGCTCAAATTCCCTTCTCAGTGCTACAATCCCATGGACACCACGTCTGACGGATTTGGTCGCTATGGCAATGAGTCTTTGACACACGCGCACATGCCAGCTGCCTTGGCGTGATATATTATGTGAGTGCTTGTCTCCGAGTGCGGATGATTCACACTGCTCCGTTCTTCGGGTCCCGTCGGTGCTCTTTTGTGACATGTAATTATCCCACGTACATCTGCAATTCAACAATCCATGATGTTGTTTAGGGTAGAAACCCCCCACATGCATGCAATAAAAGAGGACATACTTTAGAGACATGGTTTTTAACTCGTGGATTTGGACCCAAAAGTGGCTCGTGGATGCAGCTTGGTTGGGTCACAGACAGGTGGTCAAAAATATTTATAAAAATATGGACTTTAAAGTCAAATTAAACAAC
Organism: Doryrhamphus excisus; assembly: GCF_037039965.1. Taxonomy (NCBI): domain Eukaryota; kingdom Metazoa; phylum Chordata; class Actinopteri; order Syngnathiformes; family Syngnathidae; genus Doryrhamphus; species Doryrhamphus excisus. The sequence goes on from NC_136361.1 coordinate 6,103,750, forward strand.
ATTTTAGCCATCTTCTTCCTTGGTATACACGTTTATACTGTAGATTGCACAGAAAGGTGATTTAAAAAAAACCACACAATATAAAACAATATAAAATTTAAATTAAAAATAAGTGCAAAAATAATTAAAAATAAATAAAAGATACTAAATAAAATAAATAAAAGATAACAATAAAATATTTGACTTAAATAGAAGTGTTAAAAAATGATGCAAATAAATAAAAGATTAAAAAATGTAAGAAATAATTTCTAAAAATGCCTTACATAAAATTTTAAATATAAAAAATATACAAATTAAAAATACAATTGACAAATTACATAAAAATTTAAATAAATACAAATAAAAATTATTTCAATAAAACATAGAACCAACAACAGAAGCTTAAAAACAAATAAAAATGACTTAAAGTGTAGAAATATTTAAAAACAAATACAAATAGAAATTACTTAAAAAGTGTAAAAAAATCAAAATAAATAAAAATCTAAATTACTTAAATGTGTAAATACAAATAAAAATGACTTAAATAAAAACAAAAGCTTAAAAACCTGAAAGTGTGAAACATTATAAATAAAAATAAAAAGTGTAAACTTCAAGTGTAAAAAATATTTAAAATAAATACAAATAAAATTGACTTAAATAAAAGTGCAAAAAAGAATACATATAAATAAAAATGACTTAAAGAAAAGAGTAAAAAATAAAAATAAAAATGACTTAAATAAAACAAAAAAAAATGTTTTAAGTGTAAAAAAAATGTTTTAAAAAATACAAATTTAAAATACGTTAAGTGTAAAAAATGATCAGTGAAGCATAAAAACATAAACATGTAAAAACTGGGGTCTTTTGTGGACAGTGGATTAAGTATGGTGTACATTTTACGTGTTAATTATTACTGACTTATGGTGAATGAAATGTGTTTTTTGCCCAATTTTAGAGAAAAAAAATAGCACGCAAACACATATTGATGCTAACAATGGCTATATTTACGTACTTACGGTTACTACGTAGCCAAGAGTTCCATCACCACACACTCAGGCGTTTGTAGTACAACATCCCGTGTACAGACACGGCTCTGTACTGCATTGTACTCAATCAGTCTCAAAGTGTCAAAGTATCAACACACTTATGCACTCAAAACGCTCAGTTTAAGTACGGAGGTGCAGAAACTGTAACACAGGCTGTATTTCCACTTCCTCCTGCTCATTGCTGCTCTGTTATTCCTCTTCATTCACAGGAGGTGACCTGTCCAGACGATGAGGACGCGTAAGGAGAGTCCCAGCCACATTTTTAATGTGCGTCGAAACCAACCAAGTACACAGAAACCTGTATTAGAGGGAATGGATGAATGAAACCCTCTTTAGTCCTTAGTCATTATATGACTTTATACTTTAAACGTCTTATTCTTTGTCTTGTATAAACTTTTTCTACTCTATTTTTATAATATTAAAGGGCCTGTGATCTATTCTAAATACACTTAAGTAGACAGATCGTCAAGTCCTGGTCCACTATGATCTTTACTGACTATAATGTGCCCGCATAAGTTAATATCGACCTACATGATCCACTGATTGTGACAGCTCGATTAACTATTTACAACTTTGACATTTAGAGCTAAAATGTGCATGTGCACGTGTGTGCGCGCATGTGTGTTCGTGTGCATGCTTTAAAATTTCCCTACTATGCGTAACCTTCTGCACGCTACACTCATCCATGCTCCTCCACTTCCTGTGTGTTAATACACGATATTTATGCCACCTTGTGGCTGTTTAGATAGCTTAAAACTAAAAATTATATTAAATATATTAAAATTGTATAAAAGTATGTTCTTCCATCATCGCCTCTCGTGCAAAAAAATGTTTTTTATGGAACCATTGAGAAGTTTTGTGGTTGACTATAACATATTAATCAAAAGACAAAGATATACAATATGTTTTATTCTGGTCACTAGGCATCATTAGGCGGCATTAGATTACCATCACACTGTATGATCACATGATAAACTGAAAAAAAACAATCTCCTCCCATTCAGTGTGGAAGTGGTAAGTTTTTTAAACCCTTTAAGTTTAGAATACAGTAAATGAATTGGATCCCCTAGGAATGGGATGTAATAATAGAAGTACAAAGGTCACTATAGGCCCCACACTACCGCCACCATATTTTACTGTTGCTATAATGTTCTTTTTCTGAAATGCGAAATGTAATGGGACACTTACAAAAACTTCAACTTTTGTCTCATCAGACGACAAAAGATTTTCCCAAAGGTCTTTGGGATCATCAAGATGTTTTCTGGCAAAATTGAGTCAAGCCTTAATGTTGTTTTTGTTCAGTAGTGGTTTTGGTCTTGGGACTCTGCCATGCAGGCCGTTTTTGCCCGGTGTCTTTCTTATAGTGGAGTCATGAACACTGAGGAAAGTGCAGTTGTGGGGTCCTTTGTGACCTCTTGGTTGAGTGGTTGTATTCTTGGGAAGGTTCACCAAGTTTTTTTTTCCCATATGTAAATAATTGCTCTCATTGTAGTTTGCTGGAGTCCTAAAACGTCCTAAATATTCATAGAAAGTAAACTTCCTGGGTCTTAAATTTTATATAGGCAGTTGCAGTGGTATGTTAACATAAGCGGGCACTTCTGGACATACTGGACCAGGACTTGGTGCACATAGATGGTTCACATACACTTAAACAGAGCAATAATCAATAAAGATAAAGCATTTTTACACATACAGTATGTTATATGATGTCATTTCATATTAAGTGTTGATAGTTCAGGCACAACTATTACATGATGACGTGTTAAATAAAGGTATAGTCACATTTGTACTATCATCAAAAATTCCACGCGATATTCCTGTGATCCATACCAAGAGATCTCCTCTACCCCCTCTTGACCCTTCTACCCCTCCCCCCTCGCTGTCTTCTTGACTAAATAAGGCTGTTGAAGAGGGGTCCTGCCTCCTCTGGCTTTCAGCTAATGCACTGAATACTCCAGTGTGTAATAAGAGCGGGAACTGATGCATTTTTAATTCATACTAAAATGTCACGTTTTGACAAATAGATCTTCAGGCCTCGTCTAACTACGAGGCTGTAATCCATCACCTTTTTCTAATCATTAAAACCGTGATCACTGGAAGAAGAAGAAGAAGAAAGGGGTGGGGGGGGGGGGTGCATTCATGATGCCGTGCAGGTCATTTTGATCAATGCCGTGCGCTTTTTGGCCTGTGGATACAAAACAAGGCAGTTTTACTCACTCAATAATAAATAGATAAGGAAATGAATGATGCAACTTCTTGTGGATGGACCAATCAGATCACTTTGCTTAATTACAAAATATTAAATATAAATAAAAATATTAATTATATAATATAATTAATATAATTATATGATAATAAAATATAATAATAAAATAAATAATAATAATATAAAAATATAATATTATTTTATTATATTAATAACATATATATAATATAAAAAATATAAAAATAAAAATATAATTCACAGTTAATTGTACTGTATTCAGCTTTAATATATTTTATTACCTGGGGAAGTAAAGATCACCAATTGGATGAAATCATTTTGTAACTCTTCAATTCCTGAAGTGCCACATAGAAAACAATTACATTTTTTTCTAACAAATGCACCACAAGGTGGCGCTGTTTTTTTAACCCCAATATGGTAAGTGTCATTAATAAAATATAATACATGATAGTAATAATTAATCAGTGTTCCAACATAGCCATGCAGTAACTCTTCTATCTAGGGTGGCTCCCCCAAAAAGCCAAAGAAAAAGCAAAAAATATATTATGTTGTTATTTGACTACAACTCGTGTTGTTATGTTTGTTGTTATTAATTAAATGTGTTTTACTATTAATTAATTCATATTCAGAGTCGAGATGCGTGTGGTGAGAATGTTGTGCTGTAATTGCGTTATATCCGACAGTCAATGAAGGCACCATCGCAAGCCTGACGGGAGGGAAACCCCACGCTGTGACGTAATGCAGAGCTCGTGAGGTGACTTAATTCTTAATGCAGCAATACACACGCCATGTTTATCTCTTATACGGCTGTTTTTCTTTAACTCATCTTTCTATAAAACGATGGAATACTTCCCTACAGCGTCAAATTAACCCCTCGTTTAAAGAGCATGGATTAATATTCCAAACACCGGCGACGGCAGACGTTTGGCTGGTGAAACAAGCCATTGAACCACAATGGACCCCTCCTGCGATGCCTTGCGATGTTTAACACATATGAAAAAACACTTTAAACGTCCTGAAGAAGTGTCATATTCAGTTTTATGCTTAAATTTCACCCACTATGTCCCAAAGTGACAAATAACATAAACATTTTTATGTGACAGTTATGTCACATGACAGTTATGGTCATCACAGGCTTCCCTAAAATGGCCGCCTGTCAGGTAAGCTAGCTAAGCTTTTTTTTTAGCCATTAAAAGGTAATTTTAAAGCAATTTAATAATTCTAATACTTTAATAGGGTGTCAAATATTACAGTTAAATTGTTCTCATTGTATTTATTCTGTGCATTCATATAAAATAAGTTGCTAGCATTAAAATAGGCAAGCCTGATGTAACGCATATGCCATAATTAGCAAAAACGCTAATAAGAAATGTAATAACTTTCACTGTTTTTCACTATTTTTAAAAATTATTATTATGTTCTTTGGTTCAATTCAAAGTATATTTTGAGCATAAAAAGAGTCAAGATATTAAAAAAGGCACAATGTAGTGTTTTGAATAACGTAATAATGCATAATACAAAGTTTTGCCTGGTTTCGATATCACTAATGAGCGATACTGCTTTGGACAAAGGACAAAAAATTCAGGAAAATATGTTTAATTTTTATTGGATTTTTAAATTATTTTTTAATTCACATAAGTCAAACATTGTTAAAAAAAAGTTCAATATTATGAATCACGTCATGATGAAGTACGTATGTAACAATATCAACAATGTTCTACGCATCGGGGTAGTATCGACGCGGTATCACACTTGGCATCGCTGTAATCGATATTTGCATCAACTATCCCAGTATGATTTTGATACTTTAACATAAAGTGACGTTTTTGGACATTTTTTTTAAATCCCGAAAAAGCAGGCGGGGTGGTGCTTTCCGTGAAGGGTTAAAGAGGCGCAGCTTGAGCCGCTGGAGCTCAAATCATCCAGCATAGGAGGAGGAAGAGGAGGCGGATTAACACCTCCGACATACTCATCAAAGTGGATTCGGGCTTCTTTCTGGAATAAATATGGATTCATTAAGAACAATTTGACGCTCCAGCACCAGAAGCCTCCATGGACGGACGCAACCACAGCGACGCTCCCCGGGTCCGCCTCACTGTGGTGCGCCATGAAAGGTGTGTGTGGATGATCCACTGAGGGAAGGAAATATCACCTGACAAGCTCCCTCCTCCCTCCCCACCAGCACCGACACGGAGCAGAGGTGGGGGGGACACAAGCGCACACACACCGTCGCTGCCCGCATCTTGTCAACGGGAGGCACTGAACGCCTCACAGCTGCGGTGCGTTTCTAGGAAGGACGCAACTTTTCCTCTTTACAACTGTTACATCGTGTCGCTTCCTTTTTGGTACCGCGGAGACTGGACCCAGCAGTCTGGGAAGAAAAAAAAAGTCCAGTAAAAGTCTTGGTAAAGTCCCGGGGCCACTGCATCGAAGATGCCGGTCCGGAGAGGCCATGTGGCTCCTCAGAACACCTTCCTGGACACCATCATCAGGAAATTCGACAGTCAAAGTAAGTTCTTTCTGTGTTTGTCCACTAATGATATTTCATAGTTTTCAAGTATTGGTGTATTGGACTGTTTTTTTTTATGTTTTTAAATTATTTTTAATTATATTTATTTTTTTATATATTTAAATATTATATAATAAATATATTATATTTTATTATATTATATTTAGGATTGTTTTAGGACTGTTTTTTTATTTAATTATATTTATATATATTTATATTATTTATTTATTTATATTATATTTATTTATATTTATTTATTATTTACATATTATTATATGTGCATCCTAAAAATACCATTCCCAATAGAAGAGAGCTTGTCTTTACACCAGGGATGTCCAAACAGCTCCTTTTTGCTTAACTGGCCCTTGGCATATTCCAAAAAATAAAGATTAATGTATTATTAATAAGATGATAAATACATTGGAACACGTTTTATGATTTTTCTGCCTTTAATTTGTTGATCGTGATTATAAACAGTGTTATTTTAGGTAAACTATTCTTTATTCTTTATTTATATTGTAACAATATCAGCAAAATAGTATAATTACATTTTTATTAAATATATATATTTTTAACAAACTCAAATAAATCTTGAAAAATAAACAAAAGTAAAAAAAATGCCATTGGTCCTTGGTATCTTCTAAAAATGAAAGAATTCATTATTCACTAGGAAAACATTTGGACAGCGCAGACTGTCCCCCCACATTACAAAAATACCCCCCATAAATATTAGTCCTACATTTATTTTATCTACATGTTTAGATTCCGTGACCATGCAATAGAAAACATACAATAGAAGGGTTTAAATGACATAATGACGTTAACTGATGTTAGCATGCTAACATTATTATAATAGCGCTGAAATGAAAATACATTTAAGTTAGTTCGTTATTTTAGTATGCTAAATGCTAACGTTATTGTGCTAACACATGTTTGTATGAGTGCTTACCCCAGAAAATGACAATAAAAAATTGTAAAATTATGTTAGCAAAATAATATGCAAATGTTAATGCTAATTTTAGTATGCTACACTCGCATAATTGTGTAAGTGCCGACCTCTGAAAATGCCAAAAATATTAGTATAATTATGTTACAATGGTAACATGCTAACATTATCATGCTATCACCTAGCATAATAGTGCCAAGTGTTTATATAAGTGCCTACCTCTGAAAATGCTAAACATTTCCGTGTAATAATGTTAGCATGCTAACACCTAGCATAATAGTGCCAAGTGTTTATACAAGTGCCTACTCTGAAAAAAATGGTAAAATTAGGTTAGCAAAATAACATGCTAATTTTACCATGCTAACCCTCTGGAAATGCTAACAATATTAGTATAATTATTTTAGCATGTTAACATTAGCATGTTACAATCTAGTGGTAAGTGCTCAAAATCATATTCATGAAAATCTGTTAGCATATCCTTAGCATGCTAACCCCTGAAAATGCAAAAAAATTTCAGTGTAATAATGTTAGCATGCTAACATCTAGCATAATAGTGCCAAGTGTTTATACAAGTGCTTACTCTGAAAAAAATGGTAAAATTAGGTTAGCAAAATAACATGCTAATGTTACCATGCTAACCCTCTGGAAATGCTAACAATATTAGTATAATTATTTTAGCATGTTAACATTATAGCATGTTACAATCTAGTGGTAAGAGCTCTATATCATATTCATGAAAATCGCCAAAAACTGTAGTGCTCATGTTATGTCCCTGCAATGCTGGCATGCTAATGTTAGCATGCTAACACCTAGCATAATAATCTACTTATGAAAATAGCTAGTTTGAACATTAAGTCACTGTATAACTGGACAGTAATTATGCTGATGTTGTCGTTTCACACTGCTTAGCGATGATGAAGTTTGCATTTTTTTCTCTATTTATGTAATATGGAAAAAACTTTATCCTGCACACAAGATCATAAAAAACAAACACAGACAATATATCCAGTGTATTATATACTGTACTAAATGTTTCATGGTGCCCTTGGGCATGGAATTCTAGTGTTTCTTTATTGCAAAACGTAACCAGGCTGAAATCCACCCTCACTCCATCCTGCAGCTGTGTTATCTTTGATGCAAATCATTTATACCCCCCCCCACACCCACTCCCCCCCCCACTTTTGACTGCGTGAGCGGACTTCAAACGAGCCTCTCTGTGGTCAACAATGGCACCTTTCCTCTGGAAATGCACCCCAGGGTGTGATGCAGACAAGGAGGATGGTGATAGGGTGGTAGCGCTCTGTTGTATCAACTCGGGTTGCCAGGTGTTGCTTGCATAAGTCTCCCGTAGCAGCTGTGTGAAACAAATTAGTTCCTCTTGATCAACTCTCTTGCCATCATCAGGTGGAGTGGAGTGGAGTTGGTACAGTAAGAAACATATGGAATATGTTCACTGAGATCCAAGTTAATAGAAACATTTCCAATATTTGGAAAATATTATGGTAATGGTTTAATTTCATTTGAACATGCATCAGATTACAATTGAATGCATCACATAATCAGTTCACAGTTCCACATGTCCAAAAGGAGTAGGAAGAAGCAAAGCTTATTAAATCCTACCCCTCCATCTGGTACTTTGACAATCAGTAACTGTTACATTTGTTCACTTCCTGCTTTCCTAATATAATTTAAGTATTATTTTTTATTAATTTTTATTTTTTATTATTTTAGTTTTATTTTATTATTTTTTACTTTATTGTATGAATTTTATTTTTTCAATTTTTCAATTTTTTATTTTTAAAACATTTTTTATAAATGTTTTTGTCAAGTACGAGGTGTTATGACCATACAATGACATAATGGGTAATTTTAATTTTAATTTTAATTTTAATTTTAATTTTAATTTTAATTTTAATTTTAATTTTAATTTTAATTTTAATTTTAATTTTAATTTTAATTTTAATTTTAATTTTAATTTTAATTGCATGATTTTAGTTTTACTTAGGTTCAATCTATTATCATCAAACTGTCTTTTTAGTGTGACCATTTCTTCTCTGACCTTTCTAATGATTTCATCTGTACTCCCCCCAGAACAAAAAGCAGTGGTATCATCCGCAAATAATACCAGCTTTAAGCTTTTTCTTAAGGAAGAAAGACTTACACAGCAATATACATGCAAAGCAGTAGTAATTTAATTGGATGTGTAACCCACAAGGTATTCCGGGTAATTTCCTTTCTTTTTGGGCTCCCCCAGCATAACCTTGAACAGGAATTCTGTGACGCCACAGAGGTGAACATATTCCACCGCTTTATGGTACATGTCATTACGCTGTGTGCATTTCTCATACGAGCATATCTGGTAGCACGTTGCCTCTTTATGTCCGACGGGGGGTGATTATTTATGTGGGGGTCCATAAGCACACATCAGTGCTTTTCCAAATGTCCCTCAGTGGCTCATTTCCTTCCCAAGAGTTGTCATGTGGTTGCAGCAGGTCTTTTACTTTGGCTACCAAAGCATGCTAATGGACATGGAGAGCCCCTTCTTTAAGGTCTAGTAGTCTCATGAGGGGCTGGAGATGACATACAGCTGCAGTCTTGACAATTCTATGAAACTCATGCACCGTATACGTACCATATAGGGTTCTGACAATAGAACCATTGGTGACTTCAATACTGGTTATAGTGGAACCGCTTAGTCAGGGGAGTCCGAAGAATTCAGCTTGCATTTCATTTTTTAATTGGCCCTTATTCTTAACTTCAGCACAATGAAAAGGTGCACAATGTATGTCATTTTTTATCATTCTTAACTCACAGCTAGGAGACCACGGTTCAATTCCACCCACGGTCATCTCTGTGTGGAGTTTGCATGTTCTCCCCGTGCATGCGTGGGTTTTCTCCGGGTACTCCGGTTTCCTCCCACATTCCAAAAACATGCTAGGTTAATTATCGACTCCAAATTGTCCATAGGTATGAATGTGAGTGTGAATGGTTGTTTGTCTATATGTGCCCTGTGATTGGCTGGCGACCAGTCCAGGGTGTAAATCCGCCTCTCGCCCGAAGATATATTATAGTATAAGATATTATATAAATATATTATTAATATTATAATATAAATGTATTATATAAATTAAAAAAAGGTTATATTTCAACTTTATTTTGCTAAAATTAAAAATTTTTAGAACTTCCTTTATTATAGGCTATATTTCAGTTTGAAGATGAACCAGACGGGGAAAGACATCGTCGTATTTTATTTGTATGTCGACTATTCCACACAGAGTGGAGCCGAGTACTTTTTCATGGCTCATCACCAGCTCAGATGATGCAAAATAAAATCTAGTGGGAGCTTTTGGCTTCTCTGATGGCTCCTTATCAGCACGCCGGCTGAGTGAACTTCATCCAGGCGACAGTCAGAAGCAGGTTTTTTAAGTTGTCGTGCTATTTGTGATGGAAGTCATTACAGGTGGGGAAGGAATGATTCGAAAAAAAAAAAACAATCTCCACGCTCGGGTAACCATGGCAGACTAATTTATCTCCAATGTGGTGTAGTGCTTTTCAAATAATGTCCTCGGATCACACACCGTGGATGCTTAATAGTCAACCTTGGAGGGGATGATTAAGGAGGAAAAAACTTTATTTGTCGGATATATTCTGTAGTGGACAACACCTGATCACACAAAAGTAATGAGTATTAAAAATATTGCGTTTAATTGGTTCCTGAACTAACCGTGATGAGTGAATTTCTGCTGAGTTATTTAAAAATGGGATAGTTTTGTAGTTATAGCATAGGAAGCCTGTTTATGACCTTCTAAATATACTATTAGAGCCCTCTAGAGATGACGTAACACCCCTATAGTCACTTTTACACTCATTCATTCATTCATTTTTTACCGCTTATCCTCACGAGAGTTACAGGTTTGCTGGAGCCCATCATTCATATTTTTTGTTGTATTATTTTTTAACACGTTTATTTTTTAATTTGTATTTATTTGTTATTCATGCTTTTATTTGAATTATTTTACATTTTAAAACCAATTTATTTAATATTTTTTAATCTATTTTTTCACGTTTATATTTAAGTCATTTTTATGCTTTATTTATTTTTCATTTAAACCTAAACTTTAATGTATTTGCATTTTATCAATATTTATTCATTTCATTTAAGTTATTATTTTTATTATTTTATTTTTTTACACTTTTTATTATTTATCATTTTTATGCTTTTATTTAAGTCACTTGTTAGTACAATTAATTTTATTTTACATTTTTACAATCCGGAGAAAACCCACGCATGCACAGGGAGAACATGCAAACTCCACACAGAGGGTGGAATTGAACTCGGGTCTCCTAGCTGTGAGGCCTGCGTGCTAACCACCCCAATCGCAGGCATATTATTATATTTCTATAAACTTTCTTCTTTAACAATCCTTGTAGATTTTCTTTTTGTAATGTATATATATATATATATATATTTTTTTTTTAATAGTAAAACTTTAACTTTAACTAAAACAATGTATTTTTTAAATATTTTTTTAAATGTAAATGTAATTCATATTAAATAAATATATATTATTATATAAATATAAATAATTAATATTTCAACTTTATTTTTTCCAAAATTATAAGAATAATGTATATATATAATAAATAAAATTTATATAAATATATTAAATGAAATATATATAAATATATTAAATTAAATAGATAATTTTGTATCAAAAATAATTAATAAAAAATTAATACAAATTATAAGAATGTGGGAGTAGTACCCGGATAAAACCCACGCATACACAGGGAGAACATGCAAACATGCAAATACTTACAAAGTATTATGGCAATACATGTATTATGGATGAAATTAAGGCTGAAAATGTGTATTTTTACAGAATCAAGTATGCTAATGCATGCAGGCCAGATATGAATCAATCAGGTCAAGGGTACTGTACCACGCCTGTTAAATATGGCCTGTCAGGATATAGATGTTCATTGGATGATTACACACACATGACCGAGAGGTCAAAGCTGTTTTGCATCCAGATTATCGACGCGTCCGCTGGAGGAAAATCAATAGTTAGTGTAATGTTTGACTTCCATGCATGCAGGAACTTAGTACACTACGTATTTTACTACGCACAGTACTACTAAATGACTTTTATATGCCCTAGTTATTACACATTTGGTACGTGCCTCAGCTGTGTAAGCTTGCTAGCTCGGATTAATGCTACTTTTATGTTTTTATGTTTATTAGCAGTGATGTCATATATGGCTGGGACAAATCTGCAGGCACAATTTTAGTCTCTTACTTCCGGGTGCATCCGTTTGAAAACACTTCCTGTCCGCCCTTCCACTCGGCTCCCACTAGGCAACACTACTACTATCCTTATTTATATCTTAAATGGCTTATTGCTTGTTATTATGTTACTATAGTGGGTAATATGAGCCTATATGTGACTATAGGGGTGTTATTTCATGTCTGGAGGGCTCTAATAGTATACATAAATTATTGTACGGATATCAGGCATGAGAACCACAAAAAAATCAATGGCTTATTAGCTGTTATTATGTCTACTATATAGGGTAATAGGAATCTGAATGTGACTATAGGGGTGTTATGTCAAGCCTAGAGGGCTCTAATAGTATACATAAATTATTTGTTATTGTACGGATATCAGGCATGAGAAGCACAAAAAAATCAATGTCCTATTAGCTGTTATTATGTTTACCAAATTGGGTAGTATGAGTCTGAAGGTGACTATAGGGGTGTTATGTCAAGCATTGAGGGCTCTAATAGTATACATAAATTATTGGTTATTGTACGGATGTCAGGCATGAGAAGCACAAAAAAAATCAATGGTCAATTAGCTGTTATTATGTCTACTATATTGGGTACTATGAGTCTGCAGATGACTATAGGGGTGTTATTTCATGTCTGGAGGGCTCTAATAGTATACATAAATTATTGTACGGATATCAGGCATGAGAAGCACAAAAAAATCAATGTCCTATTAGGTGTTATTATGTCTACTATATTGGGTAATATGAGTCTGAAGGTGACTATAGGGATGTTATTTCATGTCTGGAGAGCTCTAATGGTATACATAAATTATTGGTTATTGTACGGATATCCGGCATGAGAAGCACAAAAAAATCAATGTCCTATTAGGTGTTATTATGTCTACTATATTGGGTAATATGAGTCTGAAGGTGACTATAGGGGTGTTATTTCATGTCTAGAGGGCTCTAATAATATACATTAATTACTGGTTATTGTACGGATATCAGGCATGAGAAGCACAAAAAAATCAATGGCCTATTAGCTGTTATTATGTTTACCAAATTGGGTAGTATGAGTCTGAAGGTGACTATAGGGGTGTTATTTCAAGCCTACAGGGCTCTAATAGTATACATTAATTATTGGTTATTGTACGGATATCAGGCATGAGAAGCACAAAAAAATCAATGGCCTATTACTGTTACTATGTCTACTATATTAGGTAATATGAGTCTGAAGGTGACTATAGGGGTGTTATTTCATGTCTGGAGGGCTCTAATAGTATACATTAACTATGGTTATTGTACGGATATCAGGTATGAGAAGCACAAAAAAAATCAATGTCCTATTAGGTGTTATTATGTCTACTATATTGGGTAATATGAGTCTGAAGGTGACTATAGGGGTGTTACTTCAAGGCTAGAGGGCTCTAATCATGTTAAAACCGTATTTTAAAGGTAGTAAACAGGTTTTCTATGCTGTAACTAGGAAAATATTCCAAGTATATATAAGAAATCCTACTAATAAGAATCCTGTATAAATAAGTGTCGATGCCCCACCTTCCCGACTTAATCCTCGCCTCTCTGTGTGATTTTCATGCTTTCCCCCGCATATGTTGGAGCGCATGCTCCCCCACAAACAACAAACAACACTTATGACCTCATTGTGAGGCCACGGCAACCTTTTGGGGCTTTGTGTTATTTGTTGCGCTCCTTAGAGAAGGACGTCGGCCAATTACAATGCTTGAATCCACCGTCCTCCCTGGAGGATGTTACCATTCGACAGCTTAAAGTACACACACTTTCATCACCATGGCAACTGCCCCCCCACCCCCCCTCCTCCTTCGACACCCCCACCCACACATCCTCCCACTGTCTCTCTCCTTCTGTGGTGCACACACTTATGTCTACCATAAGCAGGTACTTTCACATAACTTTTACAATTTATGTGCAAAAAAAATGGAATTGAACCTCCCAGACTTGAAGACAGCTAAGATTTACCTTGATTTAAAAATGTTGTTTTTCATGTCAGAGAGAGATTTAATTGTTTTGGGGTGATTTAGTACTACTGTTGTGTTGGAACGTCAATACCCAAACACAATCCATCCCAGGAGATTGTTTGACTTTAGGAATGTGCTGTTGTTTGCAATAAACTAACCAAATCCTACCCCCCCCCCCCCGAAAAAAATGGCTATTTATTCAAATGAAGCAATGTTATGGAGAGAAAACAGCAGAGGTGATCATAGTCCATTGTCTTCTAGTCCAGGGGTTCTCAAAGGGTCTCCACTTGGGACCCACATTTTCCAATGGTCATTAAAGCGAGACACATTTTTTTTTTTTTTTTTTTTTTACACTTTTATTTAAGTCATTCATATTTTTTGTTGTATTATTTTTTACGTTTTATTGAAGTAATTTTTAATTTGTATTTATTTATATTATTTTTAAGCATTTATTTCAGTCATTCATATTTTTGTTGTATTATTTTTTGTTTTATTGAAGTCATTTTAAATTTGTATTTTTTTGTATTATTTTTAAGCTTTTATTTAAGTCATTCATATTTTTAGTTGTATTTTTTTACACTTTTTACAATTTTTAATTTGAATATGGTTGTTGTTTATGTTATTTGAATTATTTTATTAACATTTTAAAGTCATTTTTGTTACTTTTTTCACATTTATACTTAAGTAATTTTTGTTTTTCATTTATTTGTTATATTTTTAAGCGTTTATTTCAGTCATTCATATTTTTAGGTGTATTATTTTACACTTTTATTTAAGTCATTTTTAATTTGAATATAGTTGTTGTTTATGTTATTTGAATTATTTTATTAACATTTGAAAGTCATTTTTTAATTTTTTCTTGGTTATATTTAAGTCAGTTTTGTTTTTTTATTTATTTGTATTATTTTTAAGCTTTTATTTCAGTCATTCATATTTTTAGTTGTATTTTTTTACACTTTTATTTAAGCCATTTTTAATTTGTTTTTATTTGTTATTCATGCTTTTATTTGAATTATTTTACTAACATTTTAAAGTCAATTGTATTATTTTTTCACATTTATATTTAAGTCATTTTTATGCTTTTTAAACCTAAACTTTAATTTAAACTTCTACAGTATATAAGTATTTTGCATTTTTTCAATATTTTTCAAGTAATTTTACACTTTCATTTTTTATTATTCATCATTTTTATGCTTTTATTTAAGTCACTTGTTAGTACAAGTTATTTTATTTTACATTTTTATTTAGTTCATTCAGTCTCATTGGAGTTGTATGCTGGAACCTATCCCAGCGGTCTTCAGGGTACACCCTGGACTGGTCACCAGCCAATCACAGGGCACATATAAACAAACAAGTGCATTCGATTTAAAACTAAAACAAATCTTTAGATAAAATTTCATGTAGTCCAATTGATATCCAAAAAATGCTTAGCTAGTTAGCATCCTGTGGACGTTAATTCTGGAATACAGTGATGTCCCTTTTTTCGTATCATTGAATGAGTTAGCCAACAACAGCAGGTCGTCGACCTGAACGTTTGGAGCTTCCTCGCTTTGAAGAGCATCCCTTCATCTTCCCAGTGGGGGAGGGAGGAAGAGATGCCTTCTGTGGCCCTGTGAGAAGACATGGAAGTGTGGCAACATAGCGTCGGACTCGCACACACACACTATTGGATTTGGGCTGTAAAACTTAATATTAATATTATACAATATGTCATTGTCCAGCTGCATCCTCCAAAATGAAGAAGCGAAGATGAAAATGTGGTAGTTTTAGTTGCTTTATTGCACCAATACACAATCAAGAGAGAAGCGAGAGGGGCTTCCCAGGTGGTTAGCTTCATTCCCGAGCTCCATCTGTTTCATTTGGCCGAGTGGGAAGAGTTGCGATAGTGCTGGAGTTTGGGTAGAGTGACGAGGGGGGGGTTGTGCTGCTGCCCCTTCTTCCTTCTCTCAAGTCCACACAGTCACGTGTTGCACAGCACGCACGCACTCGTAAACTTGGACTCGCGTAAACACCGACAGCTGACCTCACTTGCTGTCTTCTTCCTGCTCTTCGTCCTCGTTGACATCCTGTTTGATCCCTTTTTTGAAAAATAGTTACTTGCAATGTCCTTCCTGCAATGTCTTCTTATTCTCTGGCACACCAGGTGTTATTATGAGGTATGGCACATAGCGTTATCCACTGTATTTAGGTGTACATTCACAGAAAGTCCCATTATAATGTGTTTATGACCAAGGCCATTGAATCTATGGGAAACACTGAAAGCCAGGGGTGTCCAAAGTGAGGCCCGGGGGCCATTTGTGTCATTTTTTTATGAGCCAGCTTCAACTAAAAAAAAAAAAAAAAAAATGGAAAGTATTTGTAATTTTGATATTTTTACAGAAATTTTAGTAGCATAAAGTTGAACTATGACAACATTTTCAATTAAAATTTCAGTTAAAATTATGAAAAAACACACAAAAAAAAGAAAAATGGGTATAAAGTCAAAATATTATGGGAATAATAACTACGAGGACAACATTTATAAGAAAGAACATTTTTCAAGAATAAAGTCAAAATAGTAAGTGGGAAAAAATTTAATTTTATGAGAATAAGGTTGTAACAGTATGAGGAAAAATTTGAAAAAATAAAAATGTTTAAAGTCCTAAAATTATGAGAAAACAAAATATATATATATATATATATATATATATATATATATACAGTGAAGAAAATAAGTATTTGAACACCCTGCTATTTTGCTATTTCTCCCACTTAGAAATCATGGAGGGGTCTGAAATTTTCATCGTAGGTGCATGTCCACTGTGAGAGAGATAAACTAAAAAGAAAAATCCAGAAATCACAATGCATGATTTTTTAACAATTTATTTGTGTGATACAGCTGCAAATAAGTATTTGAACACCTGTGTATCATCTAGAATTCTGACCCTGAAAGACCTGTTAGTCTGCCCATTAGAAGTCCACCTGCACTCCATGTATCATCCTGAATCAGATGCACCTGTTTGAGGTCGTTAGCTGCATAAAGACACCTGTCCACCCCATACAATCAGTAAGACTTTAACTTGTAACATGGCGAAGACCAAAGAGCTGTCCAAAGACACCAGAGACAAAATTGTACACCTCCACAAGGCTGGAAAGGGCTACGGAGCAATTACCAAGCAGCTTGGTGAAAAAAGGTCCACTGTTGGAGCTATCATTAGAAAATGGAAGAAGCTAAACATGACGGTCAATCTCAATCGGAGTGGAGCCCCATGCAAGATATCACCTCGTGGGGTCTCAATGATTCTAAGAAAGGTGAGGAATCAGCCCAGAACTACACGACAGGACTTGGTCAATGACCTGAAAAGAGCTGGGACCACCGTTTCCAAGGTTACTGTAGGTAATACACTAAGACGTCATGATGTGAAATCATGCATGGCACGAAAGGTTCCCCTGCTTAAACCAGCACATGTCAAGGCCCGTCTTAAGTTTGCATATGACCATTTGGATGATACAGAGGAGTCATGGGAGAAAGTTTTATGGTCAGATGAGACCAAAATAGAACTTTTTGGTCATAATTCCAATAAGCGTGTTTGGAGGAAGAAGAATGAAGAGTACAATCCGAAGAACACCATCCCTACTGTGAAGCATGGGGGTGGTAGCATCATGCTTTGGGGGTGTTTTTCTGCACATGGGACAGGACGAGTGCACTGCATTAAAGAGAGGATGACTGGGGCCGTGTATTGTGAGATTTTGGGGAACAACCTCCTTCCCTCTGTCAGAGCATTGAAGATGGGTCGTGGCTGGGTCTTCCAACACGACAACGACCCGAAGCACACAGCCAGGAAAACCAAGGAGTGGCTCCGTAAGAAGCATATCAAGGTTCTAGCATGGCCCAGCCAGTCTCCAGACCTGAACCCAATCGAAAATCTTTGGAGGGAGCTCAAACTCCGTGTTTCTCAGCGACAGCCCAGAAACCTGACTGATCTAGAGAAGATCTGTGTGGAGGAGTGGGCCAAGATCCCTCCTGCAGTGTGTGCAAACCTGGTGAAAAACTACAGGAAACGTTTGACCTCTGTAATAGCAAACAAAGGCTACTGTACCAAATATTAACATTCATTTTCTCAGGTGTTCAAATACTTATTTGCAGCTGTATCACACAAATAAATTGTTAAAAAATCATGCATTGTGATTTCTGGATTTTTCTTTTTAGTTTATCTCTCTCACAGTGGACATGCACCTACGATGAAAATTTCAGACCCCTCCATGATTTCTAAGTGGGAGAAATAGCAAAATAGCAGGGTGTTCAAATACTTATTTTCTTCACTGTATATATATATATATAAATACAAAATAGCGCACTCTTCCTGCTCTTCGTCCTCATTGACATCCTGTTTGATCCTTTTCCTGAAAAATAATTACTTGCAATGTCCTTCCTGTAATGTCTTCTTATTCTCTGGCACACCAGGTGTTATTATGAGGTATGACACATAGCGCTATCCACTGTATTTAGGTGTAAAGACATTCACAGAAAGTCCCATTATAATGTGTTTATGACTAAGGCCATTGAATCTGTGGGAAACACTGAAAGCCAGGGGTGTCCAAAGTGAGGCCCGGGGGCCATTTGTGTCATTTTTTTATGAGGCAGCTTACTCGCATGGTCTAACTTCCCAACACCGGTCCTTCCTGCAATGTCTTCTTATTCTCTGGCACACCAGATGTTATGACAATCTACATATGTTGCATAGCGCCATCCATTGTATTTAAATGTAAGGACATTCACAGAAAGTCCCATTATAATGTGTTTATGACCAAGGCCATTGAATCTATGGGAAACATTGAAAGCTCGAGGTGTCCAAAGTGAGGCCCGGGGGCCATTTGTGTCATTTTTTTATGAGCCAGCTTACTCGCATGGTCTAACTCCCCAACACTGGTCCTTCCTGCAATGTCTTCTTATTCTCTGGCACACCAGGTGTTATGCATAGCGCTATCCACTGTATTTAGGTGTAAGGACATTCCACTCTGTCAAAATATTAGGGGAATGAAATCATTACATTACAGAGAACATTTATGAAGATTATTTAAGAAGAAAGTCAAAATATTTAGGAAAATATAATATATAAATATTATTTTATAATATTAAATTTTATTTTAAATTTTATAATATTAAATATTTAGAAAAAAAACAACAAAGATCATACTAATAATTTATTTTTATCTCCAAGGCCTCTAACATGTAATGCCCCATTATGTACTCGTTTCTGATCCTATCCATCCTGGTCACTCCCAATGAGATCCTCATCTCTGCTACCTCCACTTCTGCTCAGTGGCACTACGAGTGTAGTTTTGTTTGAAAAAAACAAAATTTTACCAGACAAGAGTTGTACTCTAACAAAAAAGTAGCAATTTTACAAGAATAAACTTGAATAAAAATATGAAAGAAAAAAAAAATTAAATATTTTAAAGTGAGCAGCAAACAAAACAGAATAAAGTTTTGGAAACTTTTGGAAAATATGGGAATACAGTCAAAATATTAGGGGAATAAAGTCATTACATTACAGAGAAAATTTATGAAGATTATTTAAGAAGAAAGTCAAAATATTAAGGAAAATATAATATAAAAATAATATAATATTATTTTTATATTTTTTATATAATATTATATATATTATTATATATTTATTATATATTTTTATAAATAATATATCATATAAAAAATATTATTTTATAAATTTTATTTTTTTAATAAAAAAATAAATTTAAAAAATTTAAAATTTTATATTTAATTTCATAATATTAAATATTTAGAAAAAAACAGCAAAGATCATACTAATAATTTATTTATTTTTATCTCCAAGGCTTCTAGCATGTAATGCCCCATTATGTACTCGTTCCTGATCCTATCCATCCTGGTCACTCCCAATGAGATCCTCAACTCTGCTACCTCCACTTCTGCTTCCTGTCTTTTCCTCAGTGGTACTACGATATGTAGTTTTGTGTGTGGACGTAGCTTTTAGTCAAATTACAGATTGTAGATCTCTGGAGGATTGAAACATCTTCTATCAAAAGCGTTGCAGTGTTGTTTCATCACTAGAAACTTTGTGATACGCCAGTAAGTGGAGAGCATTACGTCCCCAGTCGAGACGAGAGAGTTCAAACTTATGAAAGCCCTCAAACCAGCATATTTTCAGTCAGAGTGGAATGTTTGCGACAACACGGCAATCGACGGGAAGACGAACCCCTCTGATCTGTTTTCTCACCTGCGTTGACATCATCAGCTTATAAAATAGCGCTAGCGCTAAAGCATCAACACAGACATCCCTGCCAGGTTTTTAGTTTGCCTGCTTGGATGGAATAATAACTGAGCAGAGATGCATCGACTGCACCTTGTCAAGTGAGGTTCACACGCTCGGAGACGATCAATGTTTACTTTGATGTAAAAGTGAAAAAAAAACGAAGACTGAGAATGTTTAAAACCCTGATCTGCACGGTAATTATTATATGAAGTCAATAAACACTTTAGCTTATTTTCAACAATAATACAGCGGAAGCTCAGTTTTTATAGCGTTTACGGTGCGGGTGTTGGGTGATGTTGTCGTCTACTTTGCATAATTGGACTATTCATTAACTCGTTCAATCGCAGACAGTTTTCAAAAGACAACCCTTTCAGTACCCGGAACCACTGAATTATACCAACATAAACAACACAAAAATGGGGTTTACGACATAATATTAGTCCAAAAGTATACCTGGTTGAGTAAATTCTATGTAGTTTTGCCCAATTTAATAATTTTAAATAATTGTAAATAATTGTAAATAATTTTGTATAATTTTAAATAATTTTAAATATTTTTAAATAATTTGTAATAATTTTAAATATTTTGTCATATATTTTTAAAATATTTTTAATAATGTTTAATAATTTCTAATAATTTTAAAAATATTTTAAAATATTTTTTAATAATTTCAAAATAATGTTTAATAATTTTCAATACTTTCAAAATTATTTTAAACATACATTTTTTAAACAACATTTAATAATTGTAATAATTATTAATAAAAACATTAATAATTTCAATAATTATTATTACCAATTATTATTAATAATGATTAATTATTTTAATAATATTTTAAAAATAAAATACTTTGCATCATTGGCCTATTCATTAGCTCGTTCAATCGCAGACAGTTTTCAAAAGGCAACCCTAGTACCGGAACCACTGAATTATAACAACATAAACAACACAAAAATGGGGTTTACGACGTAATATTAGTCCAAAAGTATACCTGGTTGAGTAAATTCTATGTAGTTTTGCCCAATTTAATAATTTTAAATAATTGTAAATAATTTTAAATAATTTTGTATAATTTTAAATAATTTTAAATATTTTTAAATAATTTGTAATAATTTTAAATATTTTGTCATATATTTTTTAATATTTTAAATAATGTTTAATAATTTCTAATAATTGTAAAAATATTTTAAAATATTTTTTAATAATTTCAAAATAATGTTTAATAATTTTCAATACTTTCAAAATTATTTTAAACATACATTTTTTAAACAACATTTAATAATTGTAATAATTATTAATAAAAACATTAATAATTTCAATAATTATTATTACCAATTATTATTAATAATGAATAATTATTTTAATAATATTTTAAAAATAAAATACTTTGCATCATTGGCCTATTCATTAGCTCGTTCAATCGCAGACAGTTTTCAAAAGGCAACCCTAGTACCGGAACCACTGAATTATACCAACATAAACAACACAAAAATGGGGTTTACGACGTAATATTAGTCCAAAAGTATACCTGGTTGAGTAAATTCTATGTAGTTTTGCCCAATTTAATAATTTTAAATAATTGTAAATAATTTTAAATAATTTTGTATAATTTTAAATAATTTTAAATATTTTTAAATAATTTGTAATAATTTTAAATATTTTGTCATATATTTTATAATATTTTTAATAATGTTTAATAATTTCTAATAATTGTAAAAATATTTTAAAATATTTTTTAATAATTTCAAAATAATGTTTAATAATTTTCAATACTTTCAAAATTATTTTAAACATACATTTTTTAAACAACATTTAATAATTGTAATAATTATTAATAAAAACATTAGTAATTTCAATAATTATTATTACCAATTATTATTAATAATGATTAATTATTTTAATAATATTTTAAAAATAAAATACTTTGCATCATTGGCCTATTCATTAGCTCGTTCAATCGCAGACAGTTTTCAAAAGGCAACCCTAGTACCGGAACCACTGAATTATACCAACATAAACAACACAAAAATGGGGTTGTTTATTTTGTTAACGGTTTAAACGGTTATGGTTTAAAATTGCTCTGAACTGAAATGCATTAGTGGAGAGTTGCATCATCACCTTCTTTTTGCCTCTCGCCCCCAAAAACCGCAAAATATGTTGTTGGGGTGGGGCGTTCTGTATTATAAAAACATATAAATATGTCTTCGGTATTGAATGAGTTAATGAATCATGTTGTTTTGTTGTTAAATACGGCGTAATATTAGTCCAAAAGTACGTATACCTGGTTAAGTAAATTCCATGTAGTTTTGCCTAATTTAATAAGTTTAAATAATTTTAAATAAATGTAAATAATTTTTAAATAATGGTTAATAATTTTAAATAATTTGTTCATATTTTTAAATATTTTTTAAATAATTTATAATAATTTATAATAATTCACAATCATTTATAATAATTTATAATAATTTATAATAATTTATAATAATTTATAATAATTCACAATAATTTATAATAATTTATAATAATTTATAATAATTCATAAAATATTTTTTAAATATTTGTAATAATTTCAAAATAATGTGTAATAATTTTCAATACTTTTTATTAGCAATTATTATTAATAATTATTAATGATATTTTTAAAATAAAATATAAATATAAATGAACCAAAATACAAACAAAAAGCATTCGGAAGGTGCCTTCAAAAGATTCTATTATTCTACAGTAATGGTGTCAGTAATGTTATTGTAATATAAGATGCACAAGCACCAGACCTGGGCCAACAGGTTTTTTTTGCAGATTGGAATTAGCAGGAATTAACAGGTACAATCACCCCTAACATGGGCTCCTGCTGCGGCCCAGCTAAAACTCAACTCTGTACCCTTTACCCAATCACTTCCTGTCTGCCGCCCACTCAGCTCCCGAGCGCCAAAACACAAACACGAGTCTTCTACATGTCTTAAATGTCTTCATTTGTATTATTGTATGGACTATGTTGAGTAATAAGAGTGTAAAGGTGACTATAGGGGTGTTATTTCATGTCTAGAGGGCTCTAATAATGTATATGATGTCATGTTAATTACTGCTATGCAATAATTACGGAAAAATAATCCATTTATGAAGAAGGATTTTATTTTGTGTAAATTCACTCAATAACTGTGACGAATGAGGGATTTCTGCGCACGGAAAAATAAACGGCGCCTTAATAACTTTTCTTCGCCGCCGCTACGCCTTTTCTCATATTGCAGCAATCGCCAATTCATTCCCTTCATTCATCTTCCAAGTCTTTCTGTCTCTCGGCTGTCAGGAATCCTTCTTTTATTTCCCCGACGCCACCTTGAAAGGTCAGCTCACCGAGTTAAAGACTCCGCAGCGTCCCGAGGATTAGCGCTCATTTGCATAAATCTGCCAAAACCTCATTAAGACACAGCGAGATGCTGTACATACTGTAGACTGAGACACTTTTCCAGCGAACAAGCCCATTAAGGATTGCTGTGATTATGGGATTATGGCTGTTAATGACAGTTGGGGGGGACTGGGCTGCTGGGTCGTATTGTACGCAAGAATACTGCGTTTCAACAAAGTCACGTACTGATGACATACGCTTTTTCCTCGAGTTAAATACAGCGGTTCATTGAACTACGCCAACAATGTCAACATCACACTTGTTCACCTCTGATTTGTTCCCAATCCGAATCCCAAAGGAAATAATGCAAGCATAAAAAGACCTTAACTACTTAAAGGAATAGTAAAGGAATAAATGGTGAAAGGTCATTGAACCCTTCCTATTGTGGTCTTCACTCAGTAGGCAGATGCTGGGACCTAAAGGGTGTGTCCAAAGAGTGGCCCGGGGGGCCATTTGCGGCCCGCCACTGTTTGTTTTTTACACGCCCATGCCACATTCTAAACATATGATTGAACAAGAAAAATAAAATAAAATAAAATAAAATAAAATAAAATAAAATAAAATAAAATAAAATAAAATAAAATAAAATAAAATAAAATAAAATAAAATTGAGCAAGAGGCGGGGTACACCCTGGACTGGTCGCCAGCCAATCACAGGGCACATATAGACAAACAACCATTCACACTCACATTCATACCTATGGACAATTTGGAGTCCCCAATTAACCTAGCATGTTTTTGGAATGTGGGAGGAAACCGGAGTACCCGGAGAAAACCCACGCATGCACGGGGAGAACATGCAAAATCCACACAGAGATGGCCGAGGGCGGAACTGAACTCGGGTCTCATAGCTGTGAGGCCTGTGCGCTAACCACTCGCTTTGCGAGTAAAAAGTGGTATTAAAATATATATATATATATTAATTTTTTAAATATATATTAAAAAATATATTAAATATATATATATTTATTAAAAATATATATTAAAAAGCAAATACAAACATATTAAAAAGCTATAATTTCACATGAAAAAAGTAAAAATATTGAGCAAAAAAATTCACAATTTTTCAGCAAGAATCTCGAATATTATGAGAAATAATAATAATGTCATTTTTGGTATCGTTGAAATCATTGTTCAAATATCTTTAACAAAGCTGTAATTTCACAAGAATAAAGTCAAAATATTAAAAATATATGACTATATTAAAATATTAAAGTAAAAAGTATATTCAAATATTAAAGAAAAATATGCCATAAACTTCTAATTTCACATGAAAAAAAACAATATTAAGAGCAGAAATTCACAAGTTTACGAGAATAATCTTGAACATTATTAAGAATAATAATAGTGTAATTTTAGTCACACTGAGTTTAAATATTGACAATGATTTATTGGTATTAGCAGAAACTCAAATGTTATAAGAAATAATAATGTCATTTTAGTAGCATTATGTTGAAATTGAAAGATTTTTTTAAACAAAGAAAAATATGTAAGAATTTTAAGAGAATAATCTTGACTATTATGAGGAATAATAATAATAATCCAATTGTAGTGGCATTGACTTTAAATATTAAAGAAAAAATATTTAAAAGAGCTGTAATTTCAAAAAAATGCAAAAATATTATATATATAATATAATATATATATATTATATTTTTACATATATATAATATATATATTATATACGTATATAAGAAAAATCTCACAATTTTACAAGAATAAACATCAATATTATGAGGAATAATAATATAATTTTATTCACATAGAGTTGAAGTATTAAAGAGAAATAATTTAAAAAAGTAATAATATTTTGAGAACAAAATAAAAAAAATTGTTTGGAGGGGAAAAGCGAATTGATTAATTGATCATTTACAATGACTCATTTAATGAATTATTGGTATTCAATCTATCTATGAACATCATATTTATCTGCAATATGCAATGAATAACTTGCCGTGGCGTTTGACTGACTAAACAATTGTAGCAACCCCTTTTTTGTGTGTGAAAATTTAGCAGCGTCAGATCATCAGTTACCATGGCAATAGCCCAGTTTCCCGGAGAACCCCTGCAGAAAAAAAAACCCCCAAAAAACTCCCATCCTGTTATTGAATGGGTCTGCACCAGTAACAACATATGTGCTAATTCTCTATGCTCCTATTTGAACAGGCCTCTCATTTATCCGTCTCTCCCCTTCGTCCTTTATCTCTCCGTCTGTGTGTTGACTCGTTCTCGCAGGCGCACGGGCTTCCCTCCTCATCCGCCTACGCAGTGTACTCGGGGAGATTCCGAGCACAATAACACTCCCAGATACACAACTCACCCACGCGTGCAGACATACAAGCTTTTGGGGCACAAAGGCGGTAGACTGCAGAGGAGCCCGCGAGGTCTGCTTTCTTAGTGAATTATTCAGTCTGCGTCGGTGGGTCTGCATGGAAAAACACGTGTGTGCACCTAAGTTCACATGTGTGCGTGTTTTTATAATGCATATGTGTGTCTGTACACTGAATGTGTGTGAATATTAAATGCTGTTTTCCTGCACGGCGGCGGCGGCGGGTCTTTAATCAGCCTCTCGATCAGCCTCTCTGGGATTCAAACGCTCATTAGAGAGAAATTGCAGAGAAAGTAAGGAGCTGTCAGTGATGGCTCGAAAAGCAAGGGATGGCTGGGAGGAGGAAAAAGGGGCGCTTTGAATTCTTCAACTCCTTCCGTTGATGATTGTTGGGCATTGATCGTTATAAACATGACATGGCCAGGTATTGAATCGGTAATTATTTTTACCACAGTGTTGCAAAAATTATATATTTCATGACTTCACTCTATCACAGTTTTAGAAATATAAGACACGATGAAAAACAAAACAAAACAAGGAACTAATATGTAAGCCTATGTTTTCTCGTGTTTATTCTAATATATTAGGTAATATGTCTGTAATGGTAATGGTTTAATTTCATTTGAACATGCATCAGATTACAATTGAATGCATCACATAATCAGTTCACAGTTCCACATGTCCAAAAGGAGTAGGAAGAAGCAAAGCTTATTAAATCCTACCCCTCCATCTGGTACTTTTACAATCAGTAACTGTTGCATTTGTTCACTTCCTGCTTTCCTAATATAATTTAAGTTATTTTTATTTTATTTTTGTGATTAATTAATTAATTTATTTATTTATTTCACATTAATTGTAATTATTTTTTTTGTCCCGTACCAAAGTACGAGGTGATATGACCATACAATGACATAATGACATAATGGGTTACATTTAAAATTTAAAAATTACAAATTTTTAAATTTTTAAAAATTTTTAAATTTTTAAATTTTTAAATTTTTAAATTTTTAAATTTTTAAATTTTTAAATTTTTAAATTTTTAAATTTTTAAATTTTCCATTTAATTTTTTAAAATTTTTAATTAATTTAAAAAATCATTTTAATTATTATTATTATTTTAATTAAATTTTATTTTTTGTCACATACCAAAGTATGAGGTGATATAACCATACAATGACATAATGGGTACCATAGTAACTGCCAATGTAGTGATATAGTGATATCAATATATATATATATATATATATATATATATATATATATAGCGTTAGCGCAAAGACCTCACAGTTAGGAGACCAGGGTTCAATTCCACCCTCGGCCATCTCTGTGTGGAGTTTGCATGTTTTCCCCGTGCATGAATTGAACCCTGGTCTCCTTGCTGTGACGTCTGCACGCTAACCACTCACCTCCATGCAGCCTTTAAACAATTTTAATAAAGACAATTATAAAACAGCTGTACTGTAATGAGAATAAAGTCAAAATATTCCAAGGAAAAGGTCACATTCTAACAAAAAAAGTTGTAATTTTACAGGAATAAACTAAAGAATAAAAAATAAAATAACATCATTTTATGGCGACTCCAAATTGTCCATAGGTATGAATGTGAGTGTGAATGGTTGTTTGTCTATATGTGCCCTGTGATTGGCTGGCAGCATATGCCTGCAACCATAGTGTGGATAAGCGGTATAGAAAATAGATGGATGGATGTTGTCCGGCTCTAATCAAGCCAAACATCTTAAAAACAAGCCTTTATCAACGGCGATTATCAATGATTGACGACCACGTAGCCAAAAGGTCAGTGATGCACGATACATTGGCACATATACGCACACACACGCTCCCATGGTGCCTTTTGGATTACCCGGTGCTCATTGCAGCCAGACAAACCTATCAAGCTTTACGAGCGTCTGAGGACCGCTGCCGCCGCTAATTCATGGAGGCATGCTATCAAGCGCAACCCCGCAACGTATCTTCACTGTTTCCATGAATATGTGAACAGGCTTTCCATCACTTCATGTCTCCCGTGAGATCGGCCTGTTGAATTTAGAATGTGCCTTTTTGAAAAAATGATGTGTGTGTGTGTTTTTTATGAAGAAAGGGAACTGTGATAATTATGTGCTTAGCGACGGACAACATGGCTGCAGACATTATTTATTAGGGACGGGGACAAGTCGGGGAAATAACGTAAACATGGTAACATTCTGCTTTGAGGCTGTTTCAGGAAGACTTTATGTGGTCTCGGCCTGAGCTGTAACCCTAAAGCTGGGTTGTGGATGACAATGACCCGAAACATACAGTCAAGTCAACAAAGGAGTGACTCAAGAAGAAATACATTTAGATCACAGAGTGGTCGAACCCGTCTGCGATCTTTGATCTGTAGAATCAAAGAAAATCTGTAGCCAGAGATGAAACTTTGAGTTGCCAAGCGACAGCCTCAAAACGTTCACATTTTGGACTGTATGAGAATTATCTGTGCTTACAGTTTTTTTTTTAATAATTTTAATTTTAATTTTAATTTTAATTTTAATTTTAATTTTAATTTTAATTTTAATTTTAATTTTAATTTTAATTTTAATTTTAATTTTAATTTTAAAAACAGGCCATTTTCCCACAGAAAAATGTCATCTCTCCTAAGTTGGTATTTACATTGAGATATTTTTATTTTATTTTATTTTATTTTATTTTATTTTATTTTATTTTATTTTATTTTATTTTATTTTATTTTATTTTATTTTATTTTATTTTATTTTATTTTCATTCTTAACTTAAAAACAGGCCATTTTTCCCACAGAAAAATGTCATTTCTCCTAAGTCGGTATCCTCATTGAGATGTTGCATTTTCTTTGCCAGTCCTTAAATGCACCATAGTTACTGTGAGACACAAAATTTCAGTCCAGGGTGTACCCAGCCTCTTGCCCGAAGACAGCTAGGATAGGCTCCAGCACCCCCTCCTGAGGATAAGCGGTAGAAAATGAATGAACATAATTATTTTATTTTATTTAATTTTAATTTTAATTTTAATTTTAATTTTAATTTTAATTTTAATTTTAATTTTAATTTTAATTTTAATTTTAATTTTAATTTTAATTTTAATTTTAATTTTAATTTTAAAAACAGGCCATTTTCCCACAGAAAAATGTCATCTCTCCTAAGTTGGTATTTACATTGAGATATTTTATTTTATTTTATTTTATTTTATTTTATTTTATTTTATTTTATTTTATTTTATTTTATTTTATTTTATTTTATTTTATTTTATTTTATTTTATTTTATTTTATTTTATTTTATTTTATTTTCATTCTTAACTTAAAAACAGGCCATTTTCCCCACAGAAAAATGTCATTTCTCCTAAGTCGGTATCCTCATTGAGATGTTGCATTTTCTTTGCCAGTCCTTAAATGCACCATAGTTACTGTGAGACACAAAATTTCAGTCCAGGGTGTACCCAGCCTCTTGCCCGAAGACAGCTAGGATAGGCTCCAGCACCCCCTCCTGAGGATAAGCGGTAGAAAATGAATGAACATAATTATTTTATTTTATTTCATTTCATTTCATTTCATTTCATTTCATTTCATTTCATTTCATTTCATTTCATTTTATTTTATTTTATTTTATTTTATTTTATTTTATTTTATTTTATTTTATTTTATTTTATTTCATTTCATTTTATTTTATTTTATTTTATTAGGGCTCGAGCACTGACCAGTGCGAAAGCCCTATTGTTATCGTTCCGTTTATTATTAGGGCTCGAGCACTGACCAGTGCGAAAGCCCTATTGTAATCGTAATTAGGGCTCGAGCACTGACCAGTGCGAAAGCCCTATTGTAATCGTTCCGTTTTTTATTCTGACGAAAGGACGGCCATTTTGAGGGCCTTAACATGCCCGAAAACTCACCAAATTTTGCAAGCGCGTCAGGTCTGGCGAAAATTTCGATCTGGTGGGGGTCCCGAAAACAATGTTCCAAAATTGACTCTCTAGCGCCACCTTTAATTTTTGAAAAAATTGGCCCCCGCCACCAGTTTCACCTATCGTCACGAAACTTGGTGGAGACGTCTATCGTGACAGGACGGACCAAAAAGTCTCAAGAACCCATATTGGAAAACGAACAGGAAGTCGGCCATTTTGGATGGCGGCGGCCTTTTTCGTGCCAGAAGTTGGGGTCGTATCTCGACGAACTCCTCCTAGGGGGTTTGACCAAATGAGTCCGTTGTTGCATCAACGGACACTAGACGGATGGCCCACGTTAAATTGCGAAGGATTTTGGGATTTTCCATACGATGTGGGCGTGGCACGCCCCCAAATTTTGCCCATTTTCATATGTCCGGGCCTTGCACGCTGAGCGTAACTGTAGACGTGAATAACTTGGCTCCACGTGGTCAGATCTTCATCATACTTGGTACATGTGATCATGGCCCCGCCCCGAAGGTCCCCGTAGGTCACTTCCTGATTTCGTCGCAGCGCCACCTATTGGCGACAGGCTAAAGGCGTGTCATCTACATGAGGCCTTTTCTGCCAGGAGATTCATCAGATGAACATCGGGGTCACAAGGTCACTGCCTGACAGCCTGGTGAAGCCTGTTGATGGACCATGATGCAGGAAAAGCGCACGTGGTGGGCGTGGCCTGGCGGCGAATGCTCAGGCCTCGCCATTTACATAGAAAAGGTCATCATTCGCCCGCAAAAGGTCGCATGGGCTTGAAAACTCATAGGGGGGGTCAGAATCCAGGCCTGAGCGGCCTGGTGTGGCCCCCATATGAAACCAAGCCAAATTGACTCACTAGCGCCACCTAGAAGTTTTAAAATAATTATCCCTCGCCTCCCGTTGCACGTATCGGCATGATTTTCGGAGGAGACATCACTCGTGACAGGACGCACAAAAAAGTCTCAATAACCCATGTTCTAAAACCAACAGGAAGTCGGCCATTTTAGGTGGCGGCGGCCATTTGGGGGCGGATGTATGGGTCGTATCTTGACGAACTCCTCCTAGGGGGTTTGACCGAATGAGTCCGTTGTTGCATCAACGGACACTAGACGGATGGCCCACGTTAAATTGCGAAGGATTTTGGGCCGCTCCATAGGATGTGGGCGTGGCACGCCACCAAACTTTGACCATTTCATATCTGGCCCTGCCTGGTGTCTGGCCTTGCCTTGAAGCAATGTACATCAAAGTCAATACACAGTTTGACTGACAGACTGATGATGTCAGTCGATGGACTATGATGTGTGTAAAGCACATGTGGGGGGCGTGGCCACGGCGAATGGTCAGCCTTCGCCATTGACCATCAAAAGGTCATCATTTGCCTGAAGAAGGTCACAGGCTGCTGAAATCTTAAACGTGAGGCCTTAATCCAGGCCTGAGCGCCCTGGTGGTGCTCCCATGTGACACCAATCTAAATTGACACACTAGCGCCACCTAGAAGTTTCAATTCATTATCCCTCGCCACCCGTTACACGTATCACTATGATTTTCGGTGGAGACGTCTATCATGACAGGACGCACCTAATGCTCCAGAAGCCATGTTCTAAACACAGCGCCACCAACTGGTGGAAATGTATATCTGCCGTAACTTCCTGATTCATGGTCAGATTGTCTTGAAATTTTTTTTGGTGTGTTAGGTCAATCTCTGGTCTGTTATACTGTGTGTACATAGACTCTATAGCGCCACCAACTGGTGGAAATGTATATAGCCGTAACTTCCTTCCACATGGTCGGATCAAGCCCAAATTTTTTCTGGTGGTTTGGGGTACCCTCTGGTCTATGACTGTGTGTGTACATAGACTCTATAGCGCCACCAACTGGTGGAAATGTATATAGCCGTAACTTCCTTCCACATGGTCGGATCGGCCCAAATTTTTTCTGGTGGTCTGGGGTACCCTCTGGTCTATGACTGTGTGTGTACATACACTGTATAGCGCCACCAACTGGTGGAAATGTATATAGCCGTAACTTCCATCCACATGGTCGGATCAAGCCCAAATTTTTTCTGGTGGTTTGGGGTACCCTCTGGTCTATGACTGTGTGTGTACATAGACTGTATAGCGCCACCAACTGGTGGAAATGTATATAGCCGTAACTTCCTTCCACATGGTCGGATCAGGCCCAAATTTTTTCTGGTGGTCTGGGGTACCCTCTGGTCTATGACTGTGTGTGTACATATGCTATAGCGCCACCAACTGGTGGAAATGTATATCTGCCGTAACTTCCTTACGCACGGTCGGATCGGCCCCTAATTTTTTCTGTTGGTTCGGGGTACTCTCCGGTCCGTTACCGTGTGGGCCAACCACTCTATAGCGCCACCCACAGGCGGAAACGTATATCCGCCGCAAGGACCTACCGCGTGGTCCGATCGTCGTGAATTTTTTTATGGCGGTTCGCGGTGTCGGACGGGACGTGACCGCGCACCCGCCTCGCCACCGCTGTCGCCCCCTCCTGGCGGAAAATTGCAAGTGCCGTGACTCCCTTACCGCTTATCCGCTCGCCGCGGTTTTTCGTACGGCGCGTCCGCGCGCCCGTCCGGTCGCGCGCGCGACCCCGACCCGCGCGTACCCCCGACCCGCGCGTACCCCCGAGCGCGTCGGGGTGCTCGAGCCCGCTCATCACTGCTTGCAGTTTTAATTATTATTATTATTATTATTCTGCCAACCGTCGGCCTTTTTGAGGGCCTCAACATGCCCGAAAACTCACCAAATTTGGCGAGCGCATCAGGTCTGGCGAAAAATTTTATATTTTATGGGTTTCAAATATCATGTTCCAAAATTGGCTCTCTAGCGCCACCTTGAATTTTAAAAAAAATTAGCCCCCGACACCAGTTTCACCTATCGTCACGAAACTCGGTGGAGACGTCTATCGTGACAGGCCGGACCAAAAAGTCTCAAGAACCCATATTGGAAAACGAACAGGAAGTCGGCCATTTTGGATGGCGGCGGCCGTTTTTGGGCCAGAAGTTGGGGTCGTATCTCGACGAACTCCTCCTAGGGGGTTTGACCGAATGAGTCCGTTGTAGCATCAACGGACACTAGACGGATGGCCGACGTTAAATTGCGAAGGATTTTGGGATATTCCATACGATGTGGGCGTGGCACGCCCCCAAATTTTGCCCATTTTCAAATGTCCGGCCCTTGCACGCTGAGCGTAACTGTAGACGTGAATAACTTGGCCCCACGTGGTCAGATCTTCATCATACTTGGTACATGTGATCATGGCCCCGCCCCGAAGGTCCCCGTAGGTCACTTCCTGATTTCGTCGCAGCGCCACCTATTGGCGACAGGCTAAAGGCGTGTCATCTACATGAGGCCTTTTCTGCCAGGAGATTCATCAGCTGAACATCAGGGTCACAAGGTCACTGCCTGACAGCCTGGTGAAGCCTGTTGATGGACCATGATGCAGGAAAAGCGAACGTGGTGGGCGTGGCCTGGCGGCGAATGCTCAGACCTCGCCGTTTACATAGAAAAGGTCATCATTCGCCCGCAAAAGGTCGCATGGGCTTGAAAGCTCATAGGGGGGGTCAGAATCCAGGCCTGAGCGGCCTGGTGTGGCCCCCATATGAAACTAAGCCAAATTGACTCACTAGCGCCACCTAGAAGTTTTAAAATAATTATCCCTCGCCTCCCGTTGCACGTATCGGCATGATTTTCGGAGGAGACATCACTCGTAACAGGACGCACAAAAAAGTCTCAAGAACCCATGTTCTAAAACCAACAGGAAGTCGGCCATTTTAGGTGGCGGCGGCCATTTGGGGGCGGAAGTATGGGTCGTATCTCGACGAACTCCTCCTAGGGGGTTTGACCGAATGAGTCCGTTGTTGCATCAACGGACACTAGACGGATGGCCGACGTTAAATTGCGAAGGATTTTGGGATATTCCATACGATGTGGGCGTGGCACGCCCCCAAATTTTGCCCATTTTCATATGTCCGGGCCTTGCACGCTGAGCGTAACTGTAGACGTGAATAACTTGGCTCCACGTGGTCAGATCTTCATCATACTTGGTACATGTGATCATGGCCCCGCCCCGAAGGTCCCCGTAGGTCACTTCCTGATTTCGTCGCAGCGCCACCTATTGGCGACAGGCTAAAGGCGTGTCATCTACATGAGGCCTTTTCTGCCAGGAGATTCATCAGATGAACATCAGGGTCACAAGGTCACTGCCTGACAGCCTGGTGAAGCCTGTTGATGGACCATGATGTGTGTAAAGCACATGTGGGGGGCGTGGCCACGGCGAATGGTCAGCCTTCGCCATTGACCATCAAAAGGTCATCATTTGCCTGCAGAAGGTCACAGGCTGCTGAAATCTTAAACGTGAGGCCTTAATCCAGGCCTGAGCGCCCTGGTGGTGCTCCCATGTGACACCAATCTAAATTGACACACTAGCGCCACCTAGAAGTTTCAATTCATTATCCCTCGCCACCCGTTACACGTATCACTATGATTTTCGGTGGAGACGTCTATCAAGACAGGACGCACTTAACGCTCCAGAAGCCATGTTCAAAACACAGCGCCACCAACTGGTGGACATGTATATCTGCCGTAACTTCCTGATTCATGGTCAGATTGTCTTGAAAATTTTTTTGGTGTGTTGGGTCAATCTCTGGTCTGTTATACTGTGTGTACATAGACTGTATAGCGCCACCAACTGGTGGAAATGTATATAGCCGTAACTTCCTTCCACATGGTCGGATCAGCCTACAAATTTTTCTGGTGGTCTGGGGTACCCTCTGGTCTATGACTGTGTGTGTACATAGACTGTATAGCGCCACCAACTGGTGGAAATGTATATAGCCGTAACTTCCTTCCACATGGTCGGATCAGGCCCAAATTTTTTCTGGTGGTCTGGGGTACCCTCTGGTCTGTGACTGTGTGTGTACATAGACTGTATAGCGCCACCAACTGGTGGAAATGTATATAGCCGTAACTTCCTTCCACATGGTCGGATCAGGCCCAAATTTTTTCTGGTGGTCTGGGGTACCCTCTGGTCTATGACAGTGTGTGTACATAGACTGTATAGCGCCACCAACTGGTGGAAAGGTATATCTGCCGTAACTTCCTTACGCACGGTCGGATCGGCCCCTAATTTTTTCTGTTGGTTCGGGGTACCCTCCGGTCCGTTACCGTGTGGGCGCATACACTCTATAGCGCCACCCACAGGCGGAAACGTATATCCGCCGCAAGGACCTAACGCGCGGTCCGATCGTCGTGAATTTTTTTATGGCGGTTCGCGGCGTCGGACGGGACGTGACCGCGCACCCGCCTCGCCGCCGCTGTCGCCCCCTCCTGGCGGAAAATTGCAAGTGCCGTGACTCCCTTACCGCTTATCCGCTCGCCGCGGTTTTTCGTACGGCGCGTCCGCGCGCCCGTCCGGTCGCGCGCGCGACCCCGACCCGCGCGTACCCCCGACCCGCGCGTACCCCCGAGCGCGTCGGGGTGCTCGAGCCCGCTCATCACTGCTTGCAGTTTTAATGTTTATTATTAGGGCTCGAGCACTGACCAGTGCGAAAGCCCTATTGTAATCGTTCCGTTTTTTATTATTATTATTATTATTCCGACGAAAGGACGGCCATTTTGAGGGCCTTAACATGCCCGAAAACTCACCAAATTTTGCAAGCGCGTCAGGTCTGGCGAAAATTTCGATCTGGTGGGGGTCCCGAAAACAATGTTCCAAAATTGACTCTCTAGCGCCACCTTTAATTTTTGAAAAAATTGGCCCCCGCCACCAGTTTCACCTATCGTCACGAAACTTGGTGGAGACGTCTATCGTGACAGGACGGACCAAAAAGTCTCAAGAACCCATATTGGAAAACGAACAGGAAGTCGGCCATTTTGGATGGCGGCGGCCTTTTTCGTGCCAGAAGTTGGGGTCGTATCTCGACGAACTCCTCCTAGGGGGTTTGACCAAATGAGTCCGTTGTTGCATCAACGGACACTAGACGGATGGCCGACGTTAAATTGCGAAGGATTTTGGGATATTCCATACGATGTGGGCGTGGCACGCCCCCAAATTTTGCCCATTTTCATATGTCCGGGCCTTGCACGCTGAGCGTAACTGTAGACGTGAATAACTTGGCTCCACGTGGTCAGATCTTCATCATACTTGGTACATGTGATCATGGCCCCGCCCCGAAGGTCCCCGTAGGTCACTTCCTGATTTCGTCGCAGCGCCACCTATTGGCGACAGGCTAAAGGCGTGTCATCTACATGAGGCCTTTTCTGCCAGGAGATTCATCAGATGAACATCAGGGTCACAAGGTCACTGCCTGACAGCCTGGTGAAGCCTGTTGATGGACCATGATGCAGGAAAAGCGCACGTGGTGGGCGTGGCCTGGCGGCGAATGCTCAGGCCTCGCCATTTACATAGAAAAGCTCATCATTCGCCCGCAAAAGGTCGCATGGGCTTGAAAACTCATAGGGGGGGTCAGAATCCAGGCCTGAGCGGCCTGGTGTGGCCCCCATATGAAACCAAGCCAAATTGACTCACTAGCGCCACCTAGAAGTTTTAAAATAATTATCCCTCGCCTCCCGTTGCACGTATCGGCATGATTTTCGGAGGAGACATCACTCGTGACAGGACGCACAAAAAAGTCTCAATAACCCATGTTCTAAAACCAACAGGAAGTCGGCCATTTTAGGTGGCGGCGGCCATTTGGGGGCGGATGTATGGGTCGTATCTTGACGAACTCCTCCTAGGGGGTTTGACCGAATGAGTCCGTTGTTGCATCAACGGACACTAGACGGATGGCCCACGTTAAATTGCGAAGGATTTTGGGCCGCTCCATAGGATGTGGGCGTGGCACGCCACCAAACTTTGACCATTTCATATCTGGCCCTGCCTGGTGTCTGGCCTTACCTTGAAGCAATGTACATCAAAGTCAATACACAGTTTGACTGACAGACTGATGAAGTCAGTTGATGGACTATGATGTGTGTAAAGCACATGTGGGGGGCGTGGCCACGGCGAATGGTCAGCCTTCGCCATTGACCATCAAAAGGTCATCATTTGCCTGCAGAAGGTCACAGGCTGCTGAAATCTTAAACGTGAGGCCTTAATCCAGGCCTGAGCGCCCTGGTGGTGCTCCCATGTGACACCAATCTAAATTGACACACTAGCGCCACCTAGAAGTTTCAATTCATTATCCCTCGCCACCCGTTACACGTATCACTATGATTTTCGGTGGAGACGTCTATCATGACAGGACGCACTTAACGCTCCAGAAGCCATGTTCAAAACACAGCGCCACCAACTGGTGGAAATGTATATCTGCCGTAACTTCCTGATTCATGGTCAGATTGTCTTGAAATTTTTTTTGGTGTGTTGGGTCAATCTCTGGTTTGTTATACTGGGT
Organism: Doryrhamphus excisus; assembly: GCF_037039965.1. Classification (NCBI taxonomy): domain Eukaryota; kingdom Metazoa; phylum Chordata; class Actinopteri; order Syngnathiformes; family Syngnathidae; genus Doryrhamphus; species Doryrhamphus excisus. The sequence goes on from NC_136361.1 coordinate 6,141,063, forward strand.
GTACATAGACTCTATAGCGCCACCAACTGGTGGAAATGTATATAGCCGTAACTTCCTTCCACATGGTCGGATCAAGCCCAAATTTTTTCTGGTGGTTTGGGGTACCCTCTGGTATATGACTGTGTGTGTACATAGACTCTATAGCGCCACCAACTGGCGGAAATGTATATAGCCGTAACTTCCTTCCACATGGTCGGATCAAGCCCAAATTTTTTCTGGTGGTTTGGGGTACCCTCTGGTCTATGACTGTGTGTGTACATAGACTGTATAGCGCCACCAACTGGTGGAAATGTATATAGCCGTAACTTCCTTCCACATGGTCGGATCAAGCCCAAATTTTTTCTGGTGGTCTGGGGTACCCTCTGGTCTATGACTGTGTGTGTACATAGACTCTATAGCGCCACCAACTGGTGGAAGTGTATATAGCCGTAACTTCCTTCCACATGGTCGGATCAGCCCACAAAATTTTCTGGTGGTCTGGGGTACCCTCTGGTCTATGTCTGTGTGTGTACATAGACAGTATAGCGCCACCAACTGGTGGAAATGTATATAGCCGTAACTTCCTTCCACATGGTCGGATCAAGCCCAAATTTTTTCTGGTGGTCTGGGGTACCCTCTGGTCTATGACTGTGTGTGTACATAGACTCTATAGCGCCACCAACTGGTGGAAGTGTATATAGCCGTAACTTCCTTCCACATGGTCGGATCAGCCCACAAAATTTTCTGGTGGTCTGGGGTACCCTCTGGTCTATGTCTGTGTGTGTACATAGACAGTATAGCGCCACCAACTGGTGGAAATGTATATAGCCGTAACTTCCTTCCACATGGTCGGATCAAGCCCAAATTTTTTCTGGTGGTTTGGGGTACCCTCTGGTCTATGACTGTGTGTGTACATAGACTCTATAGCGCCACCAACTGGTGGAAATGTATATAGCCGTAACTTCCTTCCACATGGTCGGATCAAGCCCAAATTTTTTCTGGTGGTTTGGGGTACCCTCTGGTCTATGACTGTGTGTGTACATAGACTCTATAGCGCCACCAACTGGTGGAAATGTATATAGCCGTAACTTCCTTCCACATGGTCGAATCAGGCCCAAATTTTTTCTGGTGGTCTGGGGTACCCTCTGGTCTATGACTGTGTGTGTACATACACTGTATAGCGCCACCAACTGGTGGAAATGTATATAGCCGTAACTTCCTTCCACATGGTCGGATCAGGCCCAAATTTTTTCTGGTGGTCTGGGGTACCCTCTGGTCTATGACTGTGTGTGTACATACGCTATAGCGCCACCAACTGGTGGAAATGTATATCTGCCGTAACTTCCTTACGCACGGTCGGATCGGCCCCTAATTTTTTCTGTTGGTTCGGGGTACCCTCCGGTCCGTTACCGTGTGGGCCAACCACTCTATAGCGCCACCCACAGGCGGAAACGTATATCCGCCGCAAGGACCTACCGCGCGGTCCGATCGTCGTGAATTTTTTTATGGCGGTTCGCGGCGTCAGACGGGACGTGACCGCGCACCCGCCTCGCCGCCGCTGTCGCCCCCTCCTGGCGGAAAATTGCAAGTGCCGTGACTCCCTTACCGCTTATCCGCTCGCCGCGGTTTTTCGTACGGCGCGTCCGCGCGCCCGTCCGGTCGCGCGCGCGACCCCGACCCGCGCGTACCCCCGACCCGCGCGTACCCCCGAGCGCGTCGGGGTGCTCGAGCCCGCTCATCACTGCTTGCAGTTTTAATTATTAGGGCTCGAGCACTGACCAGTGCGAAAGCCCTATTGTAATCGTTCCGTTTCTTATTAGGGCTCGAGCACTGACCAGTGCGAAAGCCCTATTGTTATCGTTCCGTTTATTAGGGCTCGAGCACTGACCAGTGCGAAAGCCCTATTGTTATCGTTCCGTTTATTATTATTATTATTATTATTATTATTATTATTCTGCCAACCGTCGGCCTTTTTGAGGGCCTCAACATGCCCGAAAACTCACCAAATTTGCCCAGCGCATCAGGTCTGGCGAAAAATTTTATATTTTATGGGTTTCAAATATCATGTTCCAAAATTGGCTCTCTAGCGCCACCTTGAATTTTAAAAAAAATTAGCCCCCGACACCAGTTTCACCTATCGTCACGAAACTCGGTGGAGACGTCTATCGTGACAGGCCGGACCAAAAAGTCTCAAGAACCCATATTGGAAAATGAACAGGAAGTCGGCCATTTTGGATGGCGGCGGACGTTTTTGGGCCAGAAGTTGGGGTCGTATCTCGACGAACTCCTCCTAGGGGGTTTGACCGAATGAGTCCGTTGTTGCATCAACGGACACTAGACGGATGGCCGACGTTAAATTGCGAAGGATTTTGGGATATTCCATACGATGTGGGCGTGGCACGCCCCCAAATTTTGCCCATTTTCATATGTCCGGCCCTTGCACGCTGAGCGTAACTGTAGACGTGAATAACTTGGCTCCACGTGGTCAGATCTTCATCATACTTGGTACATGTGATCATGGCCCCGCCCCGAAGGTCCCCGTAGGTCACTTCCTGATTTCGTCGCAGCGCCACCTATTGGCGACAGGCTAAAGGTGTGTCATCTACATGAGGCCTTTTCTGCCAGGAGATTCATCAGATGAACATCAGGGTCACAAGGTCACTGCCTGACAGCCTGGTGAAGCCTGTTGATGGACCATGATGCAGGAAAAGCGCACGTGGTGGGCGTGGCCTGGCGGCGAATGCTCAGACCTCGCCATTTACATAGAAAAGGTCATCATTCGCCCGCAAAAGGTCGCATGGGCTTGAAAGCTCATAGGGGGGGTCAGAATCCAGGCCTGAGCGGCCTGGTGTGGCCCCCATATGAAACCAAGCCAAATTGACTCACTAGCGCCACCTACAAGTTTTAAAATAATTATCCCTCGCCTCCCGTTGCACGTATCGGCATGATTTTCGGAGGAGACATCACTCGTGACAGGACGCACAAAAAAGTCTCAAGAACCCATGTTCTAAAACCAACAGGAAGTCGGCCATTTTAGGTGGCGGCGGCCATTTGGGGGCGGAAGTATGGGTCGTATCTCGACGAACTCCTCCTAGGGGGTTTGACCGAATGAGTCCGTTGTTGCATCAACGGACACTAGACGGATGGCCCACGTTAAATTGCGAAGGATTTTGGGATATTCCATACGATGTGGGCGTGGCACGCCCCCAAATTTTGCCCATTTTCATATGTCCGGGCCTTGCACGCTGAGCGTAACTGTAGACGTGAATAACTTGGCTCCACGTGGTCAGATCTTCATCATACTTGGTACATGTGATCATGGCCCCGCCCCGAAGGTCCCCGTAGGTCACTTCCTGATTTCGTCGCAGCGCCACCTATTGGCGACAGGCTAAAGGCGTGTCATCTACATGAGGCCTTTTCTGCCAGGAGATTCATCAGATGAACATCAGGGTCACAAGGTCACTGCCTGACAGCCTGGTGAAGCCTGTTGATGGACCATGATGTGTGTAAAGCACATGTGGGGGGCGTGGCCACGGCGAATGGTCAGCGTTCGCCATTGACCATCAAAAGGTCATCATTTGCCTGCAGAAGGTCACAGGCTGCTGAAATCTTAAACGTGAGGCCTTAATCCAGGCCTGAGCGCCCTGGTGGTGCTCCCATGTGACACCAATCTAAATTGACACACTAGCGCCACCTAGAAGTTTCAATTCATTATCCCTCGCCACCCGTTACACGTATCACTATGATTTTCGGTGGAGACGTCTATCAAGACAGGACGCACTTAACGCTCCAGAAGCCATGTTCAAAACACAGCGCCACCAACTGGTGGACATGTATATCTGCCGTAACTTCCTGATTCATGGTCAGATTGTCTTGAAATTTTTTTTGGTGTGTTGGGTCAATCTCTGGTCTGTTATACTGTGTGTACATAGACTGTATAGCGCCACCAACTGGTGGAAATGTATATAGCCCTAACTTCCTTCCACATGGTCGGATCAGGCCCAAATTTTTTCTGGTGGTCTGGGGTACCCTCTGGTCTATGACTGTGTGTGTACATAGACTGTATAGCGCCACCAACTGGTGGAAATGTATATAGCCGTAACTTCCTTCCACATGGTCGGATCAGGCCCAAATTTTTTCTGGTGGTCTGGGGTACCCTCTGGTCTGTGACTGTGTGTGTACATAGACTGTATAGCGCCACCAACTGGTGGAAATGTATATAGCCGTAACTTCCTTCCACATGGTCGGATCAGGCCCAAATTTTTTCTGGTGGTCTGGGGTACCCTCTGGTCTATGACAGTGTGTGTACATACGCTATAGCGCCACCAACTGGTGGAAATGTATATCTGCCGTAACTTCCTTACGCACGGTCGGATCGGCCCGTAATTTTTTCTGTTGGTTCGGGGTACCCTCCGGTCCGTTACCGTGTGGGCGCATACACTCTATAGCGCCACCCACAGGCGGAAACGTATATCCGCCGCAAGGACCTACCGCGCGGTCCGATCGTCGTGAATTTTTTTATGGCGGTTCGCGGCGTCGGACGGGACGTGACCGCGCACCCGCCTCGCCGCCGCTGTCGCCCCCTCCTGGCGGAAAATTGCAAGTGCCGTGACTCCCTTACCGCTTATCCGCTCGCCGCGGTTTTTCGTACGGCGCGTCCGCGCGCCCGTCCGGTCGCGCGCGCGACCCCGACCCGCGCGTACCCCCGACCCGCGCGTACCCCCGAGCGCGTCGGGGTGCTCGAGCCCGCTCATCACTGCTTGCAGTTTTAATTATTATTATTATTATTATTATTCTGCCAACCGTCGGCCTTTTTGAGGGCCTCAACATGCCCGAAAACTCACCAAATTTGGCGAGCGCATCAGGTCTGGCGAAAAATTTTATATTTTATGGGTTTCAAATATCATGTTCCAAAATTGCCTCTCTAGCGCCACCTTGAATTTTAAAAAAAATTAGCCCCCGACACCAGTTTCACCTATCGTCACGAAACTCGGTGGAGACGTCTATCGTGACAGGACGGACCAAAAAGTCTCAAGAACCCATATTGGAAAATGAACAGGAAGTCGGCCATTTTGGATGGCGGCGCCCGTTTTTGTGCCAGAAGTTGGGGTCGTATCTCGACGAACTCCTCCTAGGGGGTTTGACCAAATGAGTCCGTTGTTGCATCAACGGACACTAGACGGATGGCCGACGTTAAATTGCGAAGGATTTTGGGATATTCCATACGATGTGGGCGTGGCACGCCCCCAAATTTTGCCCATTTTCATATGTCCGGCCCTTGCACGCTGAGCGTAACTGTAGACGTGAATAACTTGGCTCCACGTGGTCAGATCTTCATCATACTTGGTACATGTGATCATGGCCCCGCCCCGAAGGTCCCCGTAGGTCACTTCCTGATTTCGTCGCAGCGCCACCTATTGGCGACAGGCTAAAGGCGTGTCATCTACATGAGGCCTTTTCTGCCAGGAGATTCATCAGATGAACATCAGGGTCACAAGGTCACTGCCTGACAGCCTGGTGAAGCCTGTTGATGGACCATGATGCAGGAAAAGCGCACGTGGTGGGCGTGGCCTGGCGGCGAATGCTCAGACCTCGCCATTTACATAGAAAAGGTCATCATTCGCCCGCAAAAGGTCGCATGGGCTTGAAAGCTCATAGGGGGGGTCAGAATCCAGGCCTGAGCGGCCTGGTGTGGCCCCCATATGAAACTAAGCCAAATTGACTCACTAGCGCCACCTACAAGTTTTAAAATAATTATCCCTCGCCTCCCGTTGCACGTATCGGCATGATTTTCGGAGGAGACATCACTCGTGACAGGACGCACAAAAAAGTCTCAAGAACCCATGTTCTAAAACCAACAGGAAGTCGGCCATTTTAGGTGGCGGCGGCCATTTGGGGGCGGAAGTATGGGTCGTATCTCGACGAACTCCTCCTAGGGGGTTTGACCGAATGAGTCCGTTGTTGCATCAACGGACACTAGACGGATGGCCGACGTTAAATTGCGAAGGATTTTGGGATATTCCATACGATGTGGGCGTGGCACGCCCCCAAATTTTGCCCATTTTCATATGTCCGGGCCTTGCACGCTGAGCGTAACTGTAGACGTGAATAACTTGGCTCCACGTGGTCAGATCTTCATCATACTTGGTACATGTGATCATGGCCCCGCCCCGAAGGTCCCCGTAGGTCACTTCCTGATTTCGTCGCAGCGCCACCTATTGGCGACAGGCTAAAGGCGTGTCATCTACATGAGGCCTTTTCTGCCAGGAGATTCATCAGATGAACATCAGGGTCACAAGGTCACTGCCTGACAGCCTGGTGAAGCCTGTTGATGGACCATGATGCAGGAAAAGCGAACGTGGTGGGCGTGGCCTGGCGGCGAATGCTCAGACCTCGCCATTTACATAGAAAAGGTCATCATTCGCCCGCAAAAGGTCGCATGGGCTTGAAAGCTCATAGGGGGGGTCAGAATCCAGGCCTGAGCGGCCTGGTGTGGCCCCCATATGAAACTAAGCCAAATTGACTCACTAGCGCCACCTACAAGTTTTAAAATAATTATCCCTCGCCTCCCGTTGCACGTATCGGCATGATTTTCGGAGGAGACATCACTCGTGACAGGACGCACAAAAAAGTCTCAAGAACCCATGTTCTAAAACCAACAGGAAGTCGGCCATTTTAGGTGGCGGCGGCCATTTGGGGGCGGATGTATGGGTCGTATCTCGACGAACTCCTCCTAGGGGGTTTGACCGAATGAGTCCGTTGTTGCATCAACGGACACTAGACGGATGGCCCACGTTAAATTGCGAAGGATTTTGGGCCGCTCCATAGGATGTGGGCGTGGCACGCCACCAAACTTTGACCATTTCATATCTGGCCCTGCCTGGTGTCTGGCCTTGCCTTGAAGCAATGTACATCAAAGTCAATACACAGTTTGACTGACAGACTGATGAAGTCAGTTGATGGAATATGATGTGTGCAAAGCACATGTGGGGGGCGTGGCCACGGCGAATGGTCAGCCTTCGCCATTGACCATCAAAAGGTCATCATTTGCCTGCAGAAGGTCACAGGCTGCTGAAATCTTAAACGTGAGGCCTTAATCCAGGCCTGAGCGCCCTGGTGGTGCTCCCATGTGACACCAATCTAAATTGACACACTAGCGCCACCTAGAAGTTTCAATTCATTATCCCTCGCCACCCGTTACACGTATCACTATGATTTTCGGTGGAGACGTCTATCAAGACAGGACGCACTTAACGCTCCAGAAGCCATGTTCAAAACACAGCGCCACCAACTGGTGGAAATGTATATCTGCCGTAACTTCCTGATTCATGGTCAGATTGTCTTGAAATTTTTTTTGGTGTGTTGGGTCAATCTCTGGTTTGTTATACTGTGTGTACATAGACTGTATAGCGCCACCAACTGGTGGAAATGTATATAGCCGTAACTTCCTTCCACATGGTCGGATCAGGCCCAAATTTTTTCTGGTGGTCTGGGGTACCCTCTGGTCTGTGACTGTGTGTGTACATAGACTGTATAGCGCCACCAACTGGTGGAAATGTATATAGCCGTAACTTCCTTCCACATGGTCGGATCAGGCCCAAATTTTTTCTGGTGGTCTGGGGTACCCTCTGGTCTATGACAGTGTGTGTACATAGACTGTATAGCGCCACCAACTGGTGGAAAGGTATATCTGCCGTAACTTCCTTACGCACGGTCGGATCGGCCCCTAATTTTTTCTGTTGGTTCGGGGTACCCTCCGGTCCGTTACCGTGTGGGCGCATACACTCTATAGCGCCACCCGCAGGCGGAAATGTATATCCGCCGCAAGGACCTACCGCGCGGTCCGATCGTCGTGAATTTTTTTATGGCGGTTCGCGGCGTCGGACGGGACGTGACCGCGCACCCGCCTCGCCGCCGCTGTCGCCCCCTCCTGGCGGAAAATTGCAAGTGCCGTGACTCCCTTATCGCTTATCCGCTCGCCGCGGTTTTTCGTACGGCGCGTCCGCGCGCCCGTCCGGTCGCGCGCGCGACCCCGACCCGCGCGTACCCCCGACCCGCGCGTACCCCCGAGCGCGTCGGGGTGCTCGAGCCCGCTCATCACTGCTTGCAGTTTTAATTATTATTATTATTCTGCCAACCGTCGGCCTTTTTGAGGGCCTTAACATGCCCGAAAACTCACCAAATTTGGCGAGCGCATCAGGTCTGGCGAAAAATTTTATATTTTATGGGTTTCAAATATAATGTTCCAAAATTGGCTCTCTAGCGCCACCTTGAATTTTAAAAAAAATTAGCCCCCGACACCAGTTTCACCTATCGTCACGAAACTTGGTGGAGACGTCTATCGTGACAGGACGGACCAAAAAGTCTCAAGAACCCATATTGGAAAACGAACAGGAAGTCGGCCATTTTGGATGGCGGCGGCCTTTTTCGTGCCAGAAGTTGGGGTCGTATCTCGACGAACTCCTCCTAGGGGGTTTGACCGAATGAGTCCGTTGTTGCATCAACGGACACTAGACGGATGGCCGACGTTAAATTGCGAAGGATTTTGGGATATTCCATACGATGTGGGCGTGGCACGCCCCCAAATTTTGCCCATTTTCATATGTCCGGGCCTTGCACGCTGAGCGTAACTGTAGACGTGAATAACTTGGCTCCACGTGGTCAGATCTTCATCATACTTGGTACATGTGATCATGGCCCCGCCCCGAAGGTCCCCGTAGGTCACTTCCTGATTTCGTCGCAGCGCCACCTATTGGCGACAGGCTAAAGGCGTGTCATCTACATGAGGCCTTTTCTGCCAGGAGATTCATCAGATGAACATCAGGGTCACAAGGTCACTGCCTGACAGCCTGGTGAAGCCTGTTGATGGACCATGATGCAGGAAAAGCGCACGTGGTGGGCGTGGCCTGGCGGCGAATGCTCAGGCCTCGCCATTTACATAGAAAAGGTCATCATTCGCCCGCAAAAGGTCGCATGGGCTTGAAAACTCATAGGGGGGGGCAGAATCCAGGCCTGAGCGGCCTGGTGTGGCCCCCATATGAAACCAAGCCAAATTGACTCACTAGCGCCACCTAGAAGTTTTAAAATAATTATCCCTCGCCTCCCGTTGCACGTATCGGCATGATTTTCGGAGGAGACATCACTCGTGACAGGACGCACAAAAAAGTCTCAATAACCCATGTTCTAAAACCAACAGGAAGTCGGCCATTTTAGGTGGCGGCGGCCATTTGGGGGCGGATGTATGGGTCGTATCTCGACGAACTCCTCCTAGGGGGTTTGACCGAATGAGTCCGTTGTAGCATCAACGGACACTAGACGGATGGCCGACGTTAAATTGCGAAGGATTTTGGGCCGCTCCATAGGATGTGGGCGTGGCACGCCACCAAACTTTGACCATTTCATATCTGGCCCTGCCTGGTGTCTGGCCTTGCCTTGAAGCAATGTACATCAAAGTCAATACACAGTTTGACTGACAGACTGATGATGTCAGTCGATGGACTGTGATGTGTGTAAAGCACATGTGGGGGGCGTGGCCACGGCGAATGGTCAGCCTTCGCCATTGACCATCAAAAGGTCATCATTTGCCTGCAGAAGGTCACAGGCTGCTGAAATCTTAAACGTGAGGCCTTAATCCAGGCCTGAGCGCCCTGGTGGTGCTCCCATGTGACACCAATCTAAATTGACACACTAGCGCCACCTAGAAGTTTCAATTCATTATCCCTCGCCACCCGTTACACGTATCACTATGATTTTCGGTGGAGACGTCTATCAAGACAGGACGCACTTAACGCTCCAGAAGCCATGTTCAAAACACAGCGCCACCAACTGGTGGAAATGTATATCTGCCGTAACTTCCTGATTCATGGTCAGATTGTCTTGAAATTTTTTTTGGTGTGTTGGGTCAATCTCTGGTTTGTTATACTGTGTGTACATAGACTCTATAGCGCCACCAACTGGTGGAAATGTATATAGCCGTAACTTCCTTCCACATGGTCGGATCGGGCCACAAATTTTTCTGGTGGTCTGGGGTACCCTCTGGTCTATGTCTGTGTGTGTTCATAGACAGTATAGCGCCACCAACTGGTGGAAATGTATATAGCCGTAACTTCCTTCCACATGGTCGGATCAAGCCCAAATTTTTTCTGGTGGTTTGGGGTACCCTCTGGTCTATGACTGTGTGTGTACATAGACTGTATAGCGCCACCAACTGGTGGAAATGTATATAGCCGTAACTTCCTTCCACATGGTCGGATCAGGCCACAATTTTTTCTGGTGGTCTGGGGTACCCTCTGGTCTATGACTGTGTGTGTACATACACTGTATAGCGCCACCAACTGGTGGAAATGTATATAGCCGTAACTTCCTTCCACATGGTCGGATCAGGCCACAAATTTTTCTTGTGGTCTGGGGTGCCCTCTGGTCTATGTCTGTGTGTGTACATAGACAGTATAGCGCCACCAACTGGTGGAAATGTATATAGCCGTAACTTCCTTCCACATGGTCGGATCAAGCCCAAATTTTTTCTGGTGGTTTGGGGTACCCTCTGGTCTATGACTGTGTGTGTACATAGACTGTATAGCGCCACCAACTGGTGGAAATGTATATAGCCGTAACTTCCTTCCACATGGTCGGATCGGGCCACAAATTTTTCTGGTGGTTTGGGGTACCCTCTGGTCTATGTCTGTGTGTGTACATAGACAGTATAGCGCCACCAACTGGTGGAAATGTATATAGCCGTAACTTCCTTCCACATGGTCGGATCAAGCCCAAATTTTTTCTGGTGGTTTGGGGTACCCTCTGATCTATGACTGTGTGTGTACATCGACTGTGTAGCGCCACCAACTGGTGGAAATGTATATAGCCGTAACTTCCTTCCACATGGTCGGATCAGGCCCAAATTTTTTCTGGTGGTCTGGGGTACCCTCTGGTCTATGACTGTGTGTGTACATAGACTGTATAGCGCCACCAACTGGTGGAAATGTATATAGCCGTAACTTCCTTCCACATGGTCGGATCAGGCCCACATTTTTTCTGGTGGTCTGGGGTACCCTCTGGTCTATGACAGTGTGTGTACATACGCTATAGCGCCACCAACTGGTGGAAATTTATATCTGCCGTAACTTCCTTACGCACGGTCGGATCGGCCCCTAATTTTTTCTGTTGGTTCGGGGTACCCTCCGGTCCGTTACCGTGTGGGCGCATACACTCTATAGCGCCACCCACAGGCGGAAACGTATATCCGCCGCAAGGACCTACCGCGCGGTCCGATCGTCGTGAATTTTTTCATGGCGGTTCGCGGCGTCGGACGGGACGTGACCGCGCACCCGCCTCGCCGCCGCTGTTGCCCCCTCCTGGCGGAAAATTGCAAGTGCCGTGACTCCCTTACCGCTTATCCGCTCGCCGCGGTTTTTCGTACGGCGCGTCCGTGCGCCCGTCCGGTCGCGCGCGCGACCCCGACCCGCGCGTACCCCCGACCCGCGCGTACCCCCGACCGCGTCGGGGTGCTCGAGCCCGCTCATCACTGCTTGCAGTTTTAATTATTATTATTATTATTATTCCGACGAAAGGACGGCCATTTTGAGGGCCTCAACATGCCCGAAAACTCACCAAATTTTGCAAGCGCGTCAGGTCTGGCGAAAATTTCGATCTGGTGGGGGTCCCGAAAACAATGTTCCAAAATTGACTCTCTAGCGCCACCTTGGATTTGAAAAAAAATTAGCCCCCGACACCAGTTTCACCTATCGTCACGAAACTCGGTGGAGACGTCTATCGTGACAGGACGGACCAAAAAGTCTCAAGAACCCATATTGGAAAACGAACAGGAAGTCAGCCATTTTGGATGGCGGCGGCCGTTTTTGGGCCAGAAGTTGGGGTCGTATCTCGACGAACTCCTCCTAGGGGGTTTGACCGAATGAGTCCGTTGTTGCATCAACGGACACTAGACGGATGGCCGACGTTAAATTGCGAAGGATTTTGGGATATTCCATACGATGTGGGCGTGGCACGCCCCCAAATTTTCCCCTTGTTCATCTGCCCCGGCCTTGCACGCTGAGCGTAACTGTAGACGTGAATAACTTGGCTCCACGTGGTCAGATCTTCATCATACTTGGTACATGTGATCATGGCCCCGCCCCGAAGCTCCCCGTAGGTCACTTCCTGATTTCGTCGCAGCGCCACCTATTGGCGACAGGCTAAAGGCGTGTCATCTACATGAGGCCTTTTCTGCCAGGAGATTCATCAGATGAACATCAGGGTCACAAGGTCACTGCCTGACAGCCTGGTGAAGCCTGTTGATGGACCATGATGCAGGAAAAGCGCACGTGGTGGGCGTGGCCTGGCGGCGAATGCTCAGGCCTCGCCATTTACATAGAAAAGGTCATCATTCGCCCGCAAAAGGTCGCATGGGCTTGAAAGCTCATAGGGGGGGTCAGAATCCAGGCCTGAGCGGCCTGGTGTGGCCCCCATATGAAACTAAGCCAAATTGACTCACTAGCGCCACCTACAAGTTTTAAAATAATTATCCCTCGCCTCCCGTTGCACGTATCGGCATGATTTTCGGAGGAGACATCACTCGTGACAGGACGCACAAAAAAGTCTCAAGAACCCATGTTCTAAAACCAACAGGAAGTCGGCCATTTTAGGTGGCGGCGGCCATTTGGGGGCGGAAGTATGGGTCGTATCTCGACGAACTCCTCCTAGGGGGTTTGACCGAATGAGTCCGTTGTTGCATCAACGGACACTAGACGGATGGCCGACGTTAAATTGCGAAGGATTTTGGGATATTCCATACGATGTGGGCGTGGCACGCCCCCAAATTTTGCCCATTTTCATATGTCCGGGCCTTGCACGCTGAGCGTAACTGTAGACGTGAATAACTTGGCTCCACGTGGTCAGATCTTCATCATACTTGGTACATGTGATCATGGCCCCGCCCCGAAGGTCCCCGTAGGTCACTTCCTGATTTCGTCGCAGCGCCACCTATTGGCGACAGGCTAAAGGCCTGTCATCTACATGAGGCCTTTTCTGCCAGGAGATTCATCAGATGAACATCAGGGTCACAAGGTCACTGCCTGACAGCCTGGTGAAGCCTGTTGATGGACCATGATGCAGGAAAAGCGAACGTGGTGGGCGTGGCCTGGCGGCGAATGCTCAGACCTCGCCATTTACATAGAAAAGGTCATCATTCGCCCGCAAAAGGTCGCATGGGCTTGAAAGCTCATAGGGGGGGTCAGAATCCAGGCCTGAGCGGCCTGGTGTGGCCCCCATATGAAACTAAGCCAAATTGACTCACTAGCGCCACCTACAAGTTTTAAAATAATTATCCCTCGCCTCCCGTTGCACGTATCGGCATGATTTTCGGAGGAGACATCACTCGTGACAGGACGCACAAAAAAGTCTCAAGAACCCATGTTCTAAAACCAACAGGAAGTCGGCCATTTTAGGTGGCGGCGGCCATTTGGGGGCGGATGTATGGGTCGTATCTCGACGAACTCCTCCTAGGGGGTTTGACCGAATGAGTCCGTTGTTGCATCAACGGACACTAGACGGATGGCCCACGTTAAATTGCGAAGGATTTTGGGCCGCTCCATAGGATGTGGGCGTGGCACGCCACCAAACTTTGACCATTTCATATCTGGCCCTGCCTGGTGTCTGGCCTTGCCTTGAAGCAATGTACATCAAAGTCAATACACAGTTTGACTGACAGACTGATGAAGTCAGTTGATGGACTATGATGTGTGTAAAGCACATGTGGGGGGCGTGGCCACGGCGAATGGTCAGCCTTCGCCATTGACCATCAAAAGGTCATCATTTGCCTGAAGAAGGTCACAGGCTGCTGAAATCTTAAACGTGAGGCCTTAATCCAGGCCTGAGCGCCCTGGTGGTGCTCCCATGTGACACCAATCTAAATTGACACACTAGCGCCACCTAGAAGTTTCAATTCATTATCCCTCGCCACCCGTTACACGTATCACTATGATTTTCGGTGGAGACGTCTATCAAGACAGGACGCACTTAACGCTCCAGAAGCCATGTTCAAAACACAGCGCCACCAACTGGTGGACATGTATATCTGCCGTAACTTCCTGATTCATGGTCAGATTGTCTTGAAATTTTTTTTGGTGTGTTGGGTCAATCTCTGGTCTGTTATACTGTGTGTACATAGACTGTATAGCGCCACCAACTGGTGGAAATGTATATAGCCGTAACTTCCTTCCACATGGTCGGATCAGGCCACAAATTTTTCTGGTGGTCTGGGGTACCCTCTGGTCTATGATAGTGTGTGTACATACGCTATAGCGCCACCAACTGGTGGAAATGTATATCTGCCGTAACTTCCTTACGCACGGTCGGATCGGCCCCTAATTTTTTCTGTTGGTTCGGGGTACCCTCCGGTCCGTTACCGTGTGGGCGCATACACTCTATAGCGCCACCCACAGGCGGAAACGTATATCCGCCGCAAGGACCTACCGCGCGGTCCGATCGTCGTGACTTTTTTTATGGCGGTTCGCGGCGTCGGACGGGACGTGACCGCGCACCCGCCTCGCCGCCGCTGCCGCCCCCTCCTGGCGGAAAATTGCAAGTGCCGTGACTCCCTTACCGCTTATCCGCTCGCCGCGGTTTTTCGTACGGCGCGTCCGCGCGCCCGTCCGGTCGCGCGCGCCACCCCGACCCGCGCGTACCCCCGACCCGCGCGTACCCCCGAGCGCGTCGGGGTGCTCGAGCCCGCTCATCACTGCTTGCAGTTTTAATTATTAGGGCTCGAGCACTGACCAGTGCGAAAGCCCTATTGTAATCGTTCCGTTTTTTATTAGGGCTCGAGCACTGACCAGTGCGAAAGCCCTATTGTAATCGTAATGTTTATTATTATTATTATTATTATTCTCCCGAAATGATCGCCTTTTTGGGGGCCTTAACATGCCCGAAAACTCACCAATTTTTGCAGGCGCGTCCGGTCTGGCGAAAAATTTGATATTTTAGGGGTCCCAAATATAATGTTCCAAAATTGCCTCTATAGCGCCACCTTTTATTTTGGAAAAAATTGGCCCCCGCCACCAGTTTCACCTATCGTCCCGAAACTTGGTGGAGACGTCTATCGTGACAGGACGGACCAAAAAGTCTCAAGAACCCATATTGTAAAACGAACAGGAAGTCGGCCATTTTGGATGGCGCCGGCCTTTTTCGGGCCAGAAATTGGGGTCGTATCTCGACGAACTCCTCCTAGGGGGTTTGACCGAATGAGTCCGTTGTTGCATCAACGGACACTAGACGGATGGCCCACGTTAAATTGCGAAGGATTTTGGGATATTCCATACGATGTGGGCGTGGCACGCCCCCAAATTTTGCCCTTTTTCATCTCCTTGGGCCTTGCACGCTGAGCGTACCTGTAGACGTGAATAACTTGGCTCCACGTGGTCAGATCTTCATCATACTTGGTACATGTGATCATGGCCCCGCCCCGAAGGTCCCCGTAGGTCACTTCCTGATTTCCTCGCAGCGCCACCTATTGGCGACAGGCTAAAGGCGTGTCATCTACATGAGGCCTTTTCTGGCAGAAGATTCATCAGATGAACATCCAGGTCATAAGGTCACTGCCTGACAGCCTGGTGAAGCCTGTTGATGGACCATGATGCAGGAAAAGCGCACGTGGTGGGCGTGGCCTGGCGGCGAATGCTCAGGCCTCGCCATTTACAAATAAAGGGTCATCATTCGCCCGCAGAAGGTCGCATGTGCTTGAAAACTCATAAGGGGGGGCAGATTCCAGGCCTGAGGGCCCTGGTGGGGCCCCCATTTGAAACCAAGCCAAATTGACTCACTAGCGCCACCTACAAGTCTTAAAATAATTATCCCTCGCCTCCCGTTGCACGTATGGCCATGATTTTCGGAGGAGACATCACTTGTGACAGGACGCACAAAAAAGTCTCAAGAACCCATGTTCAAAAACCAACAGGAAGTCGGCCATTTTAGGTGGCGGCGGCCATTTGGGGGAGGATGTAGGGGTCGTATCTCGACGAACTCCTCCTAGGGGGTTTGACCGAATGAGTCCGTTGTAGCATCAACGGACACTATACGGATGGCCCACGTTAAATTGCGAAGGATTTTGGGCTGCTCCTTAGGATGTGGGCGTGGCACGCCACCAAACTTTTACTTTAACCTTAACTTTTACCTTATCTGGCCCTGCCTGGTGTCTGGCCTTGCCTTGAAGCAATGTACATCAAAGTCAATACACAGTTTGACTGACAGACTGATGATGTCAGTTGATGGACTATAATGTGTGTAAAGCACATGTGGTGGGCGTGGCCACGGCGAATGGTCAGCCTTCGCCATTGACCATCGAAGGCTCATATTTTGCCCGCAGAACGTCACAGGCTGCTGAAATCTTACACGTAAGGTCAGAATCCAGGCCTGAGCGCCCTGGTGGTGCTCCCATGTGACACCAATCTAAATTGACACACTAGCGCCACCTAGAAGTTTCAATTCATTATCCCTCGCCACCCGTTACACGTATCACTATGATTTTCGGTGGAGACGTCTATCATGACAGGACGCACCTAACGCTCCAGAACCCATGTTCAAAACACAGCGCCACCAACTGGTGGAAATGTATATCTGCCGTAACTTCCTTAAGCATGGTCGGATCGTCTCCTAATTTTTTGGGGTGGGTTCGGTCACCCTCCAGTCTGTGACTGTGTGTGTACATAGACTCTATAGCGCCACCAACTGGTGGAAATGTATATAGCCGTAACTTCCTTCCACATGGTCGGATCAGGCCCAAATTTTTTCTGGTGGTCTGGGGTACCCTCTGGTCTATGCCTGTGAGTGTACATAGACTCTATAGCGCCACCAACTGGTGGAAATGTATATAGCCGTAACTTCCTTCCACATGGTCGGATCGGGCACAAATTTTTTCTGGTGGTTTGGGGTACCATCTGGTCTATGACTGTGAGTGTACATAGACTCTATAGCGCCACCAACTGGTGGAAATGTACATCTGCCGTAACTTCCTCCCACATGGTCGGATCTGCCCGAATTTTTTGCTGGTGGTTAGGGGTACCCTCTGGTCTATGACAGTGTGTGTACATACGCTATAGCGCCACCAACTGGTGGAAATGTATATCTGCCGTAACTTCCTTCCACACGGTCGGATCGGCACCAAATTTTTTCTGGTGGTTCGGGGTACCGTCCGGTCCATAATCATGTGGGCGCATAGACTATATAGCGCCACCCACAGGCAAAAACGTATATCCGCCGCAAGTACCTACCGCACGGTCCCATCGTCGCAAAATTTTTAATGGCGGTTCGGGGCGTCGGACGGGACGTGACCGCACACCCGCCTCGCCGCCGGTGTCGCCCCCTCCTGGCGGAAAATTGCAAGTGCCGTGACTCCCTTACTGCTTATCCCATCATCGCGGTTTTTCGTACGGCGCGTCCGCGCGCCCGTCCTGTAGCGCGCGCGCCCCCGACCCGCGCGTACCCCCGACACGCGCGTACCCCCGACCGCGTCGGGGTGCTCGAGCCCGCTCATCACTGCTCGCAGTTTTAATTATTATTATTTTTTTTTTTATTATTATTCTGACGAAAGGACGGCCATTTTGAGGGCCTTAACATGCCCGAAAACTCACCAAATTTTGCAAGCGCGTCAGGTCTGGCGAAAATTTCGATCTGGTGGGGGTCCCGAAAACAATGTTCCAAAATTGACTCTCTAGCGCCACCTTTAATTTTTGAAAAAATTGGCCCCCGCCACCAGTTTCACCTATCGTCACGAAACTTGGTGGAGACGTCTATCGTGACAGGACGGACCAAAAAGTCTCAAGAACCCATATTGGAAAACGAACAGGAAGTCGGCCATTTTGGATGGCGGCGGCCTTTTTCGTGCCAGAAGTTGGGGTCGTATCTCGACGAACTCCTCCTAGGGGGTTTGACCAAATGAGTCCGTTGTTGCATCAACGGACACTAGACGGATGGCCGACGTTAAATTGCGAAGGATTTTGGGATATTCCATACGATGTGGGCGTGGCACGCCCCCAAATTTTGCCCTTTTTCATCTGCCCCGGCCTTGCACGCTGAGCGTAACTGTAGACGTGAATAACTTGGCTCCACGTGGTCAGATCTTCATCATACTTGGTACATGTTATCATGGCCCCGCCCCGAAGGTCCCCGTAGGTCACTTCCTGATTTCGTCGCAGCGCCACCTATTGGCGACAGGCTAAAGGCGTGTCATCTACATGAGGCCTTTTCTGCCAGGAGATTCATCAGATGAACGTCAGGGTCACAAGGTCACTGCCTGAAAGCCTGGTGAAGCCTGTTGATGGACCATGATGCAGGAAAAGCGCACGTGGTGGGCGTGGCCTGGCGGCGAATGCTCAGGCCTCGCCATTTACATAGAAAAGGTCATCATTCGCCCGCAAAAGATCGCATGGGCTTGAAAACTCATAGGGGGGGGCAGAATCCAGGCCTGAGCGGCCTGGTGTGGCCCCCATATGAAACCAAGCCAAATTGACTCACTAGCGCCACCTACAAGTTTTAAAATAATTATCCCTCGCCTCCCGTTGCACGTATCGGCATGATTTTCGGAGGAGACATCACTCGTGACAGGATGTACAAAAAAGTCTCAAGAACCCATGTTCTAAAACCAACAGGAAGTCGGCCATTTTAGGTGGCGGCGGCCATTTGGGGGCGGATGTATGGCTCGTATCTCGACGAACTCCTCCTAGGGGGTTTGACCGAATGAGTCCGTTGTTGCATCAACGGACACTAGACGGATGGCCCACGTTAAATTGCGAAGGATTTTGGGCCGCTCCATAGGATGTGGGCGTGGCACGCCACCAAACTTTCACCTTTGGATTCCGGCCCTGCCTGGTGTCTGGCCTTGCCTTGAAGCAATGTACATCAAAGTCAATACACAGTTTGACTGACAGACTGATGATGTCAGTTGATGGACTATGATGTGTGTAAAGCACATGTGGGGGGCGTGGCCACGGCGAATGGTCAGCCTTCGCCATTGACCATCAAAAGGTCATCATTTGCCTGCAGAAGGTCACAGGCTGCTGAAATCTTAAACGTGAGGCCTTAATCCAGGCCTGAGCGCCCTGGTGGTGCTCCCATGTGACACCAATCTAAATTGACACACTAGCGCCACCTAGAAGTTTCAATTCATTATCCCTCGCCACCCGTTACACGTATCACTATGATTTTCGGTGGAGACGTCTATCAAGACAGGACGCACTTAACGCTCCAGAAGCCATGTTCAAAACACAGCGCCACCAACTGGTGGACATGTATACCTGCCGTAACTTCCTGATTCATGGTCAGATTGTCTTGAAATTTTTTTTGGTGTGTTGGGTCAATCTCTGGTCTGTTATACTGTGTGTACATAGACTGTATAGCGCCACCAACTGGTGGAAATGTATATAGCCGTAACTTCCTTCCACATGGTCGGATCAGCCTACAAATTTTTCTGGTGGTCTGGGGTACCCTCTGGTCTATGACTGTGTGTGTACATAGACTGTATAGCGCCACCAACTGGTGGAAATGTATATAGCCGTAACTTCCTTCCACATGGTCGGATCAGGCCCAAATTTTTTCTGGTGGTCTGGGGTACCCTCTGGTCTGTGACTGTGTGTGTACATAGACTGTATAGCGCCACCAACTGGTGGAAATGTATATAGCCGTAACTTCCTTCCACATGGTCGGATCAGGCCCAAATTTTTTCTGGTGGTCTGGGGTACCCTCTGGTCTATGACAGTGTGTGTACATAGACTGTATAGCGCCACCAACTGGTGGAAAGGTATATCTGCCGTAACTTCCTTCCACATGGTCGGATCAGGCCCAAATTTTTTCTGGTGGTCTGGGGTACCCTCTGGTCTATGACCGTGTGTGTACATCGACTGTATAGCGCCACCAACTGGTGGAAATGTATATAGCCGTAACTTCCTTACACATGGTCAAATCAGGCCCAAATTTTTTCTGGTGGTCTGGGGTACCCTCTGGTCTATGACAGTGTGTGTACATACGCTATAGCGCCACCAACTGGTGGAAATGTATATCTGCCGTAACTTCCTTCTGCACCGTCGGATCGGCACCAAATTTTTTCTGGTGGTTCGGGGTACCCTCCGGTCCGTTACCGTGTGGGCGCATAGACTCTATAGCGCCACCCGCAGGCGGAAAAGTATATCCGCCGCAAGTACCTACCGCGCGGTCCGATCGTCGTGAATTTTTTTATGGCGGTTCGGGGCGTCGGACGAGACGTGACCGCGCACCCGCCTCGCCGGCGGTGTCGCCCCCTCCTGGCGGAAATTTGTAAATGCCGTAACTCCCTTACCGCTTATCCGATCACCGCGGTTTTTCCTACGGCGTGTCCGCGCGCCTGTCCGGTCACGCACGCGCCCGTCCGGTCGCGCGCGCACCCCCGACCCGCGCGTACCCCCGACCCGCGCGTACCCCCGAGCGCGTCGGGGTGCTCGAGCCCGCTCATCACTGCTTGCAGTTTTAATTATTATTATTCTGCCAACCGTCGGCCTTTTTGAGGGCCTTAACATGCCCGAAAACTCACCAAATTTGGCGAGCGCATCAGGTCTGGCGAAAAATTTTATATTTTATGGGTTTCAAATATAATGTTCCAAAATTGGCTCTCTAGCGCCACCTTGAATTTTAAAAAAAATTAGCCCCCGACACCAGTTTCACCTATCGTCACGAAACTTGGTGGAGACGTCTATCGTGACAGGACGGACCAAAAAGTCTCAAGAACCCATATTGGAAAACGAACAGGAAGTCGGCCATTTTGGATGGCGGCGGCCTTTTTCGTGCCAGAAGTAGGGGTCGTATCTCGACGAACTCCTCCTAGGGGGTTTGACCAAATGAGTCCGTTGTTGCATCAACGGACACTAGACGGATGGCCGACGTTAAATTGCGAAGGATTTTGGGATATTCCATACGATGTGGGCGTGGCACGCCCCCAAATTTTGCCCATTTTCATATGTCCGGGCCTTGCACGCTGAGCGTAATTGTAGACGTGAATAACTTGGCTCCACGTGGTCAGATCTTCATCATACTTGGTACATGTGATCATGGCCCCGCCCCGAAGGTCCCCGTAGGTCACTTCCTGATTTCGTCGCAGCGCCACCTATTGGCGACAGGCTAAAGGCGTGTCATCTACATGAGGCCTTTTCTGCCAGGAGATTCATCAGATGAACATCAGGGTCACAAGGTCACTGCCTGACAGCCTGGTGAAGCCTGTTGATGGACCATGATGCAGGAAAAGCGCACGTGGTGGGCGTGGCCTGGCGGCGAATGCTCAGGCCTCGCCATTTACATAGAAAAGGTCATCATTCGCCCGCAAAAGGTCGCATGGGCTTGAAAACTCATAGGGGGGGGCAGAATCCAGGCCTGAGCGGCCTGGTGTGGCCCCCATATGAAACCAAGCCAAATTGACTCACTAGCGCCACCTAGAAGTTTTAAAATAATTATCCCTCGCCTCCCGTTGCACGTATCGGCATGATTTTCGGAGGAGACATCACTCGTGACAGGACGCACAAAAAAGTCTCAATAACCCATGTTCTAAAACCAACAGGAAGTCGGCCATTTTAGGTGGCGGCGGCCATTTGGGGGCGGATGTATGGGTCGTATCTCGACGAACTCCTCCTAGGGGGTTTGACCGAATGAGTCCGTTGTAGCATCAACGGACACTAGACGGATGGCCCACGTTAAATTGCGAAGGATTTTGGCCTGCTCCATAGGATGTGGGCGTGGCACGCCACCAAACTTTGACCATTTCATATCTGGCCCTGCCTGGTGTCTGGCCTTGCCTTGAAGCAATGTACATCAAAGTCAATACACAGTTTGACTGACAGACTGATGATGTCAGTCGATGGACTGTGATGTGTGTAAAGCACATGTGGGGGGCGTGGCCACGGCGAATGGTCAGCCTTCGCCATTGACCATCAAAAGGTCATCATTTGCCTGCAGAAGGTCACAGGCTGCTGAAATCTTAAACGTGAGGCCTTAATCCAGGCCTGAGCGCCCTGGTGGTGCTCCCATGTGACACCAATCTAAATTGACACACTAGCGCCACCTAGAAGTTTCAATTCATTATCCCTCGCCACCCGTTACACGTATCACTATGATTTTCGGTGGAGACGTCTATCATGACAGGACGCACTTAACGCTCCAGAAGCCATGTTCAAAACACAGCGCCACCAACTGGTGGAAATGTATATCTGCCGTAACTTCCTGATTCATGGTCAGATTGTCTTGAAATTTTTTTTGGTGTGTTGGGTCAATCTCTGGTTTGTTATACTGTGTGTACATAGACTCTATAGCGCCACCAACTGGTGGAAATGTATATAGCCGTAACTTCCTTCCACATGGTCGGATCGGGCCACAAATTTTTCTGGTGGTCTGGGGTACCCTCTGGTCTATGTCTGTGTGTGTTCATAGACAGTATAGCGCCACCAACTGGTGGAAATGTATATAGCCGTAACTTCCTTCCACATGGTCGGATCAAGCCCAAATTTTTTCTGGTGGTTTGGGGTACCCTCTGGTCTATGACTGTGTGTGTACATAGACTGTATAGCGCCACCAACTGGTGGAAATGTATATAGCCGTAACTTCCTTCCACATGGTCGGATCAGGCCACAATTTTTTCTGGTGGTCTGGGGTACCCTCTGGTCTATGACTGTGTGTGTACATACACTGTATAGCGCCACCAACTGGTGGAAATGTATATAGCCGTAACTTCCTTCCACATGGTCGGATCAGGCCACAAATTTTTCTTGTGGTCTGGGGTGCCCTCTGGTCTATGTCTGTGTGTGTACATAGACAGTATAGCGCCACCAACTGGTGGAAATGTATATAGCCGTAACTTCCTTCCACATGGTCGGATCAAGCCCAAATTTTTTCTGGTGGTTTGGGGTACCCTCTGGTCTATGACTGTGTGTGTACATAGACTGTATAGCGCCACCAACTGGTGGAAATGTATATAGCCGTAACTTCCTTCCACATGGTCGGATCGGGCCACAAATTTTTCTGGTGGTTTGGGGTACCCTCTGGTCTATGTCTGTGTGTGTACATAGACAGTATAGCGCCACCAACTGGTGGAAATGTATATAGCCGTAACTTCCTTCCACATGGTCGGATCAAGCCCAAATTTTTTCTGGTGGTTTGGGGTACCCTCTGATCTATGACTGTGTGTGTACATCGACTGTATAGCGCCACCAACTGGTGGAAATGTATATAGCCGTAACTTCCTTCCACATGGTCGGATCAGGCCCAAATTTTTTCTGGTGGTCTGGGGTACCCTCTGGTCTATGACAGTGTGTGTACATAGACTGTATAGCGCCACCAACTGGTGGAAATGTATATAGCCGTAACTTCCTTCCACATGGTCGGATCAGGCCCAAATTTTTTCTGGTGGTCTGGGGTACCCTCTGGTCTATGACAGTGTGTGTACATACGCTATAGCGCCACCAACTGGTGGAAATGTATATCTGCCGTAACTTCCTTACGCACGGTCGGATCGGCCGGTAATTTTTTCTGTTGGTTCGGGGTACCCTCCGGTCCGTTACCGTGTGGGCGCATACACTCTATAGCGCCACCCACAGGCGGAAACGTATATCCGCCGCAAGGACCTACCGCGCGGTCCGATCGTCGTGAATTTTTTTATGGCGGTTCGCGGCGTCGGACGGGACGTGACCGCGCACCCGCCTCGCCGCCGCTGTCGCCCCCTCCTGGCGGAAAATTGCAAGTGCCGTGACTCCCTTACCGCTTATCCGCTCGCCGCGGTTTTTCGTACGGCGCGTCCGCGCGCCCGTCCGGTCGCGCACACGACCCCGACCCGCGCGTACCCCCGACCCGCGCGTACCCCCGAGCGCGTCGGGGTGCTCGAGCCCGCTCATCACTGCTTGCAGTTTTAATTATTATTATTATTCTGCCAACCGTCGGCCTTTTTGAGGGCCTTAACATGCCCGAAAACTCACCAAATTTGGCGAGCGCATCAGGTCTGGCGAAAAATTTTATATTTTATGGGTTTCAAATATAATGTTCCAAAATTGGCTCTCTAGCGCCACCTTGAATTTTAAAAAAAATTAGCCCCCGACACCAGTTTCACCTATCGTCACGAAACTTGGTGGAGACGTCTATCGTGACAGGACGGACCAAAAAGTCTCAAGAACCCATATTGGAAAACGAACAGGAAGTCGGCCATTTTGGATGGCGGCGGCCTTTTTCGTGCCAGAAGTTGGGGTCGTATCTCGACGAACTCCTCCTAGGGGGTTTGACCGAATGAGTCCGTTGTTGCATCAACGGACACTAGACGGATGGCCGACGTTAAATTGCGAAGGATTTTGGGATATTCCATACGATGTGGGCGTGGCACGCCCCCAAATTTTGCCCATTTTCATATGTCCGGGCCTTGCACGCTGAGCGTAACTGTAGACGTGAATAACTTGGCTCCACGTGGTCAGATCTTCATCATACTTGGTACATGTGATCATGGCCCCGCCCCGAAGGTCCCCGTAGGTCACTTCCTGATTTCGTCGCAGCGCCACCTATTGGCGACAGGCTAAAGGCGTGTCATCTACATGAGGCCTTTTCTGCCAGGAGATTCATCAGATGAACATCAGGGTCACAAGGTCACTGCCTGACAGCCTGGTGAAGCCTGTTGATGGACCATGATGCAGGAAAAGCGCACGTGGTGGGCGTGGCCTGGCGGCGAATGCTCAGGCCTCGCCATTTACATAGAAAAGCTCATCATTCGCCCGCAAAAGGTCGCATGGGCTTGAAAACTCATAGGGGGGGGCAGAATCCAGGCCTGAGCGGCCTGGTGTGGCCCCCATATGAAACCAAGCCAAATTGACTCACTAGCGCCACCTAGAAGTTTTAAAATAATTATCCCTCGCCTCCCGTTGCACGTATCGGCATGATTTTCGGAGGAGACATCACTCGTGACAGGACGCACAAAAAAGTCTCAATAACCCATGTTCTAAAACCAACAGGAAGTCGGCCATTTTAGGTGGCGGCGGCCATTTGGGGGCGGATGTATGGGTCGTATCTCGACGAACTCCTCCTAGGGGGTTTGACCGAATGAGTCCGTTGTAGCATCAACGGACACTAGACGGATGGCCCACGTTAAATTGCGAAGGATTTTGGCCTGCTCCATAGGATGTGGGCGTGGCACGCCACCAAACTTTGACCATTTCATATCTGGCCCTGCCTGGTGTCTGGCCTTGCCTTGAAGCAATGTACATCAAAGTCAATACACAGTTTGACTGACAGACTGATGATGTCAGTCGATGGACTGTGATGTGTGTAAAGCACATGTGGGGGGCGTGGCCACGGCGAATGGTCAGCCTTCGCCATTGACCATCAAAAGGTCATCATTTGCCCGCAGAAGGTCACAGGCTGCTGAAATCTTAAACGTGAGGCCTTAATCCAGGCCTGAGCGCCCTGGTGGTGCTCCCATGTGACACCAATCTAAATTGACACACTAGCGCCACCTAGAAGTTTCAATTCATTATCCCTCGCCACCCGTTACACGTATCACTATGATTTTCGGTGGAGACGTCTATCAAGACAGGACGCACTTAACGCTCCAGAAGCCATGTTCAAAACACAGCGCCACCAACTGGTGGAAATGTATATCTGCCGTAACTTCCTGATTCATGGTCAGATTGTCTTGAAATTTTTTTTGGTGTGTTGGGTCAATCTCTGGTCTGTTATACTGTGTGTACATAGACTCTATAGCGCCACCAACTGGTGGAAATGTATATAGCCGTAACTTCCTTCCACATGGTCGGATCGGGCCACAAATTTTTCTGGTGGTCTGGGGTACCCTCTGGTCTATGTCTGTGTGTGTTCATAGACAGTATAGCGCCACCAACTGGTGGAAATGTATATAGCCGTAACTTCCTTCCACATGGTCGGATCAAGCCCAAATTTTTTCTGGTGGTTTGGGGTACCCTCTGGTCTATGACTGTGTGTGTACATAGACTGTATAGCGCCACCAACTGGTGGAAATGTATATAGCCGTAACTTCCTTCCACATGGTCGGATCAGGCCACAATTTTTTCTGGTGGTCTGGGGTACCCTCTGGTCTATGACTGTGTGTGTACATACACTGTATAGCGCCACCAACTGGTGGGAATGTATATAGCCGTAACTTCCTTCCACATGGTCGGATCAGGCCACAAATTTTTCTTGTGGTCTGGGGTGCCCTCTGGTCTATGTCTGTGTGTGTACATAGACAGTATAGCGCCACCAACTGGTGGAAATGTATATAGCCGTAACTTCCTTCCACATGGTCGGATCAAGCCCAAATTTTTTCTGGTGGTTTGGGGTACCCTCTGGTCTATGACTGTGTGTGTACATAGACTGTATAGCGCCACCAACTGGTGGAAATGTATATAGCCGTAACTTCCTTCCACATGGTCGGATCGGGCCACAAATTTTTCTGGTGGTTTGGGGTACCCTCTGGTCTATGTCTGTGTGTGTACATAGACAGTATAGCGCCACCAACTGGTGGAAATGTATATAGCCGTAACTTCCTTCCACATGGTCGGATCAAGCCCAAATTTTTTCTGGTGGTTTGGGGTACCCTCTGATCTATGACTGTGTGTGTACATCGACTGTATAGCGCCACCAACTGGTGGAAATGTATATAGCCGTAACTTCCTTCCACATGGTCGGATCAGGCCCAAATTTTTTCTGGTGGTCTGGGGTACCCTCTGGTCTATGACAGTGTGTGTACATAGACTGTATAGCGCCACCAACTGGTGGAAATGTATATAGCCGTAACTTCCTTCCACATGGTCGGATCAAGCCCAAATTTTTTCTGGTGGTCTGGGGTACCCTCTGGTCTATGACAGTGTGTGTACATACGCTATAGCGCCACCAACTGGTGGAAATGTATATCTGCCGTAACTTCCTTACGCACGGTCGGATCGGCCGGTAATTTTTTCTGTTGGTTCGGGGTACCCTCCGGTCCGTTACCGTGTGGGCGCATACACTCTATAGCGCCACCCACAGGCGGAAACGTATATCCGCCGCAAGGACCTACCGCGCGGTCCGATCGTCGTGAATTTTTTTATGGCGGTTCGCGGCGTCGGACGGGACGTGACCGCGCACCCGCCTCGCCGCCGCTGTCGCCCCCTCCTGGCGGAAAATTGCAAGTGCCGTGACTCCCTTACCGCTTATCCGCTCGCCGCGGTTTTTCGTACGGCGCGTCCGCGCGCCCGTCCGGTCGCGCACACGACCCCGACCCGCGCGTACCCCCGACCCGCGCGTACCCCCGACCCGCGCGTACCCCCGAGCGCGTCGGGGTGCTCGAGCCCGCTCATCACTGCTTGCAGTTTTAATTAGGGCTCGAGCACTGACAGTGCGAAAGCCCTATTGTAATCGTTCCGTTTCTTATTATTAGGGCTCGAGCACTGACAGTGCGAAAGCCCTATTGTAATCGTTCCGTTTCTTATTATTAGGGCTCGAGCACTGACCAGTGCGAAAGCCCTATTGTTATCGTTCCGTTTATTATTAGGGCTCGAGCACTGACCAGTGCGAAAGCCCTATTGTAATCGTTCCGTTTTTAGGGCTCGAGCACTGACCAGTGCGAAAGCCCTATTGTAATCGTAATGTTTATTATTATTATTATTATTATTCTCCCGAAATGATCGCCTTTTTGGGGGCCTTAACATGCCCGAAAACTCACCAATTTTTGCAGGCGCGTCCGGTCTGGCGAAAAATTTGATATTTTAGGGGTCCCAAATATAATGTTCCAAAATTGCCTCTCTAGCGCCACCTTTTATTTTGGAAAAAATTGGCCCCCGCCACCAGTTTCACCTATCGTCCCGAAACTTGGTGGAGACGTTTATCGTGACAGGACGGACCAAAAAGTCTCAAGAACCCATATTGTAAAACGAACAGGAAGTCGGCCATTTTGGATGGCGCCGGCCTTTTTCGGGCCAGAAATTGGGGTCGTATCTCGACGAACTCCTCCTAGGGGGTTTGACCAAATGAGTCCGTTGTTGCATCAACGGACACTAGACGGATGGCCGACGTTAAATTGCGAAGGATTTTGGGATATTCCATACGATGTGGGCGTGGCACGCCCCCAAATTTTGCCCATTTTCATATGTCCGGGCCTTGCACGCTGAGCGTAACTGTAGACGTGAATAACTTGGCTCCACGTGGTCAGATCTTCATCATACTTGGTACATGTGATCATGGCCCCGCCCCGAAGGTCCCCGTAGGTCACTTCCTGATTTCGTCGCAGCGCCACCTATTGGCGACAGGCTAAAGGCGTGTCATCTACATGAGGCCTTTTCCGCCAGGAGATTCATCAGATGAACATCAGGGTCACAAGGTCACTGCCTGACAGCCTGGTGAAGCCTGTTGATGGACCATGATGCAGGAAAAGCGAACGTGGTGGGCGTGGCCTGGCGGCGAATGCTCAGACCTCGCCATTTACATAGAAAAGGTCATCATTCGCCCGCAAAAGGTCGCATGGGCTTGAAAGCTCATAGGGGGGGTCAGAATCCAGGCCTGAGCGGCCTGGTGTGGCCCCCATATGAAACTAAGCCAAATTGACTCACTAGCGCCACCTACAAGTTTTAAAATAATTATCCCTCGCCTCCCGTTGCACGTATCGGCATGATTTTCGGAGGAGACATCACTCGTGACAGGACGCACAAAAAAGTCTCAAGAACCCATGTTCTAAAACCAACAGGAAGTCGGCCATTTTAGGTGGCGGCGGCCATTTGGGGGCGGATGTATGGGTCGTATCTCGACGAACTCCTCCTAGGGGGTTTGACCGAATGAGTCCGTTGTTGCATCAACGGACACTAGACGGATGGCCGACGTTAAATTGCGAAGGATTTTGGGATATTCCATACGATGTGGGCGTGGCACGCCCCCAAATTTTGCCCATTTTCATATGTCCGGCCCTTGCACGCTGAGCGTAACTGTAGACGTGAATAACTTGGCTCCACGTGGTCAGATCTTCATCATACTTGGTACATGTGATCATGGCCCCGCCCCGAAGGTCCCCGTAGGTCACTTCCTGATTTCGTCGCAGCACCACCTATTGGCGACAGGCTAAAGGCGTGTCATCTACATGAGGCCTTTTCTGCCAGGAGATTCATCAGATGAACATCAGGGTCACAAGGTCACTGCCTGACAGCCTGGTGAAGCCTGTTGATGGACCATGATGCAGGAAAAGCGAACGTGGTGGGCGTGGCCTGGCGGCGAATGCTCAGGCCTCGCCATTTACATAGAAAAGGTCATCATTCGCCCGCAAAAGGTCGCATGGGCTTGAAAGCTCATAGGGGGGGTCAGAATCCAGGCCTGAGCGGCCTGGTGTGGCCCCCATATGAAACTAAGCCAAATTGACTCACTAGCGCCACCTACAAGTTTTAAAATAATTATCCCTCGCCTCCCGTTGGATGTATCGGCATGATTTTCGGAGGAGACATCACTCGTGACAGGACGCACATAAAAAGTCTCAATAACCCATGTTCTAAAACCAACAGGAAGTCGGCCATTTTAGGTGGCGGCGGCCATTTGGGGGCGGATGTATGGGTCGTATCTCGACGAACTCCTCCTAGGGGGTTTGACCGAATGAGTCCGTTGTTGCATCAACGGACACTAGACGGATGGCCCACGTTAAATTGCGAAGGATTTTGGGCCGCTCCATAGGATGTGGGCGTGGCACGCCACCAAACTTTGACCATTTCATATCTGGCCCTGCCTGGTGTCTGGCCTTGCCTTGAAGCAATGTACATCAAAGTCAATACACAGTTTGACTGACAGACTGATGAAGTCAGTTGATGGACTATGATGTGTGTAAAGCACATGTGGGGGGCGTGGCCACGGCGAATGGTCAGCCTTCGCCATTGACCATCAAAAGGTCATCATTTGCCTGCAGAAGGTCACAGGCTGCTGAAATCTTAAACGTGAGTCCTTAATCCAGGCCTGAGCGCCCTGGTGGTGCTCCCATGTGACACCAATCTAAATTGACACACTAGCGCCACCTAGAACTTTCAATTCATTATCCCTCGCCACCCGTTACACGTATCACTATGATTTTCGGTGGAGACGTCTATCAAGACAGGACGCACTTAACGCTCCAGAAGCCATGTTCAAAACACAGCGCCACCAACTGGTGGACATGTATATCTGCCGTAACTTCCTGATTCATGGTCAGATTGTCTTGAAATTTTTTTTGGTGTGTTGGGTCAATCTCTGGTCTGTTATACTGTGTGTACATAGACTCTATAGCGCCACCAACTGGTGGAAATGTATATAGCCGTAACTTCCTTCCACATGGTCGGATCAAGCCCAAATTTTTTCTGGTGGTTTGGGGTACCCTCTGGTCTATGACTGTGTGTGTACATAGACTGTATAGCGCCACCAACTGGTGGAAATGTATATAGCCGTAACTTCCTTCCACATGGTCGGATCAGGCCCAAATTTTTTCTGGTGGTCTGGGGTACCCTCTGGTCTGTGACTGTGTGTGTACATAGACTGTATAGCGCCACCAACTGGTGGAAATGTATATAGCCGTAACTTCCTTCCACATGGTCGGATCAGGCCCAAATTTTTTCTGGTGGTCTGGGGTACCCTCTGGTCTATGACAGTGTGTGTACATAGACTGTATAGCGCCACCAACTGGTGGAAAGGTATATCTGCCGTAACTTCCTTACGCACGGTCGGATCGGCCCCTAATTTTTTCTGTTGGTTCGGGGTACCCTCCGGTCCGTTACCGTGTGGGCGCATACACTCTATAGCGCCACCCACAGGCGGAAACGTATATCCGCCGCAAGGACCTACCGCGCGGTCCGATCGTCGTGAATTTTTTTATGGCGGTTCGCGGCGTCGGACGGGACGTGACCGCGCACCCGCCTCGCCACCGCTGTCGCCCCCTCCTGGCAGAAAATTGCAAGTGCCGTGACTCCCTTATCGCTTATCCGCTCGCCGCGGTTTTTCGTACGGCGCGTCCGCGCGCCCGTCCGGTCGCGCGCGCGACCCCGACCCGCGCGTACCCCCGACCCGCGCGTACCCCCGAGCGCGTCGGGGTGCTCGAGCCCGCTCATCACTGCTTGCAGTTTTAATTATTATTATTATTATTCTGCCAACCGTCGGCCTTTTTGAGGGCCTCAACATGCCCGAAAACTCACCAAATTTGGCGAGCGCATCAGGTCTGGCGAAAAATTTTATATTTTATGGGTTTCAAATATCATGTTCCAAAATTGCCTCTCTAGCGCCACCTTGAATTTTAAAAAAAATTAGCCCCCGACACCAGTTTCACCTATCGTCACGAAACTCGGTGGAGACGTCTATCGTGACAGGACGGACCAAAAAGTCTCAAGAACCCATATTGGAAAATGAACAGGAAGTCAGCCATTTTGGATGGCGGCGCCCGTTTTTGTGCCAGAAGTTGGGGTCGTATCTCGACGAACTCCTCCTAGGGGGTTTGACCAAATGAGTCCGTTGTTGCATCAACGGACACTAGACGGATGGCCGACGTTAAATTGCGAAGGATTTTGGGATATTCCATACGATGTGGGCGTGGCACGCCCCCAAATTTTGCCCATTTTCATATGTCCGGCCCTTGCACGCTGAGCGTAACTGTAGACGTGAATAACTTGGCTCCACGTGGTCAGATCTTCATCATACTTGGTACATGTGATCATGGCCCCGCCCCGAAGGTCCCCGTAGGTCACTTCCTGATTTCGTCGCAGCGCCACCTATTGGCGACAGGCTAAAGGCGTGTCATCTACATGAGGCCTTTTCTGCCAGGAGATTCATCAGATGAACATCAGGGTCACAAGGTCACTGCCTGACAGCCTGGTGAAGCCTGTTGATGGACCATGATGCAGGAAAAGCGAACATGGTGGGCGTGGCCTGGCGGCGAATGCTCAGACCTCGCCATTTACATAGAAAAGGTCATCATTCGCCCGCAAAAGGTCGCATGGGCTTGAAAGCTCATAGGGGGGGTCAGAATCCAGGCCTGAGCGGCCTGGTGTGGCCCCCATATGAAACTAAGCCAAATTGACTCACTAGCGCCACCTACAAGTTTTAAAATAATTATCCCTCGCCTCCCGTTGCACGTATCGGCATGATTTTCGGAGGAGACATCACTCGTGACAGGACGCACAAAAAAGTCTCAAGAACCCATGTTCTAAAACCAACAGGAAGTCGGCCATTTTAGGTGGCGGCGGCCATTTGGGGGCGGAAGTATGGGTCGTATCTCGACGAACTCCTCCTAGGGGGTTTGACCGAATGAGTCCGTTGTTGCATCAACGGACACTAGACGGATGGCCGACGTTAAATTGCGAAGGATTTTGGGATATTCCATACGATGTGGGCGTGGCACGCCCCCAAATTTTGCCCATTTTCATATGTCCGGGCCTTGCACGCTGAGCGTAACTGTAGACGTGAATAACTTGGCTCCACGTGGTCAGATCTTCATCATACTTGGTACATGTGATCATGGCCCCGCCCCGAAGGTCCCCGTAGGTCACTTCCTGATTTCGTCGCAGCGCCACCTATTGGCGACAGGCTAAAGGCGTGTCATCTACATGAGGCCTTTTCTGCCAGGAGATTCATCAGATGAACATCAGGGTCACAAGGTCACTGCCTGACAGCCTGGTGAAGCCTGTTGATGGACCATGATGCAGGAAAAGCGCACGTGGTGGGCGTGGCCTGGCGGCGAATGCTCAGGCCTCGCCATTTACATAGAAAAGGTCATCATTCGCCCGCAAAAGGTCGCATGGGCTTGAAAACTCATAGGGGGGGCAGAATCCAGGCCTGAGCGGCCTGGTGTGGCCCCCATATGAAACCAAGCCAAATTGACTCACTAGCGCCACCTAGAAGTTTTAAAATAATTATCCCTCGCCTCCCGTTGCACGTATCGGCATGATTTTCGGAGGAGACATCACTCGTGACAGGACGCACAAAAAAGTCTCAAGAACCCATGTTCAAAAACCAACAGGAAGTCGGCCATTTTAGGTGGCGGCGGCCATTTGGGGGAGGATGTAGGGGTCGTATCTCGACGAACTCCTCCTAGGGGGTTTGACTGAATGAGTCCGTTGTTGCATCAACGGACACTAGACGGATGGCCCACGTTAAATTGCGAAGGATTTTGGGCCGCTCCATAGGATGTGGGCGTGGCACGCCACCAAACTTTGACCATTTCATATCTGGCCCTGCCTGGTGTCTGGCCTTGCCTTGAAGCAATGTACATCAAAGTCAATACACAGTTTGACTGACAGACTGCTGAAGTCAGTTGATGGACTATGATGTGTGTAAAGCACATGTGGGGGGCGTGGCCACGGCGAATGGTCAGCCTTCGCCATTGACCATCAAAAGGTCATCATTTGCCTGCAGAAGGTCACAGGCTGCTGAAATCTTAAACGTGAGGCCTTAATCCAGGCCTGAGCGCCCTGGTGGTGCTCCCATGTGACACCAATCTAAATTGACACACTAGCGCCACCTAGAAGTTTCAATTCATTATCCCTCGCCACCCGTTACACGTATCACTATGATTTTCGGTGGAGACGTCTATCATGACAGGACGCACCTAATGCTCCAGAAGCCATGTTCTAAACACAGCGCCACCAACTGGTGGAAATGTATATCTGCCGTAACTTCCTGATTCATGGTCAGATTGTCTTGAAATTTTTTTTGGTGTGTTGGGTCAATCTCTGGTCTGTTATACTGTGTGTACATAGACTCTATAGCGCCACCAACTGGTGGAAATGTATATAGCCGTAACTTCCTTCCACATGGTCGGATCAAGCCCAAATTTTTTCTGGTGGTTTGGGGTACCCTCTGGTCTATGACTGTGTGTGTACATAGACTCTATAGCACCACCAACTGGTGGAAATGTATATAGCCGTAACTTCCTTCCACATGGTCGGATCAAGCCCAAATTTTTTCTGGTGGTTTGGGGTACCCTCTGGTCTATGACTGTGTGTGTACATAGACTCTATAGCGCCACCAACTGGTGGAAATGTATATAGCCGTAACTTCCTTCCACATGGTCGGATCAGGCCACAAAATTTTCTGCTGGTCTGGGGTACCCTCTGGTCTATGTCTGTGTGTGTACATAGACAGTATAGCGCCACCAACTGGTGGAAATGTATATAGCCGTAACTTCCTTCCACATGGTCGGATCAAGCCCAAATTTTTACTGGTGGTTTGGGGTACCCTCTGGTCTATGACTGTGTGTGTACATAGACTGTATAGCGCCACCAACTGGTGGAAATGTATATAGCCGTAACTTCCTTCCACATGGTCGGATCAGGCCCAAATTTTTTCTGGTGGTCTGGGGTACCCTCTGGTCTATGACTGTGTGTGTACATACACTGTATAGCGCCACCAACTGGTGGAAATGTATATAGCCGTAACTTCCATCCACATGGTCGGATCAAGCCCAAATTTTTTCTGGTGGTTTGGGGTACCCTCTGGTCTATGACTGTGTGTGTACATAGACTGTATAGCGCCACCAACTGGTGGAAATGTATATAGCCGTAACTTCCTTCCACATGGTCGGATCAGGCCCAAATTTTTTCTGGTGGTCTGGGGTACCCTCTGGTCTATGACTGTGTGTGTACATCGACTGTATAGCGCCACCAACTGGTGGAAATGTATATAGCCGTAACTTCCTTCCACATGGTCGGATCAAGCCCAAATTTTTTCTGGTGGTCGGGGGTACCCTCTGGTCTATGACTGTGTGTGTACATACACTATAGCGCCACCAACTGGTGGAAATGTATATCTGCCGTAACTTCCTTACGCACGGTCGGATCGGCCCCTAATTTTTTCTGTTGGTTCGGGGTACCCTCCGGTCCGTTACCGTGTGGGCCAACCACTCTATAGCGCCACCCACAGGCGGAAACGTATATCCGCCGCAAGGACCTACCGCGTGGTCCGATCGTCGTGAATTTTTTTATGGCGGTTCGCGGTGTCGGACGGGACGTGACCGCGCACCCGCCTCGCCGCCGCTGTCGCCCCCTCCTGGCGGAAAATTGCAAGTGCCGTGACTCCCTTACCGCTTATCCGCTCGCCGCGCTTTTTCGTACGGCGCGTCCGCGCGCCCGTCCGGTCGCGCGCGCGACCCCGACCCGCGCGTACCCCCGACCCGCGCGTACCCCCGAGCGCGTCGGGGTGCTCGAGCCCGCTCATCACTGCTTGCAGTTTTAATTATTAGGGCTCGAGCACTGACCAGTGCGAAAGCCCTATTGTTATCGTTCCGTTTATTATTATTAGGGCTCGAGCACTGACCAGTGCGAAAGCCCTATTGTTATCGTTCCGTTTATTATTATTAGGGCTCGAGCACTGACCAGTGCGAAAGCCCTATTGTAATCGTTCCGTTTTTTATTCTGACGAAAGGACGGCCATTTTGAGGGCCTTAACATGCCCGAAAACTCACCAAATTTTGCAAGCGCGTCAGGTCTGGCGAAAATTTCGATCTGGTGGGGGTCCCGAAAACAATGTTCCAAAATTGACTCTCTAGCGCCACCTTTAATTTTTGAAAAAATTGGCCCCCGCCACCAGTTTCACCTATCGTCACGAAACTTGGTGGAGACGTCTATCGTGACAGGACGGACCAAAAAGTCTCAAGAACCCATATTGGAAAACGAACAGGAAGTCGGCCATTTTGGATGGCGGCGGCCTTTTTTGTGCCAGAAGTTGGGGTCGTATCTCGACGAACTCCTCCTAGGGGGTTTGACCAAATGAGTCCGTTGTTGCATCAACGGACACTAGACGGATGGCCGACGTTAAATTGCGAAGGATTTTGGGATATTCCATACGATGTGGGCGTGGCACGCCCCCAAATTTTGCCCATTTTCATATGTCCGGGCCTTGCACGCTGAGCGTAACTGTAGACGTGAATAACTTGGCTCCACGTGGTCAGATCTTCATCATACTTGGTACATGTGATCATGGCCCCGCCCCGAAGGTCCCCGTTGGTCACTTCCTGATTTCGTCGCAGCGCCACCTATTGGCGACAGGCTAAAGGCGTGTCATCTACATGAGGCCTTTTCTGCCAGGAGATTCATCAGATGAACATCGGGGTCACAAGGTCACTGCCTGACAGCCTGGTGAAGCCTGTTGATGGACCATGATGCAGGAAAAGCGCACGTGGTGGGCGTGGCCTGGCGGCGAATGCTCAGGCCTCGCCATTTACATAGAAAAGGTCATCATTCGCCCGCAAAAGGTCGCATGGGCTTGAAAACTCATAGGGGGGGTCAGAATCCAGGCCTGAGCGGCCTGGTGTGGCCCCCATATGAAACCAAGCCAAATTGACTCACTAGCGCCACCTAGAAGTTTTAAAATAATTATCCCTCGCCTCCCGTTGCACGTATCGGCATGATTTTCGGAGGAGACATCACTCGTGACAGGACGCACAAAAAAGTCTCAATAACCCATGTTCTAAAACCAACAGGAAGTCGGCCATTTTAGGTGGCGGCGGCCATTTGGGGGCGGATGTAGGGGTCGTATCTTGACGAACTTCTCCTAGGGGGTTTGACCGAATGAGTCCGTTGTTGCATCAACGGACACTAGACGGATGGCCCACGTTAAATTGCGAAGGATTTTGGGCCGCTCCATAGGATGTGGGCGTGGCACACCACCAAACTTTGACCATTTCATATCTGGCCCTGCCTGGTGTCTGGCCTTGCCTTGAAGCAATGTACATCAAAGTCAATACACAGTTTGACTGACAGACTGATGATGTCAGTTGATGGACTATGATGTGTGTAAAGCACATGTGGGGGGCGTGGCCACGGCGAATGGTCAGCCTTCGCCATTGACCATCAAAAGGTCATCATTTGCCTGCAGAAGGTCACAGGCTGCTGAAATCTTAAACGTGAGGCCTTAATCCAGGCCTGAGCGCCCTGGTGGTGCTCCCATGTGACACCAATCTAAATTGACACACTAGCGCCACCTAGAAGTTTCAATTCATTATCCCTCGCCACCCGTTACACGTATCACTATGATTTTCGGTGGAGACGTCTATCATGACAGGACGCACTTAACGCTCCAGAAGCCATGTTCTAAACACAGTGCCACCAACTGGTGGAAATGTATATCTGCCGTAACTTCCTGATTCATGGTCAGATTGTCTTGAAATTTTTTTTGGTGTGTTGGGTCAATCTCTGGTCTGTTATACTGTGTGTACATAGACTCTATAGCGCCACCAACTGGTGGAAATGTATATAGCCGTAACTTCCTTCCACATGGTCGGATCAAGCCCAAATTTTTTCTGGTGGTTTGGGGTACCCTCTGGTCTATGACTGTGTGTGTACATAGACTGTATAGCGCCACCAACTGGTGGAAATGTATATAGCCGTAACTTCCTTCCACATGGTCGGATCAGGCCCAAATTTTTTCTGGTGGTCTGGGGTACCCTCTGGTCTATGACTGTGTGTGTACATCGACTGTATAGCGCCACCAACTGGTGGAAATGTATATAGCCGTAACTTCCTTCCACATGGTCGGATCAGGCCCAAATTTTTTCTGGTGGTCTGGGGTACCCTCTGGTCTATGACTGTGTGTGTACATACGCTATAGCGCCACCAACTGGTGGAAATGTATATCTGCCGTAACTTCCTTACGCACGGTCGGATCGGCCCCTAATTTTTTCTGTTGGTTCGGGGTACCCTCCGGTCCGTTACCGTGTGGGCCAACCACTCTATAGCGCCACCCACAGGCGGAAACGTATATCCGCCGCAAGGACCTACCGCGTGGTCCGATCGTCGTGAATTTTTTTATGGCGGTTCGCGGTGTCGGACGGGACGTGACCGCGCACCCGCCTCGCCGCCGCTGTCGCCCCCTCCTGGCGGAAAATTGCAAGTGCCGTGACTCCCTTACCGCTTATCCGCTCGCCGCGGTTTTTCGTACGGTCACGCGCGCGACCCCGACCCGCGCGTACCCCCGACCCGCGCGTACCCCCGAGCGCGTCGGGGTGCTCGAGCCCGCTCATCACTGCTTGCAGTTTTAATTATTAGGGCTCGAGCACTGACAGTGCGAAAGCCCTATTGTAATCGTTCCGTTTCTTATTAGGGCTCGAGCACTGACCAGTGCGAAAGCCCTATTGTAATCGTTCCGTTTTTTATTCTGACAAAAGGACGGCCATTTTGAGGGCCTTAACATGCCCGAAAACTCACCAAATTTTGCAAGCGTGTCAGGTCTGGCGAAAATTTCGATCTGGTGGGGGTCCCGAAAACAATGTTCCAAAATTGACTCTCTAGCGCCACCTTTAATTTTTGAAAAAATTGGCCCCCGCCACCAGTTTCACCTATCGTCACGAAACTTGGTGGAGACGTCTATCGTGACAGGACGGACCAAAAAGTCTCAAGAACCCATATTGGAAAACGAACAGGAAGTCGGCCATTTTGGATGGCGGCGGCCTTTTTCGTGCCAGAAGTTGGGGTCGTATCTCGACGAACTCCTCCTAGGGGGTTTGACCAAATGAGTCCGTTGTTGCATCAACGGACACTAGACGGATGGCCGACGTTAAATTGCGAAGGATTTTGGGATATTCCATACGATGTGGGCGTGGCACGCCCCCAAATTTTGCCCATTTTCATATGTCCGGGCCTTGCACGCTGAGCGTAACTGTAGACGTGAATAACTTGGCTCCACGTGGTCAGATCTTCATCATACTTGGTACATGTGATCATGGCCCCGCCCCGAAGGTCCCCGTAGGTCACTTCCTGATTTCGTCGCAGCGCCACCTATTGGCGACAGGCTAAAGGCGTGTCATCTACATGAGGCCTTTTCTGCCAGGAGATTCATCAGATGAACATCGGGGTCACAAGGTCACTGCCTGACAGCCTGGTGAAGCCTGTTGATGGACCATGATGCAGGAAAAGCGCACGTGGTGGGCGTGGCCTGGCGGCGAATGCTCAGGCCTCGCCATTTACATAGAAAAGGTCATCATTCGCCCGCAAAAGGTCGCATGGGCTTGAAAACTCATAGGGGGGGTCAGAATCCAGGCCTGAGCGGCCTGGTGTGGCCCCCATATGAAACCAAGCCAAATTGACTCACTAGCGCCACCTAGAAGTTTTAAAATAATTATCCCTCGCCTCCCGTTGCACGTATCGGCATGATTTTCGGAGGAGACATCACTCGTGACAGGACGCACAAAAAAGTCTCAATAACCCATGTTCTAAAACCAACAGGAAGTCGGCCATTTTAGGTGGCGGCGGCCATTTGGGGGCGGATGTATGGGTCGTATCTTGACGAACTCCTCCTAGGGGGTTTGACCGAATGAGTCCGTTGTTGCATCAACGGACACTAGACGGATGGCCCACGTTAAATTGCGAAGGATTTTGGGCTGCTCCATAGGATGTGGGCGTGGCACGCCACCAAACTTTGACCATTTCATATCTGGCCCTGCCTGGTGTCTGGCCTTGCCTTGAAGCAATGTACATCAAAGTCAATACACAGTTTGACTGACAGACTGATGATGTCAGTTGATGGACTATGATGTGTGTAAAGCACATGTGGGGGGCGTGGCCACGGCGAATGGTCAGCCTTCGCCATTGACCATCAAAAGGTCATCATTTGCCTGCAGAAGGTCACAGGCTGCTGAAATCTTAAACGTGAGGCCTTAATCCAGGCCTGAGCGCCCTGGTGGTGCTCCCATGTGACACCAATCTAAATTGACACACTAGCGCCACCTAGAAGTTTCAATTCATTATCCCTCGCCACCCGTTACACGTATCACTATGATTTTCGGTGGAGACGTCTATCATGACAGGACGCACCTAACGCTCCAGAAGCCATGTTCAAAACACAGCGCCACCAACTGGTGGAAATGTATATCTGCCGTAACTTCCTGATTCATGGTCAGATTGTCTTGAAATTTTTTTTGGTGTGTTGGGTCAATCTCTGGTCTGTTATACTTTGTGTACATAGACTCTATAGCGCCACCAACTGGTGGAAATGTATATAGCCGTAACTTCCTTCCACATGGTCGGATCAAGCCCAAATTTTTTCTGGTGGTTTGGGGTACCCTCTGGTCTATGACTGTGTGTGTACATAGACTGTATAGCGCCACCAACT
Organism: Doryrhamphus excisus; assembly: GCF_037039965.1. Taxonomy (NCBI): domain Eukaryota; kingdom Metazoa; phylum Chordata; class Actinopteri; order Syngnathiformes; family Syngnathidae; genus Doryrhamphus; species Doryrhamphus excisus. The sequence goes on from NC_136361.1 coordinate 6,181,104, forward strand.
GGTGGAAATGTATATAGCCGTAACTTCCTTCCACATGGTCGGATCAGGCCCAAATTTTTTCTGGTGGTCTGGGGTACCCTCTGGTCTATGACTGTGTGTGTACATCGACTGTATAGCGCCACCAACTGGTGGAAATGTATATAGCCGTAACTTCCTTCCACATGGTCGGATCAGGCCCAAATTTTTTCTGGTGGTCTGGGGTACCCTCTGGTCTATGACTGTGTGTGTACATACGCTATAGCGCCACCAACTGGTGGAAATGTATATCTGCCGTAACTTCCTTACGCACGGTCGGATCGGCCCCTAATTTTTTCTGTTGGTTCGGGGTACCCTCCGGTCCGTTACCGTGTGGGCCAACCACTCTATAGCGCCACCCACAGGCGGAAACGTATATCCGCCGCAAGGTCCTACCGCGTGGTCCGATCGTCGTGAATTTTTTTATGGCGGTTCGCGGTGTCGGACGGGACGTGACCGCGCACCCGCCTCGCCACCGCTGTCGCCCCCTCCTGGCGGAAAATTGCAAGTGCCGTGACTCCCTTACCGCTTATCCGCTCGCCGCGGTTTTTCGTACGGCGCGTCCGCGCGCCCGTCTGGTCGCGCGCGCGACCCCGACCCGCGCGTACCCCCGACCCGCGCGTACCCCCGAGCGCGTCGGGGTGCTCGAGCCCGCTCATCACTGCTTGCAGTTTTAATTATTATTATTATTCTGCCAACCGTCGGCCTTTTTGAGGGCCTTAACATGCCCGAAAACTCACCAAATTTGGCGAGCGCATCAGGTCTGGCGAAAAATTTTATATTTTATGGGTTTCAAATATAATGTTCCAAAATTGGCTCTCTAGCGCCACCTTGAATTTTAAAAAAAATTAGCCCCCGACACCAGTTTCACCTATCGTCACGAAACTTGGTGGAGACGTCTATCGTGACAGGACGGACCAAAAAGTCTCAAGAACCCATATTGGAAAACGAACAGGAAGTCGGCCATTTTGGATGGCGGCGGCCTTTTTCGTGCCAGAAGTTGGGGTCGTATCTCGACGAACTCCTCCTAGGGGGTTTGACCAAATGAGTCCGTTGTTGCATCAACGGACACTAGACGGATGGCCGACGTTAAATTGCGAAGGATTTTGGGATATTCCATACGATGTGGGCGTGGCACGCCCCCAAATTTTGCCCATTTTCATATGTCCGGGCCTTGCACGCTGAGCGTAACTGTAGACGTGAATAACTTGGCTCCACGTGGTCAGATCTTCATCATACTTGGTACATGTGATCATGGCCCCGCCCCGAAGGTCCCCGTAGGTCACTTCCTGATTTCGTCGCAGCGCCACCTATTGGCGACAGGCTAAAGGCGTGTCATCTACATGAGGCCTTTTCTGCCAGGAGATTCATCAGATGAACATCAGGGTCACAAGGTCACTGCCTGACAGCCTGGTGAAGCCTGTTGATGGACCATGATGCAGGAAAAGCGCACGTGGTGGGCGTGGCCTGGCGGCGAATGCTCAGGCCTCGCCATTTACATAGAAAAGCTCATCATTCGCCCGCAAAAGGTCGCATGGGCTTGAAAACTCATAGGGGGGGTCAGAATCCAGGCCTGAGCGGCCTGGTGTGGCCCCCATATGAAACCAAGCCAAATTGACTCACTAGCGCCACCTAGAAGTTTTAAAATAATTATCCCTCGCCTCCCGTTGCACGTATCGGCATGATTTTCGGAGGAGACATCACTCGTGACAGGACGCACAAAAAAGTCTCAAGAACCCATGTTCAAAAACCAACAGGAAGTCGGCCATTTTAGGTGGCGGCGGCCATTTGGGGGAGGATGTAGGGGTCGTATCTCGACGAACTCCTCCTAGGGGGTTTGACTGAATGAGTCCGTTGTTGCATCAACAGACACTAGACGGATGGCCCACGTTAAATTGCGAAGGATTTTGGGCCGCTCCATAGGATGTGGGCGTGGCACGCCACCAAACTTTGACCATTTCATATCTGGCCCTGCCTGGTGTCTGGCCTTGCCTTGAAGCAATGTACATCAAAGTCAATACACAGTTTGACTGACAGACTGATGAAGTCAGTTGATGGACTATGATGTGTGTAAAGCACATGTGGGGGGCGTGGCCACGGCGAATGGTCAGCCTTCGCCATTGACCATCAAAAGGTCATCATTTGCCTGCAGAAGGTCACAGGCTGCTGAAATCTTAAACGTGAGGCCTTAATCCAGGCCTGAGCGCCCTGGTGGTGCTCCCATGTGACACCAATCTAAATTGACACACTAGCGCCACCTAGAAGTTTCAATTCATTATCCCTCGCCACCCGTTACACGTATCACTATGATTTTCGGTGGAGACGTCTATCATGACAGGACGCACTTAACGCTCCAGAAGCCATGTTCAAAACACAGCGCCACCAACTGGTGGAAATGTATATCTGCCGTAACTTCCTGATTCATGGTCAGATTGTCTTGAAATTTTTTTTGGTGTGTTGGGTCAATCTCTGGTTTGTTATACTGGGTGTACATAGACTCTATAGCGCCACCAACTGGTGGAAATTTATATAGCCATAACTTCCTTCCACATGGTCGGATCAAGCCCAAATTTTTTCTGGTGGTTTGGGGTACCCTCTGGTCTATGACTGTGTGTGTACATAGACTCTATAGCGCCACCAACTGGCGGAAATGTATATAGCCGTAACTTCCTTCCACATGGTCGGATCAAGCCCAAATTTTTTCTGGTGGTTTGGGGTACCCTCTGGTCTATGACTGTGTGTGTACATAGACTCTATAGCGCCACCAACTGGTGGAAGTGTATATAGCCGTAACTTCCTTCCACATGGTCGGATCAGCCCACAAAATTTTCTGGTGGTCTGGGGTACCCTCTGGTCTATGTCTGTGTGTGTACATAGACAGTATAGCGCCACCAACTGGTGGAAATGTATATAGCCGTAACTTCCTTCCACATGGTCGGATCAAGCCCAAATTTTTTCTGGTGGTTTGGGGTACCCTCTGGTCTATGACTGTGTGTGTACATAGACTCTATAGCGCCACCAACTGGTGGAAATGTATATAGCCGTAACTTCCTTCCACATGGTCGGATCAAGCCCAAATTTTTTCTGGTGGTTTGGGGTACCCTCTGGTCTATGACTGTGTGTGTACATAGACTCTATAGCGCCACCAACTGGTGGAAATGTATATAGCCGTAACTTCCTTCCACATGGTCGGATCAGGCCCAAATTTTTTCTGGTGGTCTGGGGTACCCTCTGGTCTATGACTGTGTGTGTACATACACTGTATAGCGCCACCAACTGGTGGAAATGTATATAGCCGTAACTTCCATCCACATGGTCGGATCAAGCCCAAATTTTTTCTGGTGGTTTGGGGTACCCTCTGGTCTATGACTGTGTGTGTACATAGACTGTATAGCGCCACCAACTGGTGGAAATGTATATAGCCGTAACTTCCTTCCACATGGTCGGATCAGGCCCAAATTTTTTCTGGTGGTCTGGGGTACCCTCTGGTCTATGACTGTGTGTGTACATACGCTATAGCGCCACCAACTGGTGGAAATGTATATCTGCCGTAACTTCCTTACGCACGGTCGGATCGGCCCGTAATTTTTTCTGTTGGTTCGGGGTACCCTCCGGTCCGTTATCGTGTGGGCGCATACACTCTATAGCGCCACCCACAGGCGGAAACGTATATCCGCCGCAAGGACCTACCGCGCGGTCCGATCGTCGTGAATTTTTTTATGGCGGTTCGCGGCGTCGGACGGGACGTGACCGCGCACCCGCCTCGCCGCCGCTGTCGCCCCCTCCTGGCGGAAAATTGCAAGTGCCGTGACTCCCTTACCGCTTATCCGCTCGCCGCGGTTTTTCGTACGGCGCGTCCGCGCGCCCGTCCGGTCGCGCGCGCGACCCCGACCCGCGCGTACCCCCGACCCGCGCGTACCCCCGAGCGCGTCGGGGTGCTCGAGCCCGCTCATCACTGCTTGCAGTTTTAATTATTAGGGCTCGAGCACTGACCAGTGCGAAAGCCCTATTGTAATCGTTCCGTTTATTAGGGCTCGAGCACTGACCAGTGCGAAAGCCCTATTGTAATCGTTCCGTTTTTTATTATTATTATTATTATTCCGACGAAAGGACGGCCATTTTGAGGGCCTTAACATGCCCGAAAACTCACCAAATTTTGCAAGCGCGTCAGGTCTGGCGAAAATTTCGATCTGGTGGGGGTCCCGAAAACAATGTTCCAAAATTGACTCTCTAGCGCCACCTTTAATTTTTGAAAAAATTGGCCCCCGCCACCAGTTTCACCTATCGTCACGAAACTTGGTGGAGACGTCTATCGTGACAGGACGGACCAAAAAGTCTCAAGAACCCATATTGGAAAACGAACAGGAAGTCGGCCATTTTGGATGGCGGCGGCCTTTTTCGTGCCAGAAGTTGGGGTCGTATCTCGACGAACTCCTCCTAGGGGGTTTGACCAAATGAGTCCGTTGTTGCATCAACGGACACTAGACGGATGGCCGACGTTAAATTGCGAAGGATTTTGGGATATTCCATACGATGTGGGCGTGGCACGCCCCCAAATTTTGCCCATTTTCATATGTCCGGGCCTTGCACGCTGAGCGTAACTGTAGACGTGAATAACTTGGCTCCACGTGGTCAGATCTTCATCATACTTGGTACATGTGATCATGGCCCCGCCCCGAAGGTCCCCGTAGGTCACTTCCTGATTTCGTCGCAGCGCCACCTATTGGCGACAGGCTAAAGGCGTGTCATCTACATGAGGCCTTTTCTGCCAGGAGATTCATCAGATGAACATCAGGGTCACAAGGTCACTGCCTGACAGCCTGGTGAAGCCTGTTGATGGACCATGATGCAGGAAAAGCGCACGTGGTGGGCGTGGCCTGGCGGCGAATGCTCAGGCCTCGCCATTTACATAGAAAAGGTCATCATTCGCCCGCAAAAGGTCGCATGGGCTTGAAAGCTCATAGGGGGGGTCAGAATCCAGGCCTGAGCGGCCTGGTGTGGCCCCCATATGAAACCAAGCCAAATTGACTCACTAGCGCCACCTAGAAGTTTTAAAATAATTATCCCTCGCCTCCCGTTGCACGTATCGGCATGATTTTCGGAGGAGACATCACTCGTGACAGGACGCACAAAAAAGTCTCAAGAACCCATGTTCAAAAACCAACAGGAAGTCGGCCATTTTAGGTGGCGGCGGCCATTTGGGGGAGGATGTAGGGGTCGTATCTCGACGAACTCCTCCTAGGGGGTTTGACCGAATGAGTCCGTTGTTGCATCAACGGACACTAGACGGATGGCCCACGTTAAATTGCGAAGGATTTTGGGCCGCTCCATAGGATGTGGGCGTGGCACGCCACCAAACTTTGACCATTTCATATCTGGCCCTGCCTGGTGTCTGGCCTTGCCTTGAAGCAATGTACATCAAAGTCAATACACAGTTTGACTGACAGACTGATGATGTCAGTTGATGGACTATGATGTGTGTAAAGCACATGTGGGGGGCGTGGCCACGGCGAATGGTCAGCCTTCGCCATTGACCATCAAAAGGTCATCATTTGCCTGCAGAAGGTCACAGGCTGCTGAAATCTTAAACGTGAGGCCTTAATCCAGGCCTGAGCGCCCTGGTGGTGCTCCCATGTGACACCAATCTAAATTGACACACTAGCGCCACCTAGAAGTTTCAATTCATTATCCCTCGCCACCCGTTACACGTATCACTATGATTTTCGGTGGAGACGTCTATCATGACAGGACGCACTTAACGCTCCAGAAGCCATGTTCAAAACACAGCGCCACCAACTGGTGGAAATGTATATCTGCCGTAACTTCCTGATTCATGGTCAGATTGTCTTGAAATTTTTTTTGGTGTGTTGGGTCAATCTCTGGTTTGTTATACTGGGTGTACATAGACTCTATAGCGCCACCAACTGGTGGAAATGTATATAGCCATAACTTCCTTCCACATGGTCGGATCAAGCCCAAATTTTTTCTGGTGGTTTGGGGTACCCTCTGGTCTATGACTGTGTGTGTACATAGACTCTATAGCGCCACCAACTGGCGGAAATGTATATAGCCGTAACTTCCTTCCACATGGTCGGATCAAGCCCAAATTTTTTCTGGTGGTTTGGGGTACCCTCTGGTCTATGACTGTGTGTGTACATAGACTCTATAGCGCCACCAACTGGTGGAAGTGTATATAGCCGTAACTTCCTTCCACATGGTCGGATCAGCCCACAAAATTTTCTGGTGGTCTGGGGTACCCTCTGGTCTATGTCTGTGTGTGTACATAGACAGTATAGCGCCACCAACTGGTGGAAATGTATATAGCCGTAACTTCCTTCCACATGGTCGGATCAAGCCCAAATTTTTTCTGGTGGTTTGGGGTACCCTCTGGTCTATGACTGTGTGTGTACATAGACTCTATAGCGCCACCAACTGGTGGAAATGTATATAGCCGTAACTTCCTTCCACATGGTCGGATCAAGCCCAAATTTTTTCTGGTGGTTTGGGGTACCCTCTGGTCTATGACTGTGTGTGTACATAGACTGTATAGCGCCACCAACTGGTGGAAATGTATATAGCCGTAACTTCCTTCCACATGGTCGGATCAGGCCCAAATTTTTTCTGGTGGTCTGGGGTACCCTCTGGTCTATGACTGTGTCTGTACATACACTGTATAGCGCCACCAACTGGTGGAAATGTATATAGCCGTAACTTCCATCCACATGGTCGGATCAAGCCCAAATTTTTTCTGGTGGTTTGGGGTACCCTCTGGTCTATGACTGTGTGTGTACATAGACTGTATAGCGCCACCAACTGGTGGAAATATATATAGCCGTAACTTCCTTCCACATGGTCGGATCAGGCCCAAATTTTTTCTGGTGGTCTGGGGTACCCTCTGGTCTATGACTGTGTGTGTACATCGACTGTATAGCGCCACCAACTGGTGGAAATGTATATAGCCGTAACTTCCTTCCACATGGTCGGATCAGGCCCAAATTTTTTCTGGTGGTCTGGGGTAGCCTCTGGTCTATGACTGTGTGTGTACATACGCTATAGCGCCACCAACTGGTGGAAATGTATATCTGCCGTAACTTCCTTACGCACGGTCGGATCGGCCCCTAATTTTTTCTGTTGGTTCGGGGTACCCTCCGGTCCGTTACCGTGTGGGCCAACCACTCTATAGCGCCACCCACAGGCGGAAACGTATATCCGCCGCAAGGACCTACCGCGTGGTCCGATCGTCGTGAATTTTTTTATGGCGGTTCGCGGTGTCGGACGGGACGTGACCGCGCACCCGCCTCGCCGCCGCTGTCGCCCCCTCCTGGCGGAAAATTGCAAGTGCCGTGACTCCCTTACCGCTTATCCGCTCGCCGCGGTTTTTCGTACGGCGCGTCCGCGCGCCCGTCCGGTCGCGCGCGCGACCCCGACCCGCGCGTACCCCCGACCCGCGCGTACCCCCGAGCGCGTCGGGGTGCTCGAGCCCGCTCATCACTGCTTGCAGTTTTAATTATTATTATTCTTCTTCTCCCAAAATGAGCGCCATTTTGAGGGCCTTAACATGCCCGAAAACTCACCAAATTTGGCGAGCGCATCAGGTCTGGCGAAAAATTTGATATTTTATGGGTTTCAAATATCATGTTCGAAAATTGGCTCTCTAGCGCCACCTTGAAATTTAAAAAAAATTGGCCCCCGCCACCAGTTTCACCTATCGTCACGAAACTTGGTGGAGACGTCTATCGTGACAGGACGGACCAAAAAGTCTCAAGAACCCATATTGGAAAACGAACAGGAAGTCGGCCATTTTGGATGGCGGCGGCCTTTTTCGTGCCAGAAGTTGGGGTCGTATCTCGACGAACTCCTCCTAGGGGGTTTGACCAAATGAGTCCGTTGTTGCATCAACGGACACTAGACGGATGGCCGACGTTAAATTGCGAAGGATTTTGGGATATTCCATACGATGTGGGCGTGGCACGCCCCCAAATTTTGCCCATTTTCATATGTCCGGGCCTTGCACGCTGAGCGTAACTGTAGACGTGAATAACTTGGCTCCACGTGGTCAGATCTTCATCATACTTGGTACATGTGATCATGGCCCCGCCCCGAAGGTCCCCGTAGGTCACTTCCTGATTTCGTCGCAGCGCCACCTATTGGCGACAGGCTAAAGGCGTGTCATCTACATGAGGCCTTTTCTGCCAGGAGATTCATCAGATGAACATCAGGGTCACAAGGTCACTGCCTGACAGCCTGGTGAAGCCTGTTGATGGACCATGATGCAGGAAAAGCGCACGTGGTGGGCGTGGCCTGGCGGCGAATGCTCAGGCCTCGCCATTTACATAGAAAAGCTCATCATTCGCCCGCAAAAGGTCGCATGGGCTTGAAAACTCATAGGGGGGGTCAGAATCCAGGCCTGAGCGGCCTGGTGTGGCCCCCATATGAAACCAAGCCAAATTGACTCACTAGCGCCACCTAGAAGTTTTAAAATAATTATCCCTCGCCTCCCGTTGCACGTATCGGCATGATTTTCGGAGGAGACATCACTCGTGACAGGACGCACAAAAAAGTCTCAAGAACCCATGTTCAAAAACCAACAGGAAGTCGGCCATTTTAGGTGGCGGCGGCCATTTGGGGGAGGATGTAGGGGTCGTATCTCGACGAACTCCTCCTAGGGGGTTTGACTGAATGAGTCCGTTGTTGCATCAACGGACACTAGACGGATGGCCCACGTTAAATTGCGAAGGATTTTGGGCCGCTCCATAGGATGTGGGCGTGGCACGCCACCAAACTTTGACCATTTCATATCTGGCCCTGCCTGGTGTCTGGCCTTGCCTTGAAGCAATGTACATCAAAGTCAATACACAGTTTGACTGACAGACTGATGATGTCAGTTGATGGACTATGATGTGTGTAAAGCACATGTGGGGGGCGTGGCCACGGCGAATGGTCAGCCTTCGCCATTGACCATCAAAAGGTCATCATTTGCCTGCAGAAGGTCACAGGCTGCTGAAATCTTAAACGTGAGGCCTTAATCCAGGCCTGAGCGCCCTGGTGGTGCTCCCATGTGACACCAATCTAAATTGACACACTAGCGCCACCTAGAAGTTTCAATTCATTATCCCTCACCACCCGTTACACGTATCACTATGATTTTCGGTGGAGACGTCTATCATGACAGGACGCACTTAACGCTCCAGAAGCCATGTTCAAAACACAGCGCCACCAACTGGTGGAAATGTATATCTGCCGTAACTTCCTGATTCATGGTCAGATTGTCTTGAAATTTTTTTTGGTGTGTTGGGTCAATCTCTGGTTTGTTATACTGGGTGTACATAGACTCTATAGCGCCACCAACTGGTGGAAATGTATATAGCCGTAACTTCCTTCCACATGGTCGGATCAAGCCCAAATTTTTTCTGGTGGTTTGGGGTACCCTCTGGTCTATGACTGTGTGTGTACATAGACTCTATAGCGCCACCAACTGGCGGAAATGTATATAGCCGTAACTTCCTTCCACATGGTCGGATCAAGCCCAAATTTTTTCTGGTGGTTTGGGGTACCCTCTGGTCTATGACTGTGTGTGTACATAGACTCTATAGCGCCACCAACTGGTGGAAGTGTATATAGCCGTAACTTCCTTCCACATGGTCGGATCAGCCCACAAAATTTTCTGGTGGTCTGGGGTACCCTCTGGTCTATGTCTGTGTGTGTACATAGACTCTATAGCGCCACCAACTGGCGGAAATGTATATAGCCGTAACTTCCTTCCACATGGTCGGATCAAGCCCAAATTTTTTCTGGTGGTTTGGGGTACCCTCTGGTCTATGACTGTGTGTGTACATAGACTCTATAGCGCCACCAACTGGTGGAAGTGTATATAGCCGTAACTTCCTTCCACATGGTCGGATCAGCCCACAAAATTTTCTGGTGGTCTGGGGTACCCTCTGGTCTATGTCTGTGTGTGTACATAGACTCTATAGCGCCACCAACTGGTGGAAATGTATATAGCCGTAACTTCCTTCCACATGGTCGGATCAGGCCCAAATTTTTTCTGGTGGTCTGGGGTACCCTCTGGTCTATGTCTGTGTGTGTACATAGACTCTATAGCGCCACCAACTGGTGGAAATGTATATAGCCGTAACTTCCTTCCACATGGTCGGATCAAGCCCAAATTTTTTCTGGTGGTCTGGGGTACCCTCTGGTCTATGTCTGTGTGTGTACATAGACTCTATAGCGCCACCAACTGGTGGAAATGTATATAGCCGTAACTTCCTTCCACATGGTCGGATCAAGCCCAAATTTTTTCTGGTGGTCTGGGGTACCCTCTGGTCTATGACTGTGTGTGTACATACACTGTATAGCGCCACCAACTGGTGGAAATGTATATAGCCGTAACTTCTATCCACATGGTCGGATCAAGCCCAAATTTTTTCTGGTGGTTTGGGGTACCCTCTGGTCTATGTCTGTGTGTGTACATACACTGTATAGCGCCACCAACTGGTGGAAATGTATATAGCCGTAACTTCCTTCCACATGGTCGGATCAGGCCCAAATTTTTTCTGGTGGTCTGGGGTACCCTCTGGTCTATGACTGTGTGTGTACATACGCTATAGCGCCACCAACTGGTGGAAATGTATATCTGCCGTAACTTCCTTACGCACGGTCGGATTGGCCCCTAATTTTTTCTGTTGGTTCGGGGTACCCTCCGGTCCGTTACCGTGTGGGCCAACCACTCTATAGCGCCACCCACAGGCGGAAACGTATATCCGCCGCAAGGACCTACCGCGTGGTCCGATCGTCGTGAATTTTTTTATGGCGGTTCGCGGTGTCGGACGGGACGTGACCGCGCACCCGCCTCGCCGCCGCTGTCGCCCCCTCCTGGCGGAAAATTGCAAGTGCCGTGACTCCCTTACCGCTTATCCGCTCGCCGCGGTTTTTCGTACGGCGCGTCCGCGCGCCCGTCCGGTCGCGCGCGCGACCCCGACCCGCGCGTACTCCCGACCCGCGCGTACCCCCGACCCGCGCGTACCCCCGAGCGCGTCGGGGTGCTCGAGCCCGCTCATCACTGCTTGCAGTTTTAATTAGGGCTCGAGCACTGACCAGTGCGAAAGCCCTATTGTAATCGTAATGTTTATTATTATTATTATTATTATTATTATTATTCCGACGAAAGGACGGCCATTTTGAGGGCCTCAACATGCCCGAAAACTCACCAAATTTTGCAAGCGCGTCAGGTCTGGCGAAAATTTCGATCTGGTGGGGGTCCCGAAAACAATGTTCCAAAATTGACTCTCTAGCGCCACCTTGGATTTGAAAAAAAATTAGCCCCCGACACCAGTTTCACCTATCGTCACGAAACTCGGTGGAGACGTCTATCGTGACAGGACGGACCAAAAAGTCTCAAGAACCCATATTGGAAAACGAACAGGAAGTCAGCCATTTTGGATGGCGGCGGCCGTTTTTGGGCCAGAAGTTGGGGTCGTATCTCGACGAACTCCTCCTAGGGGGTTTGACCAAATGAGTCCGTTGTTGCATCAACGGACACTAGACGGATGGCCGACGTTAAATTGCGAAGGATTTTGGGATATTCCATACGATGTGGGCGTGGCACGCCCCCAAATTTTCCCCTTGTTCATCTGCCCCGGCCTTGCACGCTGAGCGTAACTGTAGACGTGAATAACTTGGCTCCACGTGGTCAGATCTTCATCATACTTGGTACATGTGATCATGGCCCCGCCCCGAAGGTCCCCGTAGGTCACTTCCTGATTTCGTCGCAGCGCCACCTATTGGCGACAGGCTAAAGGCGTGTCATCTACATGAGGCCTTTGCTGCCAGGAGATTCATCAGATGAACATCAGGGTCACAAGGTCACTGCCTGACAGCCTGGTGAAGCCTGTTGATGGACCATGATGCAGGAAAAGCGAACGTGGTGGGCGTGGCCTGGCGGCGAATGCTCAGACCTCGCCATTTACATAGAAAAGGTCATCATTCGCCCGCAAAAGGTCGCATGGGCTTGAAAGCTCATAGGGGGGGTCAGAATCCAGGCCTGAGCGGCCTGGTGTGGCCCCCATATGAAACTAAGCCAAATTGACTCACTAGCGCCACCTACAAGTTTTAAAATAATTATCCCTCGCCTCCCGTTGCACGTATCGGCATGATTTTCGGAGGAGACATCACTCGTGACAGGACGCACAAAAAAGTCTCAAGAACCCATGTTCTAAAACCAACAGGAAGTCGGCCATTTTAGGTGGCGGCGGCCATTTGGGGGCGGAAGTATGGGTCGTATCTCGACGAACTCCTCCTAGGGGGTTTGACCGAATGAGTCCGTTGTTGCATCAACGGACACTAGACGGATGGCCGACGTTAAATTGCGAAGGATTTGGGGATATTCCATACGATGTGGGCATGGCACGCCCCCAAATTTTGCCCATTTTCATATGTCCGGGCCTTGCACGCTGAGCGTAACTGTAGACATGAATAACTTGGCTCCACGTGGTCACATCTTCATCATACTTGGTACATGTGATCATGGCCCCGCCCCGAAGGTCCCCGTAGGTCACTTCCTGATTTCGTCGCAGCGCCACCTATTGGCGACAGGCTAAAGGCGTGTCATCTACATGAGGCCTTTTCTGCCAGGAGATTCATCAGATGAACATCAGGGTCACAAGGTCACTGCCTGACAGCCTGGTGAAGCCTGTTGATGGACCATGATGCAGGAAAAGCGCACGTGGTGGGCGTGGCCTGGCGGCGAATGCTCAGGCCTCGCCATTTACATAGAACAGCTCATCATTCGCCCGCAAAAGGTCGCATGGGCTTGAAAGCTCATAGGGGGGGTCAGAATCCAGGCCTGAGCGGCCTGGTGTGGCCCCCATATGAAACTAAGCCAAATTGACTCACTAGCGCCACCTACAAGTTTTAAAATAATTATCCCTCGCCTCCCGTTGCACGTATCGGCATGATTTTCGGAGGAGACATCACTCGTGACAGGACGCACAAAAAAAGTCTCAAGAACCCATGTTCTAAAACCAACAGGAAGTCGGCCATTTTAGGTGGCGGCGGCCATTTGGGGGCGGATGTATGGGTCGTATCTCGACGAACTCCTCCTAGGGGGTTTGACCGAATGAGTCCGTTGTTGCATCAACGGACACTAGACGGATGGCCCACGTTAAATTGCGAAGGATTTTGGGCCGCTCCATAGGATGTGGGCGTGGCACGCCACCAAACTTTGACCATTTCATATCTGGCCCTGCCTGGTGTCTGGCCTTGCCTTGAAGCAATGTACATCAAAGTCAATACACAGTTTGACTGACAGACTGATTAAGTCAGTTGATGGACTATGATGTGTGTAAAGCACATGTGGGGGGCGTGGCCACGGCGAATGGTCAGCCTTCGCCATTGACCATCAAAAGGTCATCATTTGCCTGCAGAAGGTCACAGGCTGCTGAAATCTTAAACGTGAGTCCTTAATCCAGGCCTGAGCGCCCTGGTGGGGCTCCCATGTGACACCAATCTAAATTGACACACTAGCGCCACCTAGAAGTTTCAATTCATTATCCCTCGCCACCCGTTACACGTATCACTATGATTTTCGGTGGAGACGTCTATCATGACAGGACGCACCTAATGCTCCAGAAGCCATGTTCTAAACACAGCGCCACCAACTGGTGGAAATGTATATCTGCCGTAACTTCCTGATTCATGGTCAGATTGTCTTGAAATTTTTTTTGGTGTGTTGGGTCAATCTCTGGTCTGTTATACTGTGTGTACATAGACTCTATAGCGCCACCAACTGGTGGAAATGTATATAGCCGTAACTTCCTTCCACATGGTCGGATCAAGCCCAAATTTTTTCTGGTGGTTTGGGGTACCCTCTGGTCTATGACTGTGTGTGTACATAGACTCTATAGCGCCACCAACTGGCGGAAATGTATATAGCCGTAACTTCCTTCCACATGGTCGGATCAAGCCCAAATTTTTTCTGGTGGTTTGGGGTACCCTCTGGTCTATGACTGTGTGTGTACATAGACTGTATAGCGCCACCAACTGGTGGAAATGTATATAGCCGTAACTTCCTTCCACATGGTCGGATCAAGCCCAAATTTTTTCTGGTGGTCTGGGGTACCCTCTGGTCTATGACTGTGTGTGTACATAGACTCTATAGCGCCACCAACTGGTGGAAGTGTATATAGCCGTAACTTCCTTCCACATGGTCGGATCAGCCCACAAAATTTTCTGGTGGTCTGGGGTACCCTCTGGTCTATGTCTGTGTGTGTACATAGACAGTATAGCGCCACCAACTGGTGGAAATGTATATAGCCGTAACTTCCTTCCACATGGTCGGATCAAGCCCAAATTTTTTCTGGTGGTTTGGGGTACCCTCTGGTCTATGACTGTGTGTGTACATAGACTGTATAGCGCCACCAACTGGTGGAAATGTATATAGCCGTAACTTCCTTCCACATGGTCGGATCAGGCCCAAATTTTTTCTGGTGGTCTGGGGTACCCTCTGGTCTATGACTGTGTGTGTACATCGACTGTATAGCGCCACCAACTGGTGGAAATGTATATAGCCGTAACTTCCTTCCACATGGTCGGATCAGGCCCAATTTTTTTCTGGTGGTCTGGGGTACCCTCTGGTCTATGACTGTGTGTGTACATACGCTATAGCGCCACCAACTGGTGGAAATGTATATCTGCCGTAACTTCCTTACGCACGGTCAGATCGGCCCCTAATTTTTTCTGTTGGTTCGGGGTACCCTCCGGTCCGTTACCGTGTGGGCCAACCACTCTATAGCGCCACCCACAGGCGGAAACGTATATCCGCCGCAAGGACCTACCGCGCGGTCCGATCGTCGTGAATTTTTTTATGGCGGTTCGCGGCGTCGGACGGGACGTGACCGCGCACCCGCCTCGCCGCCGCTGTCGCCCCCTCCTGGCGGAAAATTGCAAGTGCCGTGACTCCCTTATCGCTTATCCGCTCGCCGCGGTTTTTCGTACGGCGCGTCCGCGCGCCCGTCCGGTCGCGCGCGCGACCCCGACCCGCGCGTACCCCCGACCCGCGCGTACCCCCGAGCGCGTCGGGGTGCTCGAGCCCGCTCATCACTGCTTGCAGTTTTAATTATTATTATTATTATTATTCTGCCAACCGTCGGCCTTTTTGAGGGCCTCAACATGCCCGAAAACTCACCAAATTTGGCGAGCGCATCAGGTCTGGCGAAAAATTTTATATTTTATGGGTTTCAAATATCATGTTCCAAAATTGGCTCTCTAGCGCCACCTTGAATTTTAAAAAAAATTAGCCCCCGACACCAGTTTCACCTATCGTCACGAAACTCGGTGGAGACGTCTATCGTGACAGGCCGGACCAAAAAGTCTCAAGAACCCATATTGGAAAACGAACAGGAAGTCGGCCATTTTGGATGGCGGCGGCCGTTTTTGGGCCAGAAGTTGGGGTCGTATCTCGACGAACTCCTCCTAGGGGGTTTGACCGAATGAGTCCGTTGTAGCATCAACGGACACTAGACGGATGGCCGACGTTAAATTGCGAAGGATTTTGGGATATTCCATACGATGTGGGCGTGGCACGCCCCCAAATTTTGCCCATTTTCAAATGTCCGGCCCTTGCACGCTGAGCGTAACTGTAGACGTGAATAACTTGGCTCCACGTGGTCAGATCTTCATCATACTTGGTACATGTGATCATGGCCCCGCCCCGAAGGTCCCCGTAGGTCACTTCCTGATTTCGTCGCAGCGCCACCTATTGGCGACAGGCTAAAGGCGTGTCATCTACATGAGGCCTTTTCTGCCAGGAGATTCATCAGATGAACATCAGGGTCACAAGGTCACTGCCTGACTGCCTGGTGAAGCCTGTTGATGGACCATGATGCAGGAAAAGCGAACGTGGTGGGCGTGGCCTGGCGGCGAATGCTCAGACCTCGCCATTTACATAGAAAAGGTCATCATTCGCCCGCAAAAGGTCGCATGGGCTTGAAAGCTCATAGGGGGGGTCAGAATCCAGGCCTGAGCGGCCTGGTGTGGCCCCCATATGAAACTAAGCCAAATTGACTCACTAGCGCCACCTACAAGTTTTAAAATAATTATCCCTCGCCTCCCGTTGCACGTATCGGCATGATTTTCGGAGGAGACATCACTCGTGACAGGACGCACAAAAAAGTCTCAAGAACCCATGTTCTAAAACCAACAGGAAGTCGGCCATTTTAGGTGGCGGCGGCCATTTGGGGGCGGAAGTATGGGTCGTATCTCGACGAACTCCTCCTAGGGGGTTTGACCGAATGAGTCCGTTGTAGCATCAACGGACACTAGACGGATGGCCGACGTTAAATTGCGAAGGATTTTGGGATATTCCATACGATGTGGGCGTGGCACGCCCCCAAATTTTGCCCATTTTCATATGTCCGGGCCTTGCACGCTGAGCGTAACTGTAGACGTGAATAACTTGGCTCCACGTGGTCAGATCTTCATCATACTTGGTACATGTGATCATGGCCCCGCCCCGAAGGTCCCCGTAGGTCACTTCCTGATTTCGTCGCAGCGCCACCTATTGGCGACAGGCTAAAGGCGTGTCATCTACATGAGGCCTTTTCTGCCAGGAGATTCATCAGATGAACATCAGGGTCACAAGGTCACTGCCTGACAGCCTGGTGAAGCCTGTTGATGGACCATGATGCAGGAAAAGCGAACGTGGTGGGCGTGGCCTGGCGGCGAATGCTCAGACCTCGCCATTTACATAGAAAAGGTCATCATTCGCCCGCAAAAGGTCGCATGGGCTTGAAAGCTAATAGGGGGGGTCAGAATCCAGGCCTGAGCGGCCTGGTGTGGCCCCCATATGAAACTAAGCCAAATTGACTCACTAGCGCCACCTACAAGTTTTAAAATAATTATCCCTCGCCTCCCGTTGCACGTATCGGCATGATTTTCGGAGGAGACATCACTCGTGAATGGGCGCACAAAAAAGTCTCAAGAACCCATGTTCTAAAACCAACAGGAAGTCGGCCATTTTAGGTGGCGGCGGCCATTTGGGGGCGGATGTATGGGTCGTATCTCGACGAACTCCTCCTAGGGGGTTTGACCGAATGAGTCCGTTGTTGCATCAACGGACACTAGACGGATGGCCCACGTTAAATTGCGAAGGATTTTGGGCCGCTCCATAGGATGTGGGCGTGGCACGCCACCAAACTTTGACCATTTCATATCTGGCCCTGCCTGGTGTCTGGCCTTGCCTTGAAGCAATGTACATCAAAGTCAATACACAGTTTGACTGACAGACTGATGAAGTCAGTTGATGGACTATGATGTGTGTAAAGCACATGTGGGGGGCGTGGCCACGGCGAATGGTCAGCCTTCGCCATTGACCATCAAAAGGTCATCATTTGCCTGCAGAAGGTCACAGGCTGCTGAAATCTTAAACGTGAGGCCTTAATCCAGGCCTGAGCGCCCTGGTGGTGCTCCCATGTGACACCAATCTAAATTGACACACTAGCGCCACCTAGAAGTTTCAATTCATTATCCCTCGCCACCCGTTACACGTATCACTATGATTTTCGGTGGAGACGTCTATCATGACAAGACGCACCTAACGCTCCAGAAGCCATGTTCTAAACACAGCGCCACCAACTGGTGGAAATGTATATCTGCCGTAACTTCCTGATTCATGGTCAGATTGTCTTGAAATTTTTTTTGGTGTGTTGGGTCAATCTCTGGTCTGTTATACTGTGTGTACATAGACTCTATAGCGCCACCAACTGGTGGAAATGTATATAGCCGTAACTTCCTTCCACATGGTCGGATCAAGCCCAAATTTTTTCTGGTGGTTTGGGGTACCCTCTGGTCTATGACTGTGTGTGTACATAGACTGTATAGCGCCACCAACTGGTGGAAATGTATATAGCCGTAACTTCCTTCCACATGGTCGGATCAGGCCCAAATTTTTTCTGGTGGTCTGGGGTACCCTCTGGTCTATGACTGTGTGTGTACATCGACTGTATAGCGCCACCAACTGGTGGAAATGTATATCTGCCGTAACTTCCTGATTCATGGTCAGATTGTCTTGAAATTTTTTTTGGTGTGTTGGGTCAATCTCTGGTCTGTTATACTGTGTGTACATAAACTCTATAGCGCCACCAACTGGTGGAAATGTATATAGCCGTAACTTCCTTACGCACGGTCGGATCGGCCCCTAATTTTTTCTGTTGGTTCGGGGTACCCTCCGGTCCGTTACCGTGTGGGCGCATACACTCTATAGCGCCACCCACAGGCGGAAACGTATATCCGCCGCAAGGACCTACCGCGCGGTCCGATCGTCGTGAATTTTTTTATGGCGGTTCGCGGCGTCGGACGGGACGTGACCGCGCACCCGCCTCGCCGCCGCTGTCGCCCCCTCCTGGCGGAAAATTGCAAGTGCCGTGACTCCCTTATCGCTTATCCGCTCGCCGCGGTTTTTCGTACGGCGCGTCCGCGCGCCCGTCCGGTCGCGCGCGCGACCCCGACCCGCGCGTACCCCCGACCCGCGCGTACCCCCGAGCGCGTCGGGGTGCTCGAGCCCGCTCATCACTGCTTGCAGTTTTAATTAGGGCTCGAGCACTGACCAGTGCGAAAGCCCTATTGTAATCGTTCCGTTTTTTATTATTATTTTTTTTTTTTTTATTATTATTCTGACGAAAGGACGGCCATTTTGAGGGCCTTAACATGCCCGAAAACTCACCAAATTTTGCAAGCGCGTCAGGTCTGGCGAAAATTTCGATCTGGTGGGGGTCCCGAAAACAATGTTCCAAAATTGACTCTCTAGCGCCACCTTTAATTTTTGAAAAAATTGGCCCCCGCCACCAGTTTCACCTATCGTCACGAAACTTGGTGGAGACGTCTATCGTGACAGGACGGACCAAAAAGTCTCAAGAACCCATATTGGAAAACGAACAGGAAGTCGGCCATTTTGGATGGCGGCGGCCTTTTTCGTGCCAGAAGTTGGGGTCGTATCTCGACGAACTCCTCCTAGGGGGTTTGACCAAATGAGTCCGTTGTTGCATCAACGGACACTAGACGGATGGCCGACGTTAAATTGCGAAGGATTTTGGGATATTCCATACGATGTGGGCGTGGCACGCCCCCAAATTTTGCCCATTTTCATATGTCCGGGCCTTGCACGCTGAGCGTAACTGTAGACGTGAATAACTTGGCTCCACGTGGTCAGATCTTCATCATACTTGGTACATGTGATCATGGCCCCGCCCCGAAGGTCCCCGTTGGTCACTTCCTGATTTCGTCGCAGCGCCACCTATTGGCGACAGGCTAAAGGCGTGTGATCTACATGAGGCCTTTTCTGCCAGGAGATTCATCAGATGAACATCGGGGTCACAAGGTCACTGCCTGACAGCCTGGTGAAGCCTGTTGATGGACCATGATGCAGGAAAAGCGCACGTGGTGGGCGTGGCCTGGCGGCGAATGCTCAGGCCTCGCCATTTACATAGAAAAGGTCATCATTCGCCCGCAAAAGGTCGCATGGGCTTGAAAACTCATAGGGGGGGTCAGAATCCAGGCCTGAGCGGCCTGGTGTGGCCCCCATATGAAACCAAGCCAAATTGACTCACTAGCGCCACCTAGAAGTTTTAAATTAATTATCCCTCGCCTCCCGTTGCACGTATCGGCATGATTTTCGGAGGAGACATCACTCGTGACAGGACGCACAAAAAAGTCTCAATAACCCATGTTCTAAAACCAACAGGAAGTCGGCCATTTTAGGTGGCGGCGGCCATTTGGGGGCGGATGTATGGGTCGTATCTTGACGAACTCCTCCTAGGGGGTTTGACCGAATGAGTCCGTTGTTGCATCAACGGACACTAGACGGATGGCCCACGTTAAATTGCGAAGGATTTTGGGCCGCTCCATAGGATGTGGGCGTGGCACGCCACCAAACTTTGACCATTTCATATCTGGCCCTGCCTGGTGTCTGGCCTTGCCTTGAAGCAATGTACATCAAAGTCAATACACAGTTTGACTGACAGACTGATGATGTCAGTTGATGGACTATGATGTGTGTAAAGCACATGTGGGGGGCGTGGCCACGGCGAATGGTCAGCCTTCGCCATTGACCATCAAAAGGTCATCATTTGCCTGCAGAAGGTCACAGGCTGCTGAAATCTTAAACGTGAGGCCTTAATCCAGGCCTGAGCGCCCTGGTGGTGCTCCCATGTGACACCAATCTAAATTGACACACTAGCGCCACCTAGAAGTTTCAATTCATTATCCCTCGCCACCCGTTACACGTATCACTATGATTTTTGGTGGAGACGTCTATCATGACAGGACGCACCTAATGCTCCAGAAGCCATGTTCTAAACACAGCGCCACCAACTGGTGGAAATGTATATCTGCCGTAACTTCCTGATTCATGGTCAGATTGTCTTGAAATTTTTTTTGGTGTGTTGGGTCAATCTCTGGTCTGTTATACTGTGTGTACATAAACTCTATAGCGCCACCAACTGGTGGAAATGTATATAGCCGTAACTTCCTTCCACATGGTCGGATCAAGCCCAAATTTTTTCTGGTGGTTTGGGGTACCCTCTGGTCTATGACTCTGTGTGTACATAGACTGTATAGCGCCACCAACTAGTGGAAATGTATATAGCCGTAACTTCCTTCCACATGATCGGATCAGGCCCAAATTTTTTCTGGTGGTCTGGGGTACCCTCTGGTCTATGACTGTGTGTGTACATACACTGTATAGCGCCACCAACTGGTGGAAATGTATATAGCCGTAACTTCCATCCACATGGTCGGATCAAGCCCAAATTTTTTCTGGTGGTTTGGGGTACCCTCTGGTCTATGACTGTGTGTGTACATAGACTGTATAGCGCCACCAACTGGTGGAAATGTATATAGCCGTAACTTCCTTCCACATGGTCGGATCAGGCCCAAATTTTTTCTGGTGGTCTGGGGTACCCTCTGGTCTATGACTGTGTGTGTACATCGACTGTATAGCGCCACCAACTGGTGGAAATGTATATAGCCGTAACTTCCTTCCACATGGTCGGATCAGGCCCAAATTTTTTCTGGTGGTCTGGGGTACCCTCTGGTCTATGACTGTGTGTGTACATACGCTATAGCGCCACCAACTGGTGGAAATGTATATCTGCCGTAACTTCCTTACGCACGGTCGGATCGGCCCCTAATTTTTTCTGTTGGTTCGGGGTACCCTCCGGTCCGTTACCGTGTGGGCCAACCACTCTATAGCGCCACCCACAGGCGGAAACGTATATCCGCCGCAAGGACCTACCGCGTGGTCCGATCGTCGTGAATTTTTTTATGGCGGTTCGCGGTGTCGGACGGGACGTGACCGCGCACCCGCCTCGCCGCCGCTGTCGCCCCCTCCTGGCGGAAAATTGCAAGTGCCGTGACTCCCTTACCGCTTATCCGCTCGCCGCGGTTTTTCGTACGGCGCGTCCGCGCGCCCATCCGGTCGCGCGCGCGACCCCGACCCGCGCGTACCCCCGACCCGCGCGTACCCCCGAGCGCGTCGGGGTGCTCGAGCCCGCTCATCACTGCTTGCAGTTTTAATTAGGGCTCGAGCACTGACCAGTGCGAAAGCCCTATTGTTATCGTTCCGTTTATTATTAGGGCTCGAGCACTGACCAGTGCGAAAGCCCTATTGTAATCGTTCCGTTTTTTATTCTGACGAAAGGACGGCCATTTTGAGGGCCTTAACATGCCCGAAAACTCACCAAATTTTGCAAGCGCGTCAGGTCTGGCGAAAATTTCGATCTGGTGGGGGTCCCGAAAACAATGTTCCAAAATTGACTCTCTAGCGCCACCTTTAATTTTTGAAAAAATTGGCCCCCGCCACCAGTTTCACCTATCGTCACGAAACTTGGTGGAGACGTCTATCGTGACAGGACGGACCAAAAAGTCTCAAGAACCCATATTGGAAAACGAACAGGAAGTCGGCCATTTTGGATGGCGGCGGCCTTTTTCGTGCCAGAAGTTGGGGTCGTATCTCGACGAACTCCTCCTAGGGGGTTTGACCAAATGAGTCCGTTGTTGCATCAACGGACACTAGACGGATGGCCGACGTTAAATTGCGAAGGATTTTGGGATATTCCATACGATGTGGGCGTGGCACGCCCCCAAATTTTGCCCATTTTCATATGTCCGGGCCTTGCACGCTGAGCGTAACTGTAGACGTGAATAACTTGGCTCCACGTGGTCAGATCTTCATCATACTTGGTACATGTGATCATGGCCCCGCCCCGAAGGTCCCCGTAGGTCACTTCCTGATTTCGTCGCAGCGCCACCTATTGGCGACAGGCTAAAGGCGTGTCATCTACATGAGGCCTTTTCTGCCAGGAGATTCATCAGATGAACATCAGGGTCACAAGGTCACTGCCTGACAGCCTGGTGAAGCCTGTTGATGGACCATGATGCAGGAAAAGCGCACGTGGTGGGCGTGGCCTGGCGGCGAATGCTCAGGCCTCGCCATTTACATAGAAAAGGTCATCATTCGCCCGCAAAAGGTCGCATGGGCTTGAAAACTCATAGGGGGGGTCAGAATCCAGGCCTGAGCGGCCTGGTGTGGCCCCCATATGAAACTAAGCCAAATTGACTCACTAGCGCCACCTACAAGTTTTAAAATAATTATCCCTCGCCTCCCGTTGCACGTATCGGCATGATTTTCGGAGGAGACATCACTCGTGACAGGACGCACAAAAAAGTCTCAATAACCCATGTTCTAAAACCAACAGGAAGTCGGCCATTTTAGGTGGCGGCGGCCATTTGGGGGCGGATGTATGGGTCGTATCTTGACGAACTCCTCCTAGGGGGTTTGACTGAATGAGTCCGTTGTTGCATCAACGGACACTAGACGGATGGCCCACGTTAAATTGCGAAGGATTTTGGGCCGCTCCTTAGGATGTGGGCGTGGCACGCCACCAAACTTTGACCATTTCATATCTGGCCCTGCCTGGTGTCTGGCCTTGCCTTGAAGCAATGTACATCAAAGTCAATACACAGTTTGACTGACAGACTGATGAAGTCGGTTGATGGACTATGATGTGTGTAAAGCACATGTGGGGGGCGTGGCCATGGCGAATGGTCAGCCTTCGCCATTGACCATCAAAAGGTCATCATTTGCCTGCAGAAGGTCACAGGCTGCTGAAATCTTAAACGTGAGGCCTTAATCCAGGCCTGAGCGCCCTGGTGGTGCTCCCATGTGACACCAATCTAAATTGACACACTAGCGCCACCTAGAAGTTTCAATTCATTATCCCTCGCCACCCGTTACACGTATCACTATGATTTTCGGTGGAGACGTCTATCATGACAGGACGCACCTAATGCTCCAGAAGCCATGTTCTAAACACAGCGCCACCAACTGGTGGAAATGTATATCTGCCGTAACTTCCTGATTCATGGTCAGATTGTCTTGAAATTTTTTTTGGTGTGTTGGGTCAATCTCTGGTCTGTTATACTGTGTGTACATAGACTCTATAGCGCCACCAACTGGTGGAAATGTATATAGCCGTAACTTCCTTCCATATGGTCGGATCAAGCCCAAATTTTTTCTGGTGGTTTGGGGTACCCTCTGGTCTATGACTGTGTGTGTACATAGACTGTATAGCGCCACCAACTGGTGGAAATGTATATAGCCGTAACTTCCTTCCACATGGTCGGATCAGGCCCAAATTTTTTCTGGTGGTCTGGGGTACCCTCTGGTCTATGTCTGTGTGTGTACATAGACTGTATAGCGCCACCAACTGGTGGAAATGTATATAGCCGTAACTTCCTTCCACATGGTCGGATCAGGCCCAAATTTTTTCTGGTGGTTTGGGGTACCCTCTGGTCTATGACTGTGTGTACATACGCTATAGCGCCACCAACTGGTGGAAATGTATATCTGCCGTAACTTCCTTACGCACGGTCGGATCGGCCCCTAATTTTTTCTGTTGGTTCGGGGTACCCTCCGGTCCGTTACCGTGTGGGCCAACCACTCTATAGCGCCACCCACAGGCGGAAACGTATATCCGCCGCAAGGACCTACCGCGTGGTCCGATCGTCGTGAATTTTTTTATGGCGGTTCGCGGTGTCGGACGGGACGTGACCGCGCACCCGCCTCGCCGCCGCTGTCGCCCCCTCCTGGCGGAAAATTGCAAGTGCCGTGACTCCCTTACCGCTTATCCGCTCGCCGTGGTTTTTCATACGGCGCGTCCGCGCGCCCGTCCGGTCGCGCGCGCGACCCTGACCCGCGCGTACCCCCGACCCGCGCGTACCCCCGAGCGCGTCGGGGTGCTCGAGCCCGCTCATCACTGCTTGCAGTTTTAATTATTATTATTATTATTATTATTCTGCCAACCGTCGGCCTTTTTGAGGGCCTCAACATGCCCGAAAACTCACCAAATTTGGCGAGCGCATCAGGTCTGGCGAAAAATTTTATATTTTATGGGTTTCAAATATCATGTTCCAAAATTGCCTCTCTAGCGCCACCTTGAATTTTAAAAAAAATTAGCCCCCGACACCAGTTTCACCTATCGTCACGAAACTCGGTGGAGACGTCTATCGTGACAGGACGGACCAAAAAGTCTCAAGAACCCATATTGGAAAATGAACAGGAAGTCAGCCATTTTGGATGGCGGCGCCCGTTTTTGTGCCAGAAGTTGGGGTCGTATCTCGACGAACTCCTCCTAGGGGGTTTGACCAAATGAGTCCGTTGTTGCATCAACGGACACTAGACGGATGGCCGACGTTAAATTGCGAAGGATTTTGGGATATTCCATACGATGTGGGCGTGGCACGCCCCCAAATTTTGCCCTTTTTCATCTGCCCCGGCCTTGCACGCTGAGCGTAACTGTAGACGTGAATAACTTGGCTCCACGTGGTCAGATCTTCATCATACTTGGTACATGTGATCATGGCCCCGCCCCGAAGGTCCCCGTAGGTCACTTCCTGATTTCGTCGCAGCGCCACCTATTGGCGACAGGCTAAAGGCGTGTCATCTACATGAGGCCTTTTCTGCCAGGAGATTCATCAGATGAACATCAGGGTCACAAGGTCACTGCCTGACAGCCTGGTGAAGCCTGTTGATGGACCATGATGCAGGAAAAGCGCACGTGGTGGGCGTGGCCTGGCGGCGAATGCTCAGACCTCGCCATTTACATAGAAAAGGTCATCATTCGCCCGCAAAAGGTCGCATGGGCTTGAAAGCTCATAGGGGGGGTCAGAATCCAGGCCTGAGCGGCCTGGTGTGGCCCCCATATGAAACTAAGCCAAATTGACTCACTAGCGCCACCTACAAGTTTTAAAATAATTATCCCTCGCCTCCCGTTGCACGTATCGGCATGATTTTCGGAGGAGACATCGCTCGTGACAGGACGCACAAAAAAGTCTCAAGAACCCATGTTCTAAAACCAACAGGAAGTCGGCCATTTTAGGTGGCGGCGGCCATTTGGGGGCGGAAGTATGGGTCGTATCTCGACGAACTCCTCCTAGGGGGTTTGACCGAATGAGTCCGTTGTTGCATCAACGGACACTAGACGGATGGCCCACGTTAAATTGCGAAGGATTTTGGGATATTCCATACGATGTGGGCGTGGCACGCCCCCAAATTTTGCCCATTTTCATATGTCCGGGCCTTGCACGCTGAGCGTAACTGTAGACGTGAATAACTTGGCTCCACGTGGTCAGATCTTCATCATACTTGGTACATGTGATCATGGCCCCGCCCCGAAGGTCCCCGTAGGTCACTTCCTGATTTCGTCGCAGCGCCACCTATTGACGACAGGCTAAAGGCGTGTCATCTACATGAGGCCTTTTCTGCCAGGAGATTCATCAGATGAACATCAGGGTCACAAGGTCACTGCCTGACAGCCTGGTGAAGCCTGTTGATGGACCATGATGTGTGTAAAGCACATGTGGGGGGCGTGGCCACGGCGAATGGTCAGCCTTCGCCATTGACCATCAAAAGGTCATCATTTGCCTGCAGAAGGTCACAGGCTGCTGAAATCTTAAACGTGAGGCCTTAATCCAGGCCTGAGCGCCCTGGTGGTGCTCCCATGTGACACCAATCTAAATTGACACACTAGCGCCACCTAGAAGTTTCAATTCATTATCCCTCGCCACCCGTTACACGTATCACTATGATTTTCGGTGGAGACGTCTATCAAGACAGGACGCACTTAACGCTCCAGAAGCCATGTTCAAAACACAGCGCCACCAACTGGTGGACATGTATATCTGCCGTAACTTCCTGATTCATGGTCAGATTGTCTTGAAATTTTTTTTGGTGTGTTGGGTCAATCTCTGGTCTGTTATACTGTGTGTACATAGACTGTATAGCGCCACCAACTGGTGGAAATGTATATAGCCGTAACTTCCTTCCACATGGTCGGATCAGCCTACAAATTTTTCTGGTGGTCTGGGGTACCCTCTGGTCTATGACTGTGTGTGTACATAGACTGTATAGCGCCACCAACTGGTGGAAATGTATATAGCCGTAACTTCCTTCCACATGGTCGGATCAGGCCCAAATTTTTTCTGGTGGTCTGGGGTACCCTCTGGTCTGTGACTGTGTGTGTACATAGACTGTATAGCGCCACCAACTGGTGGAAATGTATATAGCCGTAACTTCCTTCCACATGGTCGGATCAGGCCCAAATTTTTTCTGGTGGTCTGGGGTACCCTCTGGTCTATGACAGTGTGTGTACATAGACTGTATAGCGCCACCAACTGGTGGAAAGGTATATCTGCCGTAACTTCCTTACGCACGGTCGGATCGGCCCCTAATTTTTTCTGTTGGTTCGGGGTACCCTCCGGTCCGTTACCGTGTGGGCGCATACACTCTATAGCGCCACCCGCAGGCGGAAACGTATATCCGCCGCAAGGACCTACCGTGCGGTCCGATCGTCGTGAATTTTTTTATGGCGGTTCGCGGCGTCGGACGGGACGTGACCGCGCACCCGCCTCGCCGCCGCTGTCGCCCCCTCCTGGCGGAAAATTGCAAGTGCCGTGACTCCCTTACCGCTTATCCGCTCGCCGCGGTTTTTCGTACGGCGCGTCCGCGCGCCCGTCCGGTCGCGCGCGCGACCCCGACCCGCGCGTACCCCCGACCCGCGCGTACCCCCGACCCGCGCGTACCTCCGAGCGCGTCGGGGTGCTCGAGCCCGCTCATCACTGCTTGCAGTTTTAATTATTATTATTATTATTCTGCCAACCGTCGGCCTTTTTGAGGGCCTCAACATGCCCGAAAACTCACCAAATTTGGCGAGCGCATCAGGTCTGGCGAAAAATTTTATATTTTATGGGTTTCAAATATCATGTTCCAAAATTGGCTCTCTAGCGCCACCTTGAATTTTAAAAAAAATTAGCCCCCGACACCAGTTTCACCTATCGTCACGAAACTCGGTGGAGACGTCTATCGTGACAGGCCGGACCAAAAAGTCTCAAGAACCCATATTGGAAAACGAACAGGAAGTCGGCCATTTTGGATGGCGGCGGCCGTTTTTGGGCCAGAAGTTGGGGTCGTATCTCGACGAACTCCTCCTAGGGGGTTTGACCGAATGAGTCCGTTGTTGCATCAACGGACACTAGACGGATGGCCGACGTTAAATTGCGAAGGATTTTGGGATATTCCATACGATGTGGGCGTGGCACGCCCCCAAATTTTGCCCATTTTCAAATGTCCGGCCCTTGCACGCTGAGCGTAACTGTAGACGTGAATAACTTGGCTCCACGTGGTCAGATCTTCATCATACTTGGTACATGTGATCATGGCCCCGCCCCGAAGGTCCCCGTAGGTCACGTCCTGATTTCGTCGCAGCGCCACCTATTGGCGACAGGCTAAAGGCGTGTCATCTACATGAGGCCTTTTCTGCCAGGAGATTCATCAGCTGAACATCAGGGTCACAAGGTCACTGCCTGACAGCCTGGTGAAGCCTGTTGATGGACCATGATGCAGGAAAAGCGAACGTGGTGGGCGTGGCCTGGCGGCGAATGCTCAGACCTCGCCATTTACATAGAAAAGGTCATCATTCACCCGCAAAAGGTCGCATGGGCTTGAAAGCTCATAGGGGGGGTCAGAATCCAGGCCTGAGCAGCCTGGTGTGGCCCCCATATGAAACTAAGCCAAATTGACTCACTAGCGCCACCTACAAGTTTTAAAATAATTATCCCTCGCCTCCCGTTGCACGTATCGGCATGATTTTCGGAGGAGACATCACTCGTGACAGGACGCACAAAAAAGTCTCAAGAACCCATGTTCTAAAACCAACAGGAAGTCGGCCATTTTAGGTGGCGGCGGCCATTTGGGGGCGGAAGTATGGGTCGTATCTCGACGAACTCCTCCTAGGGGGTTTGACCGAATGAGTCCGTTGTTGCATCAACGGACACTAGACGGATGGCCGACGTTAAATTGCGAAGGATTTTGGGATATTCCATACGATGTGGGCGTGGCACGCCCCCAAATTTTGCCCATTTTCATATGTCCGGGCCTTGCACGCTGAGCGTAACTGTAGACGTGAATAACTTGGCTCCACGTGGTCAGATCTTCATCATACTTGGTACATGTGATCATGGCCCCGCCCCGAAGGTCCCCGTAGGTCACTTCCTGATTTCGTCGCAGCGCCACCTATTGGCGACAGGCTAAAGGCGTGTCATCTACATGAGGCCTTTTCTGCCAGGAGATTCATCAGATGAACATCAGGGTCACAAGGTCACTGCCTGACAGCCTGGTGAAGCCTGTTGATGGACCATGATGTGTGTAAAGCACATGTGGGGGGCGTGGCCACGGCGAATGGTCAGCCTTCGCCATTGACCATCAAAAGGTCATCATTTGCCTGCAGAAGGTCACAGGCTGCTGAAATCTTAAACGTGAGGCCTTAATCCAGGCCTGAGCGCCCTGGTGGTGCTCCCATGTGACACCAATCTAAATTGACACACTAGCGCCACCTAGAAGTTTCAATTCATTATCCCTCGCCACCCGTTACACGTATCACTATGATTTTCGGTGGAGACGTCTATCAAGACAGGACGCACTTAACGCTCCAGAAGCCATGTTCAAAACACAGCGCCACCAACTGGTGGACATGTATATCTGCCGTAACTTCCTGATTCATGGTCAGATTGTCTTGAAATTTTTTTTGGTGTGTTGGGTCAATCTCTGGTCTGTTATACTGTGTGTACATAGACTGTATAGCGCCACCAACTGGTGGAAATGTATATAGCCGTAACTTCCTTCCACATGGTCGGATCAGCCTACAAATTTTTCTGGTGGTCTGGGGTACCCTCTGGTCTATGACTGTGTGTGTACATAGACTGTATAGCGCCACCAACTGGTGGAAATGTATATAGCCGTAACTTCCTTCCACATGGTCGGATCAGGCCCAAATTTTTTTTGGTGGTCTGGGGTACCCTCTGGTCTGTGACTGTGTGTGTACATAGACTGTATAGCGCCACCAACTGGTGGAAATGTATATAGCCGTAACGTCCTTCCACATGGTCGGATCAGGCCCAAATTTTTTCTGGTGGTCTGGGGTACCCTCTGGTCTATGACAGTGTGTGTACATAGACTGTATAGCGCCACCAACTGGTGGAAAGGTATATCTGCCGTAACTTCCTTACGCACGGTCGGATCGGCCCCTAATTTTTTCTGTTGGTTCGGGGTACCCTCCGGTCCGTTACCGTGTGGGCGCATACACTCTATAGCGCCACCCGCAGGCGGAAATGTATATCCGCCGCAAGGACCTACCGCGCGGTCCGATCGTCGTGAATTTTTTTATGGCGGTTCGCGGCGTCGGACGGGACGTGACCGCGCACCCGCCTCGCCGCCGCTGTCGCCCCCTCCTGGCGGAAAATTGCAAGTGCCGTGACTCCCTTATCGCTTATCCGCTCGCCGCGGTTTTTCGTACGGCGCGTCCGCGCGCCCGTCCGGTCGCGCGCGCGACCCCGACCCGCGCGTACCCCCGACCCGCGCGTACCCCCGAGCGCGTCGGGGTGCTCGAGCCCGCTCATCACTGCTCGCAGTTTTAATTATTATTATTATTATTCTGCCAACCGTCGGCCTTTTTGAGGGCCTCAACATGCCCGAAAACTCACCAAATTTGGCGAGCGCATCAGGTCTGGCGAAAAATTTTATATTTTATGGGTTTCAAATATCATGTTCCAAAATTGCCTCTCTAGCGCCACCTTGAATTTTAAAAAAAATTAGCCCCCGACACCAGTTTCACCTATCGTCACGAAACTCGGTGGAGACGTCTATCGTGACAGGACGGACCAAAAAGTCTCAAGAACCCATATTGGAAAATGAACAGGAAGTCAGCCATTTTGGATGGCGGCGCCCGTTTTTGTGCCAGAAGTTGGGGTCGTATCTCGACGAACTCCTCCTAGGGGGTTTGACCAAATGAGTCCGTTGTTGCATCAACGGACACTAGACGGATGGCCGACGTTAAATTGCGAAGGATTTTGGGATATTCCATACGATGTGGGCGTGGCACGCCCCCAAATTTTGCCCATTTTC
The DNA here is from genome assembly GCF_037039965.1 of Doryrhamphus excisus. NCBI lineage: Eukaryota > Metazoa > Chordata > Actinopteri > Syngnathiformes > Syngnathidae > Doryrhamphus > Doryrhamphus excisus. Next base: position 6,211,624 of record NC_136361.1, read on the forward strand.
ATATGTCCGGCCCTTGCACGCTGAGCGTAACTGTAGACGTGAATAACTTGGCTCCACGTGGTCAGATCTTCATCATACTTGGTACATGTGATCATGGCCCCGCCCCGAAGGTCCCCGTAGGTCACTTCCTGATTTCGTCGCAGCGCCACCTATTGGCGACAGGCTAAAGGCGTGTCATCTACATGAGGCCTTTTCTGCCAGGAGATTCATCAGATGAACATCAGGGTCACAAGGTCACTGCCTGACAGCCTGGTGAAGCCTGTTGATGGACCATGATGCAGGAAAAGCGAACATGGTGGGCGTGGCCTGGCGGCGAATGCTCAGACCTCGCCATTTACATAGAAAAGGTCATCATTCGCCCGCAAAAGGTCGCATGGGCTTGAAAGCTCATAGGGGGGGTCAGAATCCAGGCCTGAGCGGCCTGGTGTGGCCCCCATATGAAACTAAGCCAAATTGACTCACTAGCGCCACCTACAAGTTTTAAAATAATTATCCCTCGCCTCCCGTTGCACGTATCGGCATGATTTTCGGAGGAGACATCACTCGTGACAGGACGCACAAAAAAGTCTCAAGAACCCATGTTCTAAAACCAACAGGAAGTCGGCCATTTTAGGTGGCGGCGGCCATTTGGGGGCGGAAGTATGGGTCGTATCTCGACGAACTCCTCCTAGGGGGTTTGACCGAATGAGTCCGTTGTTGCATCAACGGACACTAGACGGATGGCCGACGTTAAATTGCGAAGGATTTTGGGATATTCCATACGATGTGGGCGTGGCACGCCCCCAAATTTTGCCCATTTTCATATGTCCGGGCCTTGCACGCTGAGCGTAACTGTAGACGTGAATAACTTGGCTCCACGTGGTCAGATCTTCATCATACTTGGTACATGTGATCATGGCCCCGCCCCGAAGGTCCCCGTAGGTCACTTCCTGATTTCGTCGCAGCGCCACCTATTGGCGACAGGCTAAAGGCGTGTCATCTACATGAGGCCTTTTCTGCCAGGAGATTCATCAGATGAACATCAGGGTCACAAGGTCACTGCCTGACAGCCTGGTGAAGCCTGTTGATGGACCATGATGCAGGAAAAGCGCACGTGGTGGGCGTGGCCTGGCGGCGAATGCTCAGGCCTCGCCATTTACATAGAAAAGGTCATCATTCGCCCGCAAAAGGTCGCATGGGCTTGAAAACTCATAGGGGGGGCAGAATCCAGGCCTGAGCGGCCTGGTGTGGCCCCCATATGAAACCAAGCCAAATTGACTCACTAGCGCCACCTAGAAGTTTTAAAATAATTATCCCTCGCCTCCCGTTGCACGTATCGGCATGATTTTCGGAGGAGACATCACTCGTGACAGGACGCACAAAAAAGTCTCAAGAACCCATGTTCAAAAACCAACAGGAAGTCGGCCATTTTAGGTGGCGGCGGCCATTTGGGGGAGGATGTAGGGGTCGTATCTCGACGAACTCCTCCTAGGGGGTTTGACTGAATGAGTCCGTTGTTGCATCAACGGACACTAGACGGATGGCCCACGTTAAATTGCGAAGGATTTTGGGCCGCTCCATAGGATGTGGGCGTGGCACGCCACCAAACTTTGACCATTTCATATCTGGCCCTGCCTGGTGTCTGGCCTTGCCTTGAAGCAATGTACATCAAAGTCAATACACAGTTTGACTGACAGACTGCTGAAGTCAGTTGATGGACTATGATGTGTGTAAAGCACATGTGGGGGGCGTGGCCACGGCGAATGGTCAGCCTTCGCCATTGACCATCAAAAGGTCATCATTTGCCTGCAGAAGGTCACAGGCTGCTGAAATCTTAAACGTGAGGCCTTAATCCAGGCCTGAGCGCCCTGGTGGTGCTCCCATGTGACACCAATCTAAATTGACACACTAGCGCCACCTAGAAGTTTCAATTCATTATCCCTCGCCACCCGTTACACGTATCACTATGATTTTCGGTGGAGACGTCTATCATGACAGGACGCACCTAATGCTCCAGAAGCCATGTTCTAAACACAGCGCCACCAACTGGTGGAAATGTATATCTGCCGTAACTTCCTGATTCATGGTCAGATTGTCTTGAAATTTTTTTTGGTGTGTTGGGTCAATCTCTGGTCTGTTATACTGTGTGTACATAGACTCTATAGCGCCACCAACTGGTGGAAATGTATATAGCCGTAACTTCCTTCCACATGGTCGGATCAAGCCCAAATTTTTTCTGGTGGTTTGGGGTACCCTCTGGTCTATGACTGTGTGTGTACATAGACTCTATAGCACCACCAACTGGTGGAAATGTATATAGCCGTAACTTCCTTCCACATGGTCGGATCAAGCCCAAATTTTTTCTGGTGGTTTGGGGTACCCTCTGGTCTATGACTGTGTGTGTACATAGACTCTATAGCGCCACCAACTGGTGGAAATGTATATAGCCGTAACTTCCTTCCACATGGTCGGATCAGGCCACAAAATTTTCTGCTGGTCTGGGGTACCCTCTGGTCTATGTCTGTGTGTGTACATAGACAGTATAGCGCCACCAACTGGTGGAAATGTATATAGCCGTAACTTCCTTCCACATGGTCGGATCAAGCCCAAATTTTTACTGGTGGTTTGGGGTACCCTCTGGTCTATGACTGTGTGTGTACATAGACTGTATAGCGCCACCAACTGGTGGAAATGTATATAGCCGTAACTTCCTTCCACATGGTCGGATCAGGCCCAAATTTTTTCTGGTGGTCTGGGGTACCCTCTGGTCTATGACTGTGTGTGTACATACACTGTATAGCGCCACCAACTGGTGGAAATGTATATAGCCGTAACTTCCATCCACATGGTCGGATCAAGCCCAAATTTTTTCTGGTGGTTTGGGGTACCCTCTGGTCTATGACTGTGTGTGTACATAGACTGTATAGCGCCACCAACTGGTGGAAATGTATATAGCCGTAACTTCCTTCCACATGGTCGGATCAGGCCCAAATTTTTTCTGGTGGTCTGGGGTACCCTCTGGTCTATGACTGTGTGTGTACATCGACTGTATAGCGCCACCAACTGGTGGAAATGTATATAGCCGTAACTTCCTTCCACATGGTCGGATCAAGCCCAAATTTTTTCTGGTGGTCGGGGGTACCCTCTGGTCTATGACTGTGTGTGTACATACACTATAGCGCCACCAACTGGTGGAAATGTATATCTGCCGTAACTTCCTTACGCACGGTCGGATCGGCCCCTAATTTTTTCTGTTGGTTCGGGGTACCCTCCGGTCCGTTACCGTGTGGGCCAACCACTCTATAGCGCCACCCACAGGCGGAAACGTATATCCGCCGCAAGGACCTACCGCGTGGTCCGATCGTCGTGAATTTTTTTATGGCGGTTCGCGGTGTCGGACGGGACGTGACCGCGCACCCGCCTCGCCGCCGCTGTCGCCCCCTCCTGGCGGAAAATTGCAAGTGCCGTGACTCCCTTACCGCTTATCCGCTCGCCGCGCTTTTTCGTACGGCGCGTCCGCGCGCCCGTCCGGTCGCGCGCGCGACCCCGACCCGCGCGTACCCCCGACCCGCGCGTACCCCCGAGCGCGTCGGGGTGCTCGAGCCCGCTCATCACTGCTTGCAGTTTTAATTTTATTTTATTGTTCAGTCATATGTTTAGAATGTGGCACATGAATGAATGAAATACTTCATCAGCTGTATTAGTAAAATGTATTTACTCCAAAAGGTGTGGTAGTAGAAGCTACTTTCCTAGTATCCTCTGTGGTGGAAAAATCACTAAAAGATCAAGGACCTTTTGACGATTGTTCTTTATTTTGGCAGACATACGATGCTCAACCTTCCAGGAGTTAGCGTACTTTCTATGCGCTCAAGGTTTCAAGTGTTACATACCAAGCAAGAATAATTGCTGGTGCAAAAAGAAGTTCCTTGAAGACGATTTATGACACTTTTTATGAAGATGTCCTAAAATGGAGTGGAAATGGCCAAAGGTTATTTGTTTTTGGACTAAAAACACGATGCTTTTAATGACCTGGCGGCCTCGTATTCCCTGCCGCAATAATCCTCTTGCTCAATTATTAGGGCTCGAGCACTGACCAGTGCGAAAGCCCTATTGTAATCGTTCCGTTTTTTATTCTGACGAAAGGACGGCCATTTTGAGGGCCTTAACATGCCCGAAAACTCACCAAATTTTGCAAGCGCGTCAGGTCTGGCGAAAATTTCGATCTGGTGGGGGTCCCGAAAACAATGTTCCAAAATTGACTCTCTAGCGCCACCTTTAATTTTTGAAAAAATTGGCCCCCGCCACCAGTTTCACCTATCGTCACGAAACTTGGTGGAGACGTCTATCGTGACAGGACGGACCAAAAAGTCTCAAAAACCCATATTGGAAAACGAACAGGAAGTCGGCCATTTTGGATGGCGGCGGCCTTTTTCGTGCCAGAAGTTGGGGTCGTATCTCGACGAACTCCTCCTAGGGGGTTTGACCAAATGAGTCCGTTGTTGCATCAACGGACACTAGACGGATGGCCCACGTTAAATTGCGAAGGATTTTGGGATATTCCCTACGATGTGGGCGTGGCACGCCCCCAAATTTTGCCCATTTTCATATGTCCGGGCCTTGCACGCTGAGCGTAACTGTAGACGTGAATAACTTGGCTCCACGTGGTCAGATCTTCATCATACTTGGTACATGTGATCATGGCCCCGCCCCGAAGGTCCCCGTAGGTCACTTCCTGATTTCGTCGCAGCGCCACCTATTGGCGACAGGCTAAAGGCGTGTCATCTACATGAGGCCTTTTCTGCCAGGAGATTCATCAGATGAACATCAGGGTCACAAGGTCACTGCCTGACAGCCTGGTGAAGCCTGTTGATGGACCATGATGCAGGAAAAGCGCACGTGGTGGGCGTGGCCTGGCGGCGAATGCTCAGGCCTCGCCATTTACATAGAAAAGGTCATCATTCGCCCGCAAAAGGTCGCATGGGCTTGAAAACTCATAGGGGGGGTCAGAATCCAGGCCTGAGCGGCCTGGTGTGGCCCCCATATGAAACCAAGCCAAATTGACTCACTAGCGCCACCTACAAGTTTTAAAATAATTATCCCTCGCCTCCCGTTGCACGTATCGGCATGATTTTCGGAGGAGACATCACTCGTGACAGGACGCACAAAAAAGTCTCAATAACCCATGTTCTAAAACCAACAGGAAGTCGGCCATTTTAGGTGGCGGCGGCCATTTGGGGGCGGATGTATGGGTCGTATCTTGACGAACTCCTCCTAGGGGGTTTGACCGAATGAGTCCGTTGTTGCATCAACGGACACTAGATGGATGGCCCACGTTAAATTGCGAAGGATTTTGGGCTGCTCCATAGGATGTGGGCGTGGCACGCCACCAAACTTTGACCATTTCATATCTGGCCCTGCCTGGTGTCTGGCCTTGCCTTGAAGCAATGTACATCAAAGTCAATACACAGTTTGACTGACAGACTGATGAAGTCAGTTGATGGACTATGATGTGTGTAAAGCCCATGTGGGGGGCGTGGCCACGGCGAATGGTCAGCCTTCGCCATTGACCATCAAAAGGTCATCATTTGCCTGCAGAAGGTCACAGGCTGCTGAAATCTTAAACGTGAGGCCTTAATCCAGGCCTGAGCGCCCTGGTGGTGCTCCCATGTGACACCAATCTAAATTGACACACTAGCGCCACCTAGAAGTTTCAATTCATTATCCCTCGCCACCCGTTACACGTATCACTATGATTTTCGGTGGAGACGTCTATCATGACAGGACGCACCTAATGCTCCAGAAGCCATGTTCTAAACACAGCGCCACCAACTGGTGGAAATGTATATCTGCCGTAACTTCCTGATTCATGGTCAGATTGTCTTGAAATTTTTTTTGGTGTGTTGGGTCAATCTCTGGTCTGTTATACTGTGTGTACATAGACTCTATAGCGCCACCAACTGGTGGAAATGTATATAGCCGTAACTTCCTTCCACATGGTCGGATCAAGCCCAAATTTTTTCTGGTGGTTTGGGGTACCCTCTGGTCTATGACTGTGTGTGTACATAGACTGTATAGCGCCACCAACTGGTGGAAATGTATATAGCCGTAACTTCCTTCCACATGGTCGGATCAGGCCCAAATTTTTTCTGGTGGTCTGGGGTACCCTCTGGTCTATGACTGTGTGTGTACATACGCTATAGCGCCACCAACTGGTGGAAATGTATATCTGCCGTAACTTCCTTACGCACGGTCGGATCGGCCCCTAATTTTTTCTGTTGGTTCGGGGTACCCTCCGGTCCGTTACCGTGTGGGCCAACCACTCTATAGCGCCACCCACAGGCGGAAACGTATATCCGCCGCAAGGACCTACCGCGTGGTCCGATCGTCGTGAATTTTTTTATGGCGGTTCGCGGTGTCGGACGGGACGTGACCGCGCACCCGCCTCGCCGCCGCTGTCGCCCCCTCCTGGCGGAAAATTGCAAGTGCCGTGACTCCCTTACTGCTTATCCGCTCGCCGCGGTTTTTCGTACGGCGCGTCCGCGCGCCCGTCCGGTCGCGCGCGCGCGACCCCGACCCGCGCGTACCCCCGACCCGCGCGTACCCCCGAGCGCGTCGGGGTGCTCGAGCCCGCTCATCACTGCTTGCAGTTTTAATTATTATTTATGATCTTAAATTAATGTCCAGCTTGCAGTCTTCTATTGAAAAATACTTTTTCTTCATTTTCTAAAACTTGTTATCATTATAATAGACATGTTTCACCTGAAATGAGAACTTGGTATTGGTGTTCAAGGGTTTAGAGACTCTCTGAGTACCCGATGTCCTGCCAAAAAGAACAACGTTGAATACTAAATGTCCCTGAATGCCTCCTTTAGCCTCAAGATTGGCTAAAACACAGGTTGACGAAAACTCAACTTGACTCAAGTTTCACTAACTCACGTGTGCTCAAGGTAGATTTGATTTTTATTGACTCACAGATTGACGAAGAGTCAAGTTTCACAGACCTAAGGGTGTTCTACAAAGACTTGAGTTTCACTGATTCACTTATTGACGAAGACTCAGGTTTCACTGACTCACGGGTGCTCAACAAAAAAAAATCACTGATTCACTGTTGATGAAGCCTCAAGTTTCACTGACTAACGGGTGCTCAACCATAACTCGAGTTTCACTGACTCACACGTTGCAATGATGCAACTTTCACTGACTCATGGGTGCTCGATGAAGACTCAAATGTCACTGATTCACAGGTGCTCAACAAAGACTCGAGTTTCACTGATTCACGGGTGCTCAAGAAACAAATTTCACTGATTGACTGTTGATAAAGCCTCAAGTTTCACTGACTCACACGTTGCAAAGATGCAACTTTCCCTGACTCATGGGTGCTCGATGAAGACTCAAATGACACTGATTCATGGGTGCTCAACAAAGACTCGAGTTTCACTGATTTACTTGTTGACAAAGACTCAGGTTACAGTGACTCACGGGTGCTCGATAAGAGACTCAAATGTCACTGATTCATGGGTGCTCAACAAAGACTCGAGTTTCACTGACTCACTGGTTGACAGAGAGTAAAGTTTTACTATCTCGTGGGGGCTCAATGAAGACTTGAATTTCACTGACTCACACGTTTCACTTTTACTGACTTATTGGTGCTCGATGAGGACACAAATGTCAGTGATTCATGGGTGCAAAACAAAGACTCTAGTTTTACTGATTCACTTGCTGACGAACACTCATATTTCACAGACTCACGGGTGCTCAACAAACAAATTTCACTGATTCACTGTTGATGAAGCCTCAAATTTCACTGACTCACGAGTGCGCAACAAAAACTCAGGTTTCACTGATTCACTTATTGACGATGACTCAGGTTTCACTGACTCACGAGTGCTCAACAAAGACTTGAGTTTCACATACTCACGGGTACTCAACAAAGACTTGAATTTCACTGACTCACACATTGCAACGATGCAACTTTCAATGACTCATGGGTGCTTGATGAAGACTCAAATGTCACTGATTCATGGGTGCTCAACAAAGACTCGAGTTTCACTGATTCACGGGTGCTCAACAAACAAATTTCACTGATTGACTGTTGATGACTCACTGACTCACACGTTGCAAAGATGCAACTTTCACCGACTCATGAGTGCTCAACAAAGACTCGAGTTTCACTGATTCACTCACCACAGCTGTTTCTCCAGCATTCCATTCGCTGATAACAATGAACCCCTTGAGGGGGCGTGTCTTTATGCTGACCATTCCTAATGATCAGGGAGGAGGTGAGCTGTATGGAGTATATTCTTAAAGATCCACTGGGATCCAATATGGATGCTTTCTATTGGACGTAAGGATGAATTATAAAGCATACAGATGGCAATTTTCCTAATTGTTTTTTAAAAGTGTCTTGCATCAGCTACAGTAGATTACCAAAACAGAATAGATCTCAGTACGCTCATTCAATGTATTTCGCAAGAATTTCCAACACTTCCCATCCTTGAGTAGATCTTCTCCACTCCATCTTGTCTTCTTCGTGGATCGCTCTCCATTCATCATGTTGCTTCTGTTTCAAGTCGGTAATCCATCCATGTCTCCTTTTCGCCTTTCCTACAACCTCCTGTGTTTTCTCAACACGACCATTCCATCTCCATTAATGTATATCGCCTCTTCTACCGCCTTATTCACATTTATGGTCCTCTGCTTCTTAATCCATAGGAGGAACAAGCCTGGTTTTATGTTAGCAGAACCCCTCCAACACTGTACTCTTATATCACTTGATTTTTTTCAATATTTTTATACTCTTTCCACTGGTCTCAGATCTGTTTATAGCTGATACGCAGGAAGTGAAGTGGAGTTTGAGTTGTAGGAGAGCGTTTTGGCACGGAGGTGGCTCTCCGAGTTCATTACTATCATCTGCTGACATGGAGGAGAGGTCACGGAGGCAAAGAGTTGCATTCAATCAAGTGTGACAGCGTATGGATGGTTGCTGCGGGAATGTACAATTTCCAGTCCGAGTTAAAAGTAACACGTTTCAGCCTTTAGGTACAAGATTTGGAAGATTTTGGATCGTTATTTCAATGATTCTTGCTGATAGGAACAAGATTCCACAAGATTTGTTTCACTAACTCGCGGGTGCTCAAGGAAGATTTGAGTTTTATTGATTCACAGGTTGACATAGAGTCAAGATCTACTAACTCGTGGGTGCTCAATGAAGACTCGTTTCAGTTATTTAGAGGTTGAGAAAGATTTCATTGACTCACGGGTGCTTGTCAAAGACTCGAGTTTCACTGATTCACTCGTTGACCAAGCCTTGAATTTCACTCATTCACTGTTGTGAAAGACTCAAGTTTCACTGATTCACTCGTTGACCAAGACTTGAATTTCATTGATTCACTGTTGTGAAAGCTTTGAGTTTCACTGACTCACGAGTGCTCAATAACAACTCAAGTTTCACTGACTCACTGTTGTTAAAGACTCGAGTTTCACTGATTCACTCGTTGACCAGGACTTGAATTTCACTGATTTACTGTTGTGAAAGACTCAAGTTTCACTGATTCACTCGTTGACCAAGACTTGAATTTCATTGATTCACTGTTGTGAAAGCTTTGAGTTTCACTGACTCACAAGTGCTCAAAAAGACTCGCGTTTCACTGATTCACTGTTGTTAAAGCCTCGAGTTTCACTGACTCACGGGTGCTTAACAAAGACTCAAGTTTCACTGGCTCATGGGTGCTCGTCAAGGACTCGATTTTCACTGATTCGCTCGTTGACCAAGACTTGAAATTCACTGATTCACTGTTGTTAAAGTCTCAAGTTTCACTGACTCACGGGTGCTTAACAAAGACTCAAGTTTCACTGGCTCATGGGTGCTCGTCAAGGACTCGATTTTCACTGATTCGCTCGTTGACCAAGACTTGAAATTCACTGATTCACTGTTGTTAAAGCCTCAAGTTTCACTGACTCACAAGTGCTCAAAAAGACTCGAGTTTCACTGCTTCACTGTTGTTGAATTTCACTGACTCACATGCAAAAAAGCAATTGACTCATGAGTGCTCGATGAAGCCTCAAGTTTCACTGACTCACAGGTGCTCAACAAAGACTCAAGTTTCACTGACTCATAGGTGCTCGTCAAGGACTCGAGTTTCACTGATTCACTCATTGACCAAGACTTGAATTTCACTGATTCACTGTTGTTAAAGACTCGAGTTTCACTGTCACATGTTGCAAAAAAGAAACTTTCATTGACTCATGGGTGCTCGACAAAGACTCGAGTTTCACTGACTCATGGGTGCTCATCAAGGACTCGATTTTCACTGATTCGCTCATTGACCAAGACGTGAATTTCACTGATTCACTGTTGTTAAAACCTTGAGTTTAACTGACTCACGGGTCCTCAACAAAGACTAGAATTTCACTGATTCACTGTTGTTAAAGCCTCAAGTTTCCCTGACTCACTGGTGCTCAACGAAGACTTGAGTTTCACTGACTCACATGTTGCAAAAATGCAACTTTCACTGACTCATGGGTGCTCGATGAAGACTCAAGTTTCACTGACTCATGGGTGCTCGTCAGGGACTCGATTTCCGCTGATTCACTTGTTGACCAAGACTTGAATTTCACTGATTCACTGTTGTTAAAGCCTCGAGTTTCACTGACTCACGAGTGCTCAACAAAGACTCGAGTTTCACAGACTCATGGGTACTCAACAAAGACTTGAATTTCACCTACTCACACGTTGCAAGGATGCAACTTTCAGTGACTCATGGGTGCTCGATGAAGACTCAAATGTCACTGATTCACGGATGCTCAACAAAGACTCGAGTTTCACTGATTCACAGGTGCTCAACAAACAAATTCCACTGATTGACTGTTGATAAAGCCTCAAGTTTCACTGACTCACACGTTGCACAGATGCAACTTTCACCGACTCACGGGTGCTCGATGAAGACTCAAATGTCACTGATTCACGGGAGCTCAACAAAGACTCGAGTTTCAATGACTTATGTGACTTGGAATGATGTGATGTGATGTGGAATAACACCCTTATTGTATTACCCAATATAGCAAACATTATATGATAAAATTATAAGAAAATATCAGGTTTCATGATCGGGAAAAAATCTGATATCAACCGATGTTGCATTTTTATGCCGATATTGTACCAATAATTATCGGACATCCCTAGTATTATTGTGTATTTTAGTTTATTTAGCAATTTATATGCTTTAAAATGTGTTATTTAGGCAAAAAATAATTACATAATGCAATTTTAAGTAATCCCACGGAGAAATAACCGTCTTTTTTTCCCCCGCAGGTCGCAAGTTCGTCATTGCCAATGCAAGAGTGGAGAACTGCGCCATTATCTTCTGCAACGATGGCTTCTGTCACATGTGCGGGTACTCTCGAGCTGAGATCATGCAGAAGCCTTGCACTTGTAACTTCCTGTACGGACCTGACACCAAACGTCTGGCCATCGCTCAGATGGCGCAGGCGCTGCTGGGATCAGAGGAGCGCAAAGTGGAGATCAACCTTTACCGCAAAGATGGTAGGAAAACATATACTTCTTTTTCCCGCCGCTTCCGAGGTGTGTGAGAGAGTGAGTTTGTGGATGTTGAGTAGGCTGTTGGTTCTTGCATTGACAAAATAGCAACCTTTATGCTGTCATGTTCTGAGTTTACCTTGCTTGTTGGCACTTGAAAGCACCATTCTAGTAATCTACCTGGTGAGGTATTCCGGGCATACCCAGCTGGGAGGAGTCCCAGGAGCAGATATAGGACACGATTGAGGGATTATGTCTCAGAAAGGAAGGCCTCTTGGAGGAAAATGGAACAGGTTAGCCAGAGATCGGGAAGTCTGGGTTTTCCTACTGAAACCTGGACTTGGTTAAGTGGAAAGTCGACAAAAGCGAGCGACCGTGTATGTCAACGTCGACTGAACTCATTAAATCCTAGCCATTTTTCCAAAGACAACATGTATGTGTTAAAGTTTCCCTATAATCCGTATAACATTCCGGATTAGTAACATGGATGGCACCTATGAGGATATGGGTGTCCTTCGAACTAGTGTATTTCCATCTTAGTATTTGTTTACATGCAATACTTTCCGCCTGCATGCTCATTTTGCATGCATGAAAAACTAGACTACTTCTTTTTGATATGCTAATTTAGCTTCTCTGTGCCAGTCATTGGATTGAATCAGTTTTCCCCTTGTTTACTTTTATGGAGTGTTCATTTCAGTCAAAGAACTTTTATTGCATTTTTTAAATTTATTTTTTTGCTAAATTGGATTGACATGACCCGGATTAATCCTTCCACTGAATACAACGTACACGACGGAGACTGAACCAGTGACAAACCCTCACAATAGTGTTTTCCGATGACAGTCTAATTACTGTGTGTTTGCACTCATGCCTGCTGGACCGGGACCAGATAACCGCTATAGGTATCAATAGGCGGTTTCCACGGCGATAAACAGCTGCCATTGTAATCATGCTGTCAAGTCCCCGAGATAGCTGGAGCATGTGGTGGACATTTTGCACCTGTGGACGGACACCCGAGGAGCATAAGGACGGAGAGGAGAGACAAATGGGGGGGAAAAATCGAAGGGAAGATGAAAGGGAAGAAATGGAGGTGAAACAAAAGGGCAGAGAGGAAAACAACATAGTGAACGATAGCCAAGTCTGAAAGTGTCTTTTTCTCACATCATCTCAGCACGGCCAGGAACGACGAGTGATGACACCAGCTGTCTCATCTTCTCTGCACATTTCATGTTTTCTTTCCAATACAAATAACTCGATAATCAAAAGTATCTCATTAAAAAAAATTGTCATACATCATTAAAAAAAATACTGCATTAATTCAGAAGGTCACACAGCTGGAGTTGACTTAGTGCTAGCATCAGGCTAACAGTATACAGAGTGGCTGGCAGCAGCTCCTGTGTGCATCCTGTAGTATTCTACACTGGTCTCTTGATGTCAGTAATGTTACATCGATGAGAGTATGCTGTCTATGCTAACATCTTATTCAAGTCTAAGATGACTTATTTTCTATTATTTTGTCTACTATATTGGGTAATACAAGAATAAAGGTGACTATAGGGGTGCTATTTCGTGTCTACACAGCTCCAATAACTGTAAAAAAAAACATATTTAGAACAGGTTTTTTATGCTTTAACTATGAAAATTTATATTTACTTGAATTAACTGTCATTAATATTTACTGTAAAATCATGTTTTGTGTTGACATTTTTGAGATAACATCATAGATGAGCGACATAGCTGACCGCTGGTTCCGGCTGCCATTTTGTTAGCAAGCTAAGTATGCTAAAAAGGACTCTTTGTGATTAAAATACATTAAAATACAGACAGCTGGATTAATAACTTAACTGTAACCGGAAATGTACGCAAACCAAGGCAAAACCTTGGTTTACATTTTTGACGATACCTAAAAAAGATGCTAACCAGGGCAACACTACCTGAGTGGCTAATTTTTGGTCAGCATTTTTTTTTCTTTAAAAATAAACCTCCCATTCACCCCAAATATATGAAAAGACAGATAACACATAAAGCATACATGTACCAGCCCATAATTTTTACATGTTCATGTCTTTTTTGTGTGAGACAAAATGGCAGCCCATTTTGTTAGCAAGCTAAGTATGCTAAAAAGGACTCTTTGTGATTAAAATACATTAACAGTTGAACTCAGGCAGTGTATTAATAACTTAACTGTAACCATAAATGTACACAAACCAAGGCAAATCCTTGGTTTACATTTTTGACGATATCTAAAAAAGATGCTAACCAGGGCGGACACTAAGTGAGTGGCTAATTTTTGTTTTTTTTCTTTAAAAAATAGGCCTCCCATTCACCCCAAATATATGAAAAGACAGATGACACATAAAGCATACATGTACCAGCCCATAATTTTTACATGTTTATGTCTTTTTTGTGTTAAACATTGAGATTTCTGACTTTGTTCAACAGCCCTTGAATGCACCACCATGGAACTTTCGCTGATGCCGCCACAGCGTAATAAATCCACCTGTTCATCGATCATCTTACGTTATCATTCATTAGTCATGAGTCGCTATTTTAGGACTCAAACCTGAACAGTGGCAGCTCATCTAATAATGACGTTTATTGCAAATGGTGTTCCAAAATCAGAGGATCAACGTCAATGTCAGGCTAACAGGAGGCTTTTGGAGCATTGGACAGTTCTCAATAAAAATGTAGAATTAATTGACTCCATTTTGAATGAGGGTTAGCGCTGATGTCTTATCCACTTTGTCATCCGTCACATTTTACAAAATGTATTTCAGAGGTAAGCTTCTTTGAAATCATTTGACTTTCACGCAAATCAGCAATTGCTCCTCAAATACTCGCTAGGTTTTCATGTAGCGTGATGATGAATACTCGGCGTTATCAGCAGTGCACATGCGGCCATGTTTTGTCTCGTCCTTTAGTTCCCTATCCTTTGCTTAGTCTTCTGTCTAGTTATCTAAATCAAGACTCTCCCTCCTTATTGTAATGCTATGTTCAACACAATGGAGCTTTGAATGAACAGGTTATTCCGCAGGAAAAAAAATAGTGCTGTGAAAATGTGTTTGCCCTTTTTCTGATTTTTTATTTACACTTATGAAACGTTTTTTTATTATTAAGGGAGAAAAAAAATCCAAATCCTAATGATTGCCCCCCTGTTAAGACATAACTCTCTGGTTCTACCATATCTTACTTATTGTGTGGAAATATGGGCTAATAACTATAAAAGTAATCTTAACTCACTAAATGTACTGCAAAAAAGGTCAGTAAGGATAATTCATAATGCCGCCTACAGAGAACATACTAACTCCTTATTTCTAAAATCACAAATACTTCAACTTGCTGATATAGTTCATCTTCAAACAGCTAAAATAATGCATAAGGCTAAAAATAACCAATTAGCTAAAAATGTCATCCAATACTTCTCTACAGAGAGGAGAAATATGATCTCAGGGAAGAACTACATTTGATTATATATATATATATATATGTATATATATATAAAATATATAATATATATATATATATTATAATATATATAATAAATATATTATAAAAATATATATATCACTATATTGACAGTTACTATGGTACCCATTATGTCATTGTATGGTCATATCACCTCGTACTTCGGTACGTGACAAAAAATTAAAATTAAAATTAAAATTAAAATTAAAATTAAAATTAAAATTAAAATTAAAATTAAAATTAAAATTAAAATTAAAATTAAAATTAAAATTAAAATTAAAATTAAAATTAAAATTAAAAAATATTCGGAAAGCAGGAGGTGAACAAATGTAACAGCTACTGATTGTATAAGTACCAGATGGAGGAGTAGGATTTAATAAGCTTTGCTTCTCCCTACTCCTTTTGGACATGTGGAACTGTGAACTGATTATGTGATGCGTTCAATTGCAGTCTGATGCATGTTCAAATGAAATAAAACCATTACCATAACTGAGATTAATTGAGCTCTATCAGTCTGTAAAATGGTATAAAAGTATTTATAAAGCTCTGGGACTCCAGCAAACCACAGTGAGAGCCATTAACCACAAATAGCAAAAACATAGAACGATGTTGAACCTTCCAGGAGTGAAATTACCCAAGAGCAGATCAAGGCAAGGCTATACTGTTTCCCAACAAGGGTTTCTCCACCAAGTAGGAAGTCAAGAATTGTTAGATATACAGTATCTATATCATAAACCAGTCTTAGATAATCCCAGGAGACTGCCCTCAAACATGCACAACGCCGCCCATCGGAAGAACACAGACATAACTCATTCATAATACACGAGGCGGAACCACGGCGGTCAGGCAAGAATAGAAAGTGAAAATGTGAGATATGTATTCTTTGTACGTGGAACAGGAACATATGCATGGCCATCCCATACTTGCATACAAGGAACATAAACCCCATGGATGACCACATTGCTCACACTCGTCTGGGCCCATTTATCTAGTGCCAAGCTTAGGCACGAGCCTTCACGATGATGGATCTACCTTCACGCGCTCACGCTCAATTGTCCGACTCCGATAGCGCGCCAGCTTAATCAATCACGCTCTCCAGGAAATCTACACACACACACATACACACACACAAACATGGGTGGAAAAAAGGATATGACCTAGTTGAGTACACCTGCAGGGCCGTATCATCTGGCTTTTGCGTTCCTGAGTTTTGTTTCTAAGTTTTAAAAAAAAATCGCAATTAATTGGTTTCAGACCTAATACTTTGTTTAAACTAATAAACACTGTGCACTTAAGTGTAGTGTAAACTGAACCAAGGGTTGCACATGGAGTGGTGAAAAAAGACAAATTAAGAAGCCCAACATGTACCACTTCCACACTGAATGGGAGGATAACTTTTTTTTTTTAATCTAATCCAATCCACTTTATTTATATAGCACATTTTATAAACAAAGGGCGGCACGGCGGTCGAGTGGTTAGCGCGCAGACCTCACAGCTAGGAGACCAGGGTTCAATTCCACCCTCTGCCATCTCTGTGTGGAGTTCGCATGTTCTCCCCGTGCATGCGTGGGTTTTCTCCGGGTACTCCGGTTTCCTCCCACATTCCAAAAACATGCTAGGTTAATTCATGAATGTGAGTGTGAATGGTTGTTTGTCTATATGTGCCCTGTGATTGGCTGGCGACCAGTTCAGGGTGTACCCGCCTCTCAGCCAAAAGACAGCTGGGATAGGCTCCAGCACCCCCGCGACCCTTGTGAGGAAAAAAGCGGTAGAAAATGAATGAATGAATGAATTTTATAAACAAAGTTTATGCACAGACTAGCAAAATAACTAAAAATAAAATACAATAAATAAAGGTACAAATTGAATTCAATCTAAAACGAAAAGATCAAATAATAAAATAGTAAAATAGAAAATATGATACTATATAAAATAGTAAAATTTTAAAATATTATACTATATAAAATAGTAAAATTAAAATATTAAAAACAAGCAGCAAATCAATAAAAGTAAAAAAAATAAAAACAATTAAAATAAAAAGAAAGAACTAAAAGACACAGGAATAAAAGTGGGTTTTAAGACGAAACTTAACGCTTTCGATGTTGGGGGCCTCTTTTACTTGGGAGGGGAGAGAGTTAGTACATATAACTTGTCTTTCAATATTTTTTGACTAATAATAGGGCATAGTCAACCCTATGACGACCCATAGGCGACCATTTGACAAGACTGAAAATGCCGATTTTTTTTTCTGTGTGCTGCTAACAATTGCAAAACCTTTTCAGATTGTGCTCTTCGGTTCCCCAGAGTCTAAATGTCATTTGTGTCTGCATAAGAGTACAGTGGAAAGGACAAGTAATTCTATTGGCCAGTGACAGAAAACAACCATTACTCATACAGTGGGACTCGTGTAAGTCCACAACAAAGTTTATGCCGACAATCTTTATACGTCAACCAAGTTCTTATCAAATACTATAAATTCCTGACTATTGAAAACACCTGAATATGAGCTGCACCCACAAAATATAAAGATAAAAATAACTACATATATGAGCTGTAGGGGCTGCACGGCGGACGAGTGGTCAGCACGCAGACCTCACAGCTAGGAGACCCGAGTTCAATCACACCCTCGGCCATTTCTGTGTGTTCTGTGTGTTCTCTAAGTGCATGCATGGGTTTTCTCCGGGTACTCCGGTTTCCTCCCACATTCCAAAAACATGCTAGCTTAATTAGCGACTCCAAATTGTCCATAGGTATGAATGTGAGTGTGAATGGTTGTTTGTCTATATGTGCCCTGTGATTGGCTGGCGACCAGTCCAGGGTGTACCCCAAAAGACAGCTGGGATAGGCTCCAGTACCCCCCGTGACCCCAATGAGGATAAGCGGTAGAAAATGAATGAAAATATACATTTTGTAAGAGTAGTAGTTTTACTTTGCTTTGGTTTAATTGTGGCTTTATGTACTGTATACCCCGCCTCTCGCCCGAAGACAGCTGGGATAGGCTGCAGCACCCCCGGACCCTTGTGAGGATAAGCGGTAGAAAATGAATCAATGAGTATAAGCTGTATATGTGCATAAGCTAAAGGTGTCCACACTGTAAACCTTGCAATTGCACCTGCACTTGGTGTTCCCAGCGTCGCTAGTTAGTTCCGGTGAGACAATCGGAGTTCAAACAGAAACTGTAGTGATTCTACACATGATCAAATATACTTAAGATTTTTCAGATCAAAGAGCATAAGACTTCCAAACTAGCGTCTTTTTTGGAAATACTACTGCACTACTTTCTGTTTTGGTACTGTAGCCATCATGGTAACTGTTGTTCTTCTCACCATAAATTAAATTGCTTAAGTCTATGCCGACATTTACGGTCGTTTGCTCTTGTTAACATCAAATTTGAGCATAAAGAGGTCGTTTTAGATGAAAAATTGTGTGGTTTATGTCGACATATGCTTTAGAATATTAGCACGATTGTTGTCTCGTTCACATTTTTGCATAACCAACGGCAACCTTTTTTACGATATTAGGTAATACCAGTGTAAAAACCATAATAGATTTATTTAATGTCGAGAGAGCTCTAATAATGATAAATCCCATATTTAGAAGGTGGTAAACAGCTTTTCTGTGTTCAAATTATGAACATATTCAATTCATAAAGAAGGAATCTTACTTTGGGGAAATGCACTCATCACGGTCGGGGCTGGGACGAATTAACCGCAATAAACGAGGGATTGCTGTATATGCACAAATGGAGAAAAACCTTGTCAACAAACTGCTGTAGGTTCAAAAATTCTTTATTATCCGCATGGTTCTAGGCAAAGTCACAAATAAATATAACAACAATGGCTATTTTCAGTCATGTCAACCACATACTGTATGTTGTCGTGGGCAGCTGGACTGCATTATATGCTTTTGGAAAAGTTTGGATGTATAATAACGATATGACGAAGGCAACAGTAGAATTTTTTGCCGTCCTGCTTGGGTGTTCTATCAGTTTGTTATTTCCAGCTTATTACCAGTCCATTCAAGCGGAATTGAACAGGAAATTGCTTTCACAGGGCTGGACGATCAAGTGTGACATTTTTATTACCGCAGACAAGAAATCAACATCACGATATGCAAACGGTGACGTCGGAAGAACCAAAGGTGAACACACCGGTTGACTTTTATGATAAAGTACATGTATATGAAGCCTCAATTAAACCAAAGTAAAGTAAAAGTACTCTTACAAAATGTATATTTTCATTTATTCATTTTATATTTATAAATTTTTTATATTTTTATATAAAATTATTTTATGTATTAATATTATATTATTATTATTATTATATAATTATTATATATATTATTTATATTATATATTATTTTATTAAAAAATATATATTTTATATATTTATTTATTATTTATTCATTTTATATTTATTCCTGGAGCCTATCCCAGCTGTCTTCGATAGCTGGTCTCTGCAGGCATGGATACGCATATACAGTACATGTAAACAAAGCCTCAATTAAACTAAAGTAAAGTAAAACTACTCTTACTAAATGTATATTTTCATTCATTCATTTTCTACCGCTTTTCCTCACGAGGGTCGCGGGGGGTGCTGGAGCCTATCCCAGCTGTCTTCGGGCGTAACCATTCACACTCACATTCATACCTATGGACAATTTGGAGTCGCCAATTAACCTAGCATGTTTTTGAAATGTGGGAGGAAGTACCCGGAGAAAACCCACGCATGCACGGGGAGAACATGCAAACTCCACACAGAGATGCCCGAGGGTGGGATTGAACCCTGGTCTCCTAGCTGTGAGGTCTGCGCGCTAACCCCTGTATATATTTTCAATTATACTTTATTTATTCTTCAATTACTTGACAATACCAAGCCATATTAACTTCTAATTAGTGATCATGATAAAAAAAAGAGAATTTTAGATTTTTTTATAAAAGTTTATAAAACTTTTATAAAAGTTGGAAAGTCCATCAAGTTGGACCATAACTGAGTAGGACTTGAGGACTAGCAGGTGTCTGTCAAAGAACATCCTAGCTGGTCTGTGCGACCGCCCGCATGGACTCTTTATTGCCTAGCAGCGGTAGCTAAGCAAAGTACTTAGAAAAGCCCGTGGCCTCTCAGGAGGGTTGTCGCTCAGTGTCCCCTGACTGCCGTGTGTCATCCCACCTCCAGCTAAGAGCTCCTAACACACAATCACCACTAATGCATCCAGCTTTTGCCCACGCGTCAACTTTCATTACGTTGTTTGGGTCCCTTTTCAAATTGCAGATTGAGGGATTTTTTGGTTTGTATTATGCACAAATACTCTAAGTGAACATAACAACCTGTGGTTTAGCCAATAGGCTGCTTTGAACTATGCAGAATTTAATGATAAACTGCATGTGGAAATGTGCAATGTATGTGCAATGCATACGTAGTGGTCGATAACCTTCCATGGAGTCTTTATTATCACATTTTACAATTTCATAATAATTAATACAGCAGTGGTGCAAAAGCATGCAACCAAGGAGTATGATAGCACTATATATCTATATAAGTTTTTATGTACACTCGGAACATTGCTAGAATGTTAACATGCTAATGTTAATGTTAAGGTTAATTAACAATGTTAATGTTAATTAACAATGTTAATTAACAATGTTAATGTTAATGCTAACCACCAGAGTGCCATGCAGTGCTAATGTTAACATGCTCACAATATTTGGATGCTAACTTTTGGCTGACATGCTAGCACCAAGTATCATAACAATGCCAGAATGATAGCGTGTCTATGTAACTTTATACCTATAAAAATGGCTAAAATGTTGACATGCTAGCATTAACATGCTAACAACGCTAGAATGATAACGCTAAGTGTATATGTGACTTTATACCTATAAAAATGGCTAAAATGTTGACATGCTAGCACCTAGTATTATAGCGCTATGTATTCATTTAAGTTCAAACATACAGCATGAAAATGGCTAAAATGTTAACATGCTAGCATTAACATGCTAACAACGCTAGAATGATAATGCTAAGTGTCTATGTAACCTTTTACCTATAAAAATGGCTCAAATGTTTACATGCTAGCACTTGGCATTATATCACTTAGCATTATAAGTTTTAGCATGATAACAGTATATATATATAAGTTTACACCTATGAAAATGGCTAAATTGTTGACATGCTAGCACCTAGTATCATAGTGCTATGTATCATTTAGTTTAATATATACAGCATGAAAATGGCTAAAATGTTAACATGCTAGCATTGACATGCTAACAATGCTAGAATGATAACGCAAAGTGTCTATGTAACTTTATACCTATAAAAATGGCTAAAATGTTGACATGCTAGCATTTAGCATTATAACTTTTAGCATGCTAACAGTATCTATATAAGTTTACACCTATGAAAATGGCTAAATTGTTGACATGCTAGCACCTAGTATCATAGCGCTATGTATCCATTTAAGTTCATACATACAGCATGAAAATGGCTAAAATGTTAACATGCTAGCACTTAGCATTATAGCACTTAGCATTATAACTTTTGCATGCTAACAATATCTATATAAGTTTACACCTATAAAAATGGCTAAATTGTTGACATGCTAGCACTTAGTATCATAGTGCTATGTATACATTTAAGTTCATACATACAGTATGAAAATGGCTACTTAATTAATATACTAGCATTAACATGCTAACAACACTAGAATGATAACGCTAAGTGTCTATGTAACTTTATACCTATGAAAATGGCAAAAATGTTGACATGCTAGCACTTAGCATTATACCATTTAGCATTATAACTTTTAGCATGCTAACAGTATCTATATACGTTTACACCTATGAAAATGGCTAAATTGTTGACATGCTAGCACTTAATATCATAGCGCTATGTATCCATTTAAGTTCATATATACAACATGAAAATGGCTAAAATGTTAACATGCTAACAATGCTAGAAGGATAACGCTAAGTGCCTATATAACTTTTTACCTGTAAAATAGCTAAAATGTTGACATGGTAGCACTTAGCATTATAGCACTTAACATTATAACTTTTAGCCAGCTAACAGTATCTATATAAGTTTACACCTATGAAAATGGCTAAATTGTTGACATGCTAGCACCTAGTATCATAGCGCTATATATCCATTTAAGTTCATACATACAGCATGAAAATGGCTAAAATGTTAACATGCTAGCATTAACATGCTAACAACACCAGAATGATAACGCTAAGTGCCTATGTAACTTTGTACCTATAAAATGGCTAAAATGTAGACATGCTTATACCTAGTATCATAGCGCTATGTATCCATTTAAGTTATACATACAACATGAAAATGGCTAAAATGTTGACATGCTAGCACTTAGCATTATAGCACTTAGCATTCTAACTTTTAGCATGCTAACAGTATGCATATAAGTTTATACCTATGAAAATGGCTAAAATGTTAACATGCTAGCATTAACATGCTAACAACGCTAGAATGATAACGCTAAGTGTCTTTGTAACTTAATACGTATGAAAATGGCTAGCATGTTAATGTTTAGCATGCTACCATGGAGCAGTGGTTCACTGTTCAATTTCAAAGTTTCACTTTCATTATCACATTTTACAATTTTATAATAATAAATACAGCAGTGGTGTCCAAAGTGTCCTCATAACCTGCACAAAATCATTTTTTTAAACTATCATCCAAGGCTTTTAATTGGAGAGTGATGATCTGCAACATCCACACCGAGTTAGCCAAGACCGGGATGCAACACTCCCAGCAAGGAGTGTCATGGTCATCTGTCTCCTGACTAAAGGGCTGTGTTTCTGGGTTAGTGTTCACATTCCTCCTTATTAATGACACCCAAATAATTAATCATGACACATCCGACCATGATAGTGCTGCATTGTGTGTCTGCCTCATTAGTCACCTAATGTGCTATGCCAGGCTGCTTGGCACGCTCCCGTATTCAAACACACACCCGGAAAAAAGTCAGTGGCGTTGTCGTTGCAACAAGCATGGGCAGTAACACATTTATGTGTTTAATGAAGACAAACATTTGTATCAATATTGATGTTAAACACACAGCGACGACCTTTCCATCTGTCATTTGCAGATAGGGGAACCTATTTTAATTGCGTGAAATGGTCAGTTTAATTGCCTTGTATTGTTTCAACGCTAATCCGGTTGTACAACAAATCATCTGTTTCAGTCGGTAGCCCCAGTTATGCATTGTTCTGGATTAAATACTGTATTTGAATAAAGAATGTGTCTTATTGTCTGCATGTGAACAAATAACAATTGCTTCATAATCACAATCAATGCCTCTCATTAACTGAAATAACATGAGATGCTAGAATGATAGCGCTACGTGTCTATGTAACTTCATACCTATGAAAATGGCTAAAATGTTAACATGCTAGCATTAACATGCTAACAATGCTAGAATGATAATGCTAAGTGTCTACGTAACTTTATACCTATAAAAATGGCTAATATGTTGACATGCTAGCACTTAGTATCATAACACTATGTGTCCATTTAAGTTCATACATACTGTATGAAAATGGCTAAAATGTTGACATGCTAGCACCTAGTATCATAGCGCTATGTATCCATTAAAGTTCATACATAAAGCATGAAAATGGCTAAAATGTTAACATGCTAGCATTAACATGTTAACAAAGCTCAAATGACAACGCTAAGTATCTATGTAACTTTATACCTATAAAAATGGCTAAAATGTTGACATGCTAGCACTTGGTTTCATCGTGCTATGTATCCATTTAAGTTTATACATACATATTAAAATGGCTAAAATGTTAACATGCTAGCATTAACATGCTAACAAAGCTCAAATGATAATGTTAAGTGTCTATGTAACTTTATACCTATAAAAATGGCTGAAATGTTGACATGCTAGCACTTAGTATCATAGCGCTATGCATCCATTTAAGTTCATACATATCATATGAAAATGGCTAAAATGTTAACATGCTAACAACGCTACAATGATAACGCTACGTGTCTATGTAACTTCATACCTATGAAAGTGGCTAAAATGTTGACATGCTAGCACCTAGTATCATAGCGCTATGTATCCATTTAAGTTCATACATACAGTTTGAAAATGGTTAAAATGTTAACAAGCTAACATTAACATGCTAACAATCATAGAATGATAACGCTAAGTGTCTAACTTTATACCTGTGAAAATGGCTAAAATGTTAACATGCTAGCATTAACATGCTAACAAAGCTCAAATGATAACGCTAAGTGTCTATGTAACTTTATACCTATAGAAATGGCTAAAATGTCGACATGCTAGCACTTCGTATCATAGCACTATGTCTCCATTTAAGTTCCATTAAATTAAATTAAATTCACTGCATAACGATCGAACTGGCAACAATCAGGTTGGAAGGCAACTACTACGGCGGCAGTTTGTTGCAGTTTTTTGTGTGTTTTTGTTTTATATATATATATGGATAGAAAGTTAACATGCTAATATTAGAATGCTATCAATACTTTCAGCATGCTAACACCGAGTATGTATGTATGGATGTACAATATATACAGTATATACCATGTACGTTTATATATATACGGTAGGAAAATGGCTAAAACGTTAACATGCTAACATTAACATGACCTCAATGCTAGAATGACTAATTGTGCTAATTGTTTACTGTATGTGTGTTTATACTGATTAAAAAGGCTAATCTGCTGACATGCTAACTGCTGGGATGCTAGCATCTACCATGCTAGTACCTAGCATGTTGTTGCTATGTATCCATGTAAGTTTATACATACAGTATGAAAATTGATAGATTGGTGTTAACGGAAAAATGTTAACATGCTATTGTTAGCATGCTAACAAGGCTAACTAGCTATGTATCTATGTAAGTTTATATATACAGTAGGAACTTGTTAGAATGTTAACATGCTAATAATATACTACTGTATACTACTTCTAGTAGTACTTTTACTTCTACTACTACTAGTTCAGGTTATACTACTGTATAACCTGAACCAGATTGTTGCAGTTTTTTGTGTGGAAGAATTCTTCAAAATGTGTAAAGTTTATACATACAGTATGAAAATTGATAGATTGATGTTCATGGAAAAATGTTAACATGCTATTGTTAGCATGCTAACAAGGCAAACGAGCTAAAAGGCTAATTAGCATGTTACCATGGAGCATGATAGCGCTATGTATCTATGTAAGTTTATATATACAGTTGGAACTTGTTAGAATGTTAACATGCTAATAATATCAGGTTATACTACTGTATAACCTGAACTGCAGTTTGTTGCAGTTTTTTGTGTGGAAGAATTCTTCAAAATGTGAAAAATCGTCATTTCCAAACACAAAAATTCAGACCATGATTGGTTCTGGACTTGGGCTTCTTTTGCTTACTCTTTGCTAACAGCGTTGCTTGAAATGAAAATAGTTGTTGCTTATGATTAAGTTGTATTTTCCCTATGTTGTTTACCTATCTGTTATATGTTGAGCTGTCGTTTTTGTGTTTTTCACCTTGATTGTAGTTAGTGTTCTGTCTAGTCATTTCACTGTGTGACAAGCTCATCGATAGTTCAGAGTTGGCTCTTGCTTGCCCAATTACTGAGCTGCTGCCTTTAGGCAAGCTGAAGTGCCTCTGACCATTACCTGTGAAACTTGTGTGCTGCACAAATCCTAATGATGTCAAGTCGACAGACACAAAATATGACACCGTCAAGTTTGCAGTATACATTATCCCGGGCTGTAAATCGTATTTTCGAATCATGTACCTAAGTTGTTTGGATGCCCTTCCTGACCAGCACTGGTGATTTCCGATGGATTAGTGTTGAGGCGGTCACAAACTGCATGAAAAGCAGCACTACACTCTCGCTACCGATGTTCCATCCCAGGATTTAAATAACAATTAGGCAATCCTGCAAATAGACAGGGCGCACAATATTAGTATTCATGATTATGCTTTCAGCTTTTGGATTGGCAGTAATCATTTTACATAAATCAGAACAAAACAAAGTGAGAGACTAAAATCTAAGTAGCAAATTGTAACATATGTACAAAAATACACACATCCTCTCATGCACTACTGCAGTCAAGCTCTTGAATAATGAATAGTAGTGAATAAATACATTTCTTGTATTAACGTGTACACAAACATTTTAATTATTTGAGTCACTTATCACAAAGTTTGTATGTAGAAACTTGCACATACAAAACAAGTTACACCCGTGAGTTAATGAAACACAAGTAAAGAACCAGTGGGTCAGTGAAACCCACGAGCTGAGCATGCTAGTTGTTAGCATGCTACCATGGAGCATAATAGTGTAGGTGTATATTTATGTATATATATGTCTATGTATATATATTCAGAATGAAAAGTGTCTATGTAACTTTACACCTATGAAAATGGCTAACATGCTTATGTTTAGCATGCTACCATGGAGCAGCGGGAGGTCGGGGGAAATGCTAACAGCATCTATATAACTTTAAACTTATGAAAATGGCTAAATTGTTGACATGCTAGCACCTAGTATCATCGCGCTATGTATCCATTTAAGTTCATACATACAGTATGAAAATGGTTGAAATGTTAACATGCTAACATTAACATGCTAACAATGATAGAATAATAATGCTAAGTGTCTATCTAACTTTATACCTGTGAAAATGGCTAAAATTTTGACATGCTAGCACTTAGTATCATAGTGCTATTTATCAATTTAAGTTCATACATATAGCATGAAAATTAACATGCTAACAACGCTAGCATGATAACGCTAAGTGTCTATGTAACTTTATACCGATAAAAATGGCTAAAATGTCGACATGCTAGCACTTAGCATCATAGTGCTATGTACATGCTAATGCTAATGTTTAGCATGCTACCATGGAGCAGCGGGAGGTCAGGGGAAATGCTAACAGTATCTATATAAGTTTACACCTATGAAAATGGGTAAATTGTTGACATGCGAGCACCTAGTATCATAGCGCTATGTATCCCTTGAAGTTCATACATACAGTATAAAATGGCTAAAATGTTAACATGCTAACATTAACATGTTAACAATGCTAGAATGATAACGCTAAGATTCTATGTAACTTTTATACCTGCAAAAATGGCTAACATGCTAATGTTTAGCATGCTACCATGGACCAGCGGGAGGTCATGGGAAATGCTAACAGTATCTATATATTAAAATGGCTAAAATGTTAACATGCTAACATTAACATGCTAACAACGCTAGAATGATAAGTGTCTATGTAAATGTATACCTATGAAAATGGTTAACATGCTAACAAGCTAGCACCTAGTATAGCGCTCTTTATCCAATTAAGTTCATGCATACAGTATGAAAATAGTTAAAATGTTAACATGCTAACATTAACATGCTAACAATGCTAGAATGATCAGTGTCTATGTAAATTTATACCTATGAAAATGGTTAACATGCTAACATGCTAGCACCTAGTATAGCGCTATTTATCCAATTAAGTTCATGCATACAGTATGAAAATAATTAAAATGTTAACATGCTAACATTAACATGCTAACAATGCTAAAATAATCAGCGTCTATATAACTTTATACCTATGAAAATGGCTAACATGCTAATGTTTAACATGCTACCATGGAGCAGCGGTTCACTGTTCAATTTCAACCATCTTCTCCTCCACCTTCATCACACCGGGAATCAAACACTCCCAGCTAAAGTGGATATAAACAAGCACTTAAGTCATACCAATCTCTTTGCAATTGTATGTGTTCAAGAAGGTGTTGAAAATCAATAATCTTACATTTTTATTTCCTTTTATATCAGTCAGTAGTGATTGGTTCAGAGTAAAGTCATGTAGTATTGATTTACGGCTAAAATGTTGCTTTGTTATTACCCGGCAATAAAGGTAGACCAAGGCAAACATAATAGAATACATAATAGAAAATGTTTTTTTTCATAAGTGGAGCGGTTTTGCTCTTTTCTTTGTGCAGAACTTTAGTAATCATCCTAGTTGAAGTAGGGTAAAAAAAATGTTTAAAAAAAATTAATTGCAAAACTACTCTCCATTATAACAATTTAGCTACTCAGCCAATATATATTGTATTATATGTTATTTACCTTTACTATATTAGCTTTATTACATCGCCATATAATGAACAGCTTTAAGCAAGGCAACAGCAAATTAGAAATAATTGGACAGCGACTACAAGGCGGCGGATCGCATCGAAAGAACACATGCCCACAGATGTATTCAAATCCAGCAATGGTTTCAAAATCCTGTCATGCATTAAAGTCGGTGTTGTTTTTTGTGCAAACAGTCCATAAGCCTCCTGTTCCTCCCAGCATGTAATGAGATAGCAAGTGTTGTTGAAATTTGACATTAAATTAAACTAAATTAAATAAAAATTAAACATTAAATTAAACTAAATTAAATAAAAATTAAACATTAATTTAAACTAAATTAAATAAAAATTAAAAATTAAATTAAACTAAATTAAATAAAAATTAAACATTAAATTAAACTAAATTAAATAAAAATTAAACATTAAATTAATGACTGATTTAGCCATATAAATTAGATTGATTGAGAAATATTTTGGTGCCTGCCTCTCAGATGATGGTTGACGTCATTGTAAGCGGTTGTTGGCATAACCGAAAGTGAAAGAAGTCACATGACATGGGTTGTTTTCCAATTGTGCCCATTTTTTTCTGTTTTTTCCTATGATATTTTGTTTTATTTCATGTGTGGAACACATAAAACCAAGGTGGAAGTATAAAAAACACATCCAAACGGCTAATTTACGGGTAATGGCTTCGCTCTTATAGCTTGATCACTTCATTTGTCTTCTTGGCGGTGTGCCATCAGTGCCTGTCAATCAAAACCCTGCAGCGGCGGGCCCGCGCCCTAACATCAATCGCTTGTTTGAGTCTCCTCCATGATGCAACCATCCTTCATCCCCAGCCAAAGACCGTATTGAATTGGAAGCGAGGTATAATGAATCCACAAAATATCTATTTTTTATTATGGGTTCTCCATTTTTAATTGCTCTTGATTATGTAATCCCATTTCCAGCTTTGTTTATCCTCACAGGGAAAGCACTTACTCGTTATCTTACTAAGGCTGAACACATACAGTCAAAACCTGATTTTTTGGTACATTTTTACAGAATTTTCATCTTTTTTTTCTTATGTGACCCCATCATTCGTCATTTTATAATTACTTTGCATTGTTTTTTTTTGCATGTAAACTAAGATTATTCTCTATAAATGTTTTTTTGAGGGGTGAGAGGAAGAGATCAATTTGATATTAAATTAAAACTGAGCCAATTTTTCCCATCGAAAATAATTAAAATTAAAATTAAAATTAAAATTAAAATTAAAATTAAAATTAAAATTAAAATTAAAATTAAAATTAAAATTAAAATTAAAATTAAAATTAAAATTAAAATTAAAATTAAAATTAATTGTGTTCTACACATAAAATACTACAAAACCCCTCAAAAAACCTTAATTTAATTTAATTTAATTTAATTTAATTTAATTTAATTTAATTTAATTTAATTTAATTTAATTTAATTTAATTTAATTTAATTTAATTTAATTTAATTTAATTTCAATTTCAATTTCAGTTTCAATTAAATTTTAAATTTTAAATTTTAAATTTTAAATTTTAAATTTTAAATTTTAAATTTTAAATTTTAAATTTTAAATTTTTATAAAATTAAAAAATAATAAAATATAAAAATAATATTTTTTTTAAATTTACATGATTTTCTATAGGAAAAATTGGCTCAGTTTTTGTCTGGTTTCGGTTTTAGTTCGGAACGAATGAACGGAAGCCGAGGTATAACTGTAAAAAAAAAAAGACTACATAGTTTTATGATATTTTGTGTTACAACGTTTTGCGGTTCCGAACTTGCCCTCATACAGTCATTAAAAACGGAATTTAGGTCGGTAAACATGTGACTTGCTTGAGAATTAGCGTAAAAAAAATAGCATCGCTCAGTAGTTAGCTTTTTACATAATTTTACATAAGTCTCCCTCTGTGCGCCAATAAAAAGGAAAGCCATCACCATTCAAGTGAAAATGAACATTATAAAATGGGGGGTCATGGATTCGATGCACTGTTACAAGGAGATCTGAGACCTATTTCAGTCCTGGACTGCATTCATTAGAAGAACGTCTCTTAAAATCTCAGCAAACACAAACATGACTTTATATATTTACAATTTTCATACTCCAAATTGAATCAGTGCTGTTCAGTTTCAGCAAATACTCCAGTACACACACATTAGCATAATGATTAGCCACATTACTTCAATTTGCTGCATCTCCCGAGTCCCTGCTGATGCAACTGAAATGAATAGTTGGAAACCCAGAGCTGTCAGTCATTCATCTCTCCCCATCATCTCATCCATCACTCAAAGAGAAGTCATGCTTTTATATTTGAAAGCTTACTCATGTTCCTGTTTTTTTTTTGCTTCAGGCACTTTTCTGTAGCGGCATGGGTGCCCCGCTATTCCAAACCAAAGTCAACAGAGGCGTGCTTGTTTGAGTTTGGTGTAGAAGAACTTTTCCTACATTTTTTTTTTACATGTTTGTACAATGGTGATGTTCATTCATTCATTCATTTTCTACCACTTTTCCTCACAAGGGTCGCAGGGGGTGCTGGAGCCTATCCCAGCTGTCTTCGAGCGAGAGACAGGGTACACCCTGGACTGGTCGCCAGCCAATCACAGGGCACATATAGACAAACAACCATTCACACTCACATTCATACCTCTTTTAAGAAACCCTGAATACGTATGCATATGTTTTCTGTGCGCTAACCACTCGACCACTGTGCAACTTTGATTGTCTGTTTCTCATAATATTTAAAACCGGAGTACCCGGAGAAAACCCACGCATGCACGGGGAGAACAAGCAAACTCAACACAGAGATGGCCGAGAGTGAATATGCATGTTTTCTGCACGCTAACCACTCAACCACTGTGCAACTTTGCTTGCCTGTTTCTCATAATATTTAAAACCGGAGTACCTGTAGAAAACCCACACATGCACGAGGAGAACATGCAAACTCAACACAGAGATGGCCGAGGATGGAATTGAACTCGGGTTTCCTAGTTGTGAGGTCTGCACGCTAACCACTTGATTAGCGTGCAACTTTGCTTGCCTCTTTTTCATAATATTTAAAACCGGAGTACCTGGAGAAACCCCACAAATGCCAGGGGAGAACATGAAAACTCCACACAGAGATGGCCGAGGATGGAATTGAACTCAGGTCTTCTAGTTGTGAGGTCTGTGTGCTAACCACTTGGCCACCGTGTGGCCCTTGTTTTGTTCAGTCATTGATATTCATTTGGAATCCCAAACTTGGATTCCATTGGAGAGGAAGGAACAATTAAACTTGTGTTTTTCCCAACCGTACCAAACCAAAATCAAGTTCCCACAGATTAATAGCATTGGCATTTTATTATGAAGGTTTAATAAGCCGATGTGGTTAATGATGTTTAACGCATAGAATATTAGTATGGTTGAGAAATCTCAATTCATGTGTGTGTGTGTGTGTCAAATCATTCTCATCTGCTCACACAACCTTGTTTTGATACACAATCTTGTCAAGCGACGGTTATCGTTGCCGCAATAATCGTCGGTCAGTGCTTGAGTAAATGTCGAATCAGCAACCGGTGACAAAAATAAGTGTCAGCGATGATATAGTATAGGAGCGCACACAAGAGGCGGGGGAAGGGGGACTAGCAGTCAACTTATTGGGAAGTATGTCTTCTCTGCTGCTTTTAGGACTGACTGTGGTACAATTTAGAGAAAGGGGGGTAGTGGAAGGAGATGGACGCAAGATTATCGAACTGAAGCCGAAGAGGACAGTTTTACTCCCTGTTGTAAAACCTTAAGTAACTGCCCACATTGTTTTTAAGTAACTTTTTAGTGTTCCTAACTGTCAGCAACCACTGAGGCCTAGTGTAAATATAAGTGGTTAAACCTTATTTGGGTCTGACCGCATTGAAAATCTGGTATAGTAGATCCGGGACTTCTAGAGAATGGTGGAAAAATGCAGTTTGGCTCAACATTTGCAATAAAAATGAATGCGTGCTAACCACTCGACTGCCATGCAACTTTGCTTGCCTGTTTCTCTTAATATTTAAAACTGTGTTCACCCCTCTGCATGTTTTGAAGCCTGTGTTCTGGCTTCTGGCTAAGTGCTAGGATACATCTAGCATGCAAACATCTAGCATGTTAGCACTATGTATCCGTATATGTTTATACACATTACCTACATACTACATACCTAGTACAATATATATGCTATATATCCATGTGAGAATGATGTGTGAAATATTTATCCCCAATTACCTCATTTATACCTGTTAACATGCTAACAATATTAGGATGCTAACATTTAGCATGCTAACAGTATCTACATAAGTTTACACTTCTGAAAATGGCTAAAATGCTAGCACCTAGTATCATAATATTTAAAACTGTGTTCACCCCTCTGCAAGTTTTGAAGCCTGTGTTTCTGGCTTCTGGCTAAGTGCTAGGATACATCTAGCATGCGAGCACCTAGCATGTTAGCACTATGTATCCGTATATATTTATACATACTACCTACATACTACATACCTAGTACAATATATATGCTATATATCCATGTGAGTTTATATATACAGTATGAAAATGGCTAATACATTAACATGCTAACATTAGCATGACAGCATGCTAGCACCTAGCATGTTAACGTTACGTATCCATGTAAGTTTATACATACAGTATGAAAATGGATAGGGGGTTTATACCTATGAAAATGGCTGAAATGCTGACATGTTAGCATCTAGTACAATATATACGCTATATATCTATGTGAGTCTATATATACAGTATGGGAATGGCTAAAACATTAACATTAACATGCTAACATTAGCATGACAGCAATGCTAGAATGACAGTGCGAAGTGTTTATACCTAATTAATACCCAATTACCTAATTTATACCTGTTAACTAGCTTAACTTTTAGCATGCTAACAGTATCTACATAAGTTTACACTTATGCAAATGGCTAAAATGCTGTTTTCACCCCTCTGCAAGATTTGAAGCCTGTGTTTCTGAAGCCAAACAAACTTTTGCGTCTCAGCACAAAACTGTGGTGCGTTAAGGGACCGCTTAATAAAGTACAAAATCTCAACACTTTATGAAAAAAATGTTATCATGATAATTTTAAACACCCAAAACACCCAAAGAGGAAAATTGTTCAGTGACATGTTAGTATGTACCCTGTAATCATGAAAATCCACTTCCCTGTGGGACAAAAACAAGCTCCAAACTAACCACATTGTTGTTTTTTTTATTTAAAAAAAATGTAACTGTTGTAAAACATAACATTTGGAGTCTAAAAAAGGAAGTAGGCGGATAATTCTATCTAGCTAGCTAGTGTTGATTCACCGCAGAGTGATTGGTTTAATGCATTGACATTTTGCACATTGTTTGAACACGCCCAAAATGTTCATATTTCATGTTATGCTTTTAAAATACGTGCATGCCAGCCTGCCCTGTTGATTTCTTGTGGGGATTCCGGCTGCTTGCAAAAGCAGTCATCCCGAAGCCGCAGAGACTCCACACGGTCATGCTTGAATCCGACTCCCTGTCAGCGAGATAAGCGCTTGGCGCCAAGTGATACCCCTTGCGTTGGTCAGCTGACCTGCTGACTTGAGATCAACAGACAACCCCTTGTGATACCAGGTGAAACCCTAGCACCTCATCCGGCCTCACCGCAATGACCGCACATGTGAGCCGTGGCTGGCTTGGGGCTTGGGGCCCCGGTCCCGCATGCATTATTCATCACCTGCAACGTGGTGTAGCTAAGCCGTGGCTTCTGGAACTTATGGTTCATATTACAGAAACTACCGAGGGGCTTCCAACCTGTGTTTGCGCTCAAGTCCTAAAAAATGAAAAATCAAGATTCCATACTTTTAATGCATATTCCATTGCAGTTTTAAGTGCTTTGCAAAGCACACACAAAAGAATAAACAGATTACAGAAAACAATCAAGCAAGAACAATACCATTAACCCAACAAGAGAGAAAATCAATAAAGCTTGATATGGATATGATGATATGAATAACATTCAAGTCACGTTATATCCGTACATTGGGGATTTGAGCTTCTAGAAATCCTCCTCATGTGAGGACGTCTTTATTTCTAAATGGCAGGTTGACAATCCCAAGCATTTAAGCTATTGCTCAGTTATTTACGTATGTAAGTAGGGTTTTTTAATCTGATATTTTTTACGTTTTTTAACAAGATGCATTTCTTATATTCACTGTAAGTAAAGCAGGTATAGTCAATCGTAGGTTTTCAATTTTTTTTATGATTTGGTTTTCAACGCAATTTTGCCTTGGTTTTCAAACAATGTCTCGGTTATCGTACAATCATTCATTTATAATTATTTGCATTGTTTTCTGCATGTTAAACACTATAAAATTAGCATTCATTCATTCATTCATTTTGGACGGCTTATCCTCACGAGGGTTGCGGGGGTGCTGGAGCCTATCCCAGCTGTCTTCGGGGCGAGAGGCGGGGAACACCCTGGACTGGTGGCCAGCCAATCACAGGGCACATACGTATAGACAAACAACCATTCACACTCACATTCATACCTATAGACAATTTGGAGTCGCTAATTAACCTAGCATGTTTTTGGAATGTGGGAGGAAACCGGAGTACCCGGAGAAAACCCACGCATGCAAATGAGAACATGCAAACTTCACACAGAGATGGCCGAGGGTGGAATTTAACTCTGTGAGGCCTGCGCGATAACCACTCGACCGCCGTGCAGCCTATAAATTTATCATATGCTACAAAATGTATTTTTTTTATATTTTGTAATGGATTCATTGGATTGACATGATTTCTTCTGGGCAAAATTTAACAAATTAGTAACGAATTAATGTGCTGTTCTATCACAATCAAAAATATTTAATGAAATAAAACATGCTGTTTTTTTGTTGTTTTTTTAGCAAGAAAATTGCATATTTAAGTACATTAGATGTATTTTTTGACCTAAATTAAACTAAAATGGCTAAATGGACTAAAATACGATTAACGCATTCGGAAGACGCATTCAACGTGAAGGTTATGTATTTAACACGTGGGCACACATGTGCAAAATTGTAACTAGTTAATGGTGTTATATTTGTAAATAAATTTTTATTTTCATATAAAACAACACTGTTTTGTGTTGTTTATGTGGTGGTAGAGTTGTTTAGATATTTGATCCGTCAGATATTTGATCTGCTGTTTCCTCCCTTTTTTTAGTCGGGAACTGATATTGTCCTGGAACTTACCTATGTACGTTCTACTGCTGATTACTAAAGAACGGAAAAAGGTCTAATCTTTTTTTTTTAAGGCTCCATGTTTACATATATAGCCACAGAACACAATATTATATGTGCGTTGAAAAATAACTCCAAATCTAAAATGGCCAGTACTGAAGAGATTGAGACAGTTGGAAAATCATGACAGGACACGCAACATATTGTATGCTAACTGGAAAATGTATACAAATGGTCAAAATGTAACGGCTATAAGATTTTGATGTTAACTGAAAAAACATTCACTAACCAAGGTTTCACTGTGTTCAGCTAAACTTGAATAATAAAAACAGCATACTTGTTGAGTTGGTTGACACACAGACTGTTTGTCAACATAAACGAGTTGATCCGTACTATTATCACGACAGGAAACTGTGGCGTCTGCAGATAAATTTAATATTTTATCCGTTTGTGAAGCTTCTCTGTTTTTAAGTAAATTGGATGTAATTTTTGGCCTAAATTAAACTAAAATGGCTAAATGGACTAAAATAAAATTAACGCATTCAGAAGACGCATTCAACGTGAAGGTTACACATTTAACACGTGTGCACGCATGCTCTGCCGTTTCCTCCCTTTTTTTTAGTTGGGAACTGATATTGTCCTGAAACTTACCTATGTACGTTCTGCTGCTGATTACTAAAGAACAGAAAAAGGACTAATCTTTCCTTTTGAAGGCTCCATGTTGCTAACTGGAAAATGTATACAAATGGTCAAAATGTAACGGCTATAAGGTTTGGATGTTAACTGAAAAAACATTCACTAACCAAGGTTTCACTGTGTTCAGCTAAACTTGAATAATAAAAACAGCAGACTTGTTGAGTTGGTTGACACACAGACTGTTTGTCAACATAAACGAGTTGATCCGTACTATTATCACGACAGGAAACTGTGGCGTCTGCAGATAAATTTAATATTTTATCCGTTTGTGAAGCTTCTCTGTTTTTAAGTAAATTGGATGTAATTTTTGGCCTAAATTAAACTAAAATGGCTAAATGGACTAAAATAAAATTAACGCATTTAGAAGACGCATTCAACGTGAAGGTTACACATTTAACACGTGTGCACGCATGCTCTGCCGTTTCCTCCCTTTTTTTTAGTTGGGAACTGATATTGTCCTGAAACTTACCTATGTATGTTCTGCTGCTGATTACTAAAGAACAGAAAAAGGACTAATCTTTCCTTTTGAAGGCTCCATGTTGCTAACTGGAAAATGTATGCAAATGGTCAAAATGTAACGGCTATAAGGTTTGGATGTTAACAGAAAAAACATTCACTAACCAAGGTTTCACTGTGTTTGGCTAAACTTGAATAATAAAAACAGCATACTTGTTGAGTTGGTTGACACACAGACTGTTTGTCAACATAAACGAGTTGATCCGTACTATTATCAGGACAGGAAACTGTGGCGTCTGCAGATAAATTTAATATTTTATCCGTTTGTGAAGCTTCTCTTTTGTTTAAAAGACAGCCATGATGATGGGTTGGCATTTCATCAAAGTATCTTTTCTTTCTTTATATATAAAAAAAAACAGCTCCTCTCCAGTAAATGACTTTGACATTTAGCAGGTTTAATGTCTTTCCAAAATGTCACTCAGTATTTTATTGAAATGGAAACCCGGGGGTAGCGTATGTGATATGCAAATGTGTGCCACTTAATTAAAAATGACTTTTCAGGTTAAAACAAGTCAGGAATTAGTTCCGCAGACATTTGGAAACATCTAAGGAAGCGGTATAAGCGGCATGGATTGTATATGTAGTAGCGAACTATTATTTTGAAGAGTCGGTGAATCTCCATTTGTAGTCTTCCAGCACCTCTGCTGAGTAACGTGTCACATATAGCTTCCAAAAAGTGGCTGGAGGTTCCACTCCGATGCCTCTAGCCCATGCATTATTCTGTCGGTGTAAGCTAGACCAGACGTACGTCAGCTTGTCTCGAATGACACCATCTCCTTAATTGCCTCACGATCCCCCCCCCCCCCCCCCCCCCAATCAGGCTAAGTCTATCCCACTTTAACGTTCCTTTTTGGCGGTGTTGTTTGACATGCGAAACAAGGTCAATTTGAAGAGTGGCAAAGAGGCTAACAAGACATCTGCTAACAAACGATTGCACTTGTGTGATTATTCATTCATTCATTTTGTACCGTTTTTTTCTCACGAGGGTCACGGTGCTTATCTCAGAGACGGGGTACACCCTGGACTGGTTGCCAGCCAATCACAGGGCACATATAGACAAGCAACCATTCACACTCACATTCATACCTATGGACAATTTGGAGTCGCTAATTAACCTAGCATGTTTTTGGGGAGAACATGCAAACTCCACACAGAGATGGCCGAGAGTGGAATCGAACTCGGGTTACTAGTACATAACTGAGTCACCTTTGTTGCCTCTAATATAATAAAATAATAATCATTCATTCATTAATTTTCAACAGTCTGAGTCATGGTGTCATCTTACAAACAACACTAACCTCATCACACAGCAACTTAACACCCAAAAGGTACCATTCATTCATTCATTTTCTACCGCTTATCTTCACAAGGGTTGCAGGGGGTGCTGGAGCCTATCCCAGCTGACTTCGGGCGAGAGACAGGGTACACCCTGGACTGGTGGCCAGTTTAATTACACCCAGAACATGCAAACTCCACACAGGGTGACCTGTGTTCAATTCCACCCTGTGTAGAGTTTGCATGTTCTGGGTGGAATTGAACTCGGGTCTCGGGTCTGTGAGGCCTGCGCGCTAACCGCTCGTACGCCGTGCAGCCAACTCAATACAAATAATAATAATAAGGATTCTTTTAACATTATGCTATGTATGTTGGGCCGCTGTTGAGTGGTTAGCGCTTTGAGTTGCATTCAGGGACACTCCAAAAATCACAAAAATGAATAATTATGTGGTCTAAATCCACAGAAAGACAAAGAAAAACAATAACTGAATATCCTTATCACAGGGCATGACGGTCAAGTGGTTAGCATGCAGGCCTCACAGCTAGGAGACCAGAGTTCAATTCCACCCTCGGCCATCTCTGTGTGGAGTTTGCATGTTCTCCCCGTGCATGCGTGGGTTTTCTCCGGGTACTCAATACTCCCACGGGTACTCCTCCCACATTCCAAAAACATGCTAGGTTAATTGGCTGTGAATGGTTGTTTGTCTATATGTGCCCTGTGATTGGCTGGTGACCAGTCCAGGGTGTACCCCGCCTCTCGCCCGAAGACAGCTGAGATAGGCTCCAGCACCCCCTTGCGACCCTCGTGAGGAAAAGCGGTAGAAAATAATAAATGAATGAAGCTGGTTTTCTCCCAATTTAGTTGGGAACTGATATTTACCTGAAACTTACCTATTTTCTACTGCTGAAAAATCATAATGAAAAATCAGCCAAAATCATCTAAAATGTCCGGTACTGTAGGGATTGTTGTTTGAAAAATGTCTGGGATTGACTATAGGGATGCTATATTTTTGGAGATTCCACTGCAACTCTTCTGCTACATGCAAGCAGGAAACTGATATGGAATATGTAAGATTCCCAGATTAGATCAAGAAAAAAACATGAAAACTTATTTGTATTATTTTTTTGAACTTCACTTTGCAATTGTTGTGCTTTTTCTTTTCTGTTTTCTATTTCCAGAAAGGTGACTGGAGTGGATTGATTTTTAGTCCAACACTCTTCCAGGGAGTACAAGCAGGGCTGTGATATAATACTTTTTTTTTTTTTGGTGATATTTGCCTGTGGGCTTGAACATTTCTAGCATAGTGTTGTTATCACAACTTTATTTATATCGCCATATAAACGTGGACTCAAATGATGCAATATGGATTTAGGGCGGTTTGGGGAAATAGAATTTATACTAAAGGTTTAGCCGCTTGCCGAATAACCGAATAGCCCTTTTGGTTTATCGTTATTACAATTACATTAAAGTTTAAATTTTCAAGTTAAAGCAGTGGTTCTCAACTCGTATGTCGCTGCCTCATTGTTGCTGCAAGGTCCATGCCATGTTTCCGGGCGAATTTGTCAAGTTTGAGTGGGAGATGACACACAGTTGTAGATATCTGCTGGAGAAGGTCGTACCATAAAGATACAAGCACCGAAATTTCGGTCACCACATGTCACTGAGGGTCAATGGTGGGACTGAGTATGTTTTATTAGCCACACAATTCAGTAACAATTCATAATAAATATGTGTTACATGTTTATGTCTTTATCCTTTCATGCATGCATTATGATAACCTGCTTTTTTTGTTTGTTTTTGTGACACTTTAGGCATGAAAAAAAATTATTTTTCGGCCACCTTGTTTTAGGAACATTTTTTTTTGCACTTACAAAAGTTGACCAATGAGTGGCAGTGTATGGTATGACACACTAGTGTCCACTGTAGTGACTGATGCGCAACTGTGACATTAAGACTCATTCATATGGTAGAAAACCACTGATCGTTTTTTATCAGTTTCATAAGTCCATGTTGAACATTTTCAACTTTCGAGCAGTCTTGATTAATTCCTCAATGGAAAGTCTTAGCTACCACAGGAACATTCCTGAATCATTAGTCCAAAATTAGCAGTCCACAAGTAGGACTGGGGCAATACGGAGTTGGTATTTATTTCTCTGTTAACATGACAAATGGATACCTGGGACATTATGCTGACTATATTCAATGAGGTATCGATCTGAATGTAATGTCTGATGATGCTCAGCAAAGTTCACTTGCCTTCAGATAAGGATGCCGGGATTCATACTAATGAGCCTTGTCTCATTACAGGTTGATGGAAAGACCTGAAAACACTTTTGTGTGTAGCGCCATAAAAATAAAGGAGTCTTCGATGGGTCGGTATTAGAGTGAGTCAGTGAGTGAATTCGCAGAATTAGCAGGGGTAAGGGACCGCCGTGGTGTAGTGGTTCGCGTTCTGGACTTTGTACCCCGCCTCTCGACCAAAGACAACTGGGATAGGCTCCAGCACCCCCACGACACTTGTGAGGAAAAGCGGTAGAAAATGAATGAATGAATATATTTTCACAGGAATCTGTTTTTCTCCCAATTTTAGTTGGGAACTGATATTTACCTGAAACGTACCTATTTTCTATAACGGAAATAGATCACTAAATTGACAGTTACTATGGTACCCATTATGTCATTGTATGGTCATATCACCTCATACTTTGGTACGTGACAAAAATAAATAAATAAAAATTAAAAAATTAAAAAAATTTAAAAATTTAAAAATTTAAAAATTTAAAAATTTAAAAATTTAAAAATTTAAAAATTTAAAAATTTAAAAATTTAAAAATTTAAAAATTTAAAAATTTAAAAATTTAAAAATTTAAAAATTTAAAAATATTAGGAAAGCAGGAAGTGAACAAATGTAACAGTTACTGATTGTAAAAGTACCAGATGGAGGGGTAGGATTTAATAAGCTTTGCTTCTTCCTACTCCTTTTGGACATGTGGAACTGTGGACTGATTATGTGATGCATTCAATTGTAATCTGATGCATGTTCAAATGAAATTAAACCATTACCATTACATCCGACATGAAGCTACCTTTGGTTTTAGGTACAGAACCCAGCATAGCTGAGACATTACTACTACAGTTTTTTCTTATAATGCGACCCGGAATGAGGCAAGGTTGGGCAACAATATTGCATTCAAGACAACAGGTTCGGAGAATTGAGTGTCGCATGTGAAATTGTCCACCGTCCAACCTGGCCGCCGTTCACTATTGTCTTTGTTTAATGACTTGTTCCCTACATTCCAAGTCAACGTTGTTTTTTTTTTACCCGTCAAATTGACCCGACTTTTCAGTTTTTAAGGCCAGATAATCTTCGGTTTCTTATCAATGTTTATATTATGACTTGGAAGACGACCTACTTCCTTATACTGCTTAGTATAGTTTAGTAAGGTACAAAGCAGATAAACATTGAGGATTTCCCACAAACTTGATGGAATCACACGCCGTATTTGGAAAAGTCATTCCTGCCAAAAGCAGCAGCTACTTTTTGTGTCAATTTTATTATGACTCATTTAGGCAGCCTTTATTATCGTGTTTTGGCCTGCGAATGCACAATCATGCTCAGGGGAGATTTTTTTTGGCAAGGACAATGTGTTTCTTTATTTCCAGTACACACCGACTAACCTGACATATGGTGTATGGTGTATTTTTTTTTTTTTTTACTGTACTTTTAAAAAAATGGAGCACTGTTAGAAGACGTCGGCTTGGCAGCTTGGAGTTGCTGTGTGGAACATACGTAGCGTGGGTTTTATCACGGTACTCACACTTAGTCCCACATTCCAAAGACATGCATGTTGGGTTATTTGGAGATATATGTATATGACTACGCCAATGATGGTGAGAAAATGCAGAAATTATGATGATGAACTCATTCAATCCCAGCCATTTTTCAAAAGACAACCCCTTTCGTTCTTTAGTAATCAGCAGTAGCACATACAGTAGGCAAGTTTCAGGAAAATATAAGTTCACAACTAAAAAAGTTTCACTTTGACATTATCTATCTAAACACTATACCAATACATAAACACAAAAATTATTGTTTTACATCAAAATAATTTTTTTTTGGCTGCACAGCTAGGAGACCCGAGTTCAATTCCACCCTTGGCCATCTCTGTGTGGAGTTTGCATGTTCTCCTCGTGCATGCGTGGGTTTTCTCCGGGTACTCCGGTTTCCTCCCACATTCCAAAAACATGCTAGGTTAATTCGCGACTCCAAATTGTCCATAGGTATGAATGTGAGTGTGAATGGTTGTTTGTCTATATGTGCCCTGTGATTGGCTGGCGACCAGTCCAGGGTGTACCCCGCCTCTTGCTTGAAGACAGCTGGGATAGGCTCCAGCCCCCCCCAACCCTTGTGAGGATAAGTGGTAGAAAATGAATGAATGAATGGTACCTTTTGGGTGTTAAGTTGCTGTGTGATGAGGTTAATGTTGTTTGTAAGATGACACCATGAATCAGACTGTTGAAAATGAATGAATGGATGATTATTATGTTATTATATTAGAGGCAACAAAGGTGACTCAGTTATGTACTAGGAGACGCGAGTTTGATTCCACCCTCGCCCATCTCTGTGCGGAGTTTGCATGTTCTGAAGTTCCGAAGACAGCTGGGATAGGCTCCAGCACCCCGGCGAGCCCCGTGATGATAAGCGGTAGAAAATGAATGAATGAATGAATAACAATTTATTGACAAATATTATGCCATGAGTTTTTCCATTTATCACAGTAAGTCTTCCAGGTCCTGAAGCAGCAAAACGGCCCCAGATCATCACACTACCACCACCATATTTCATTGTTGGTATGATATTTTCTGGCAAATTTGAGATGAGCATTAATGTTATTTTTGTTCAGCAGTGGTTTTCATCTTGGAAACCGGT
Organism: Doryrhamphus excisus; assembly: GCF_037039965.1. Lineage (NCBI taxonomy): Eukaryota > Metazoa > Chordata > Actinopteri > Syngnathiformes > Syngnathidae > Doryrhamphus > Doryrhamphus excisus. The sequence continues at coordinate 6,254,367 of NC_136361.1, forward strand.
GTCTTTGTTATGGTGGAGTCATGAACACTGACCGTAACTGAGGCAAGTGAGGCCTGCAGTTCTTTGGATGTTTTTGTGGGGTCTTTTGTGACCTCTTGGTTAAGTTGTCGCTGCACTCTTGGGGTCATTTTGGTTGGCCGGCCACTCATGGGAAGGTTCACTACTCTTCTGTGTTTTTGCCATATGTGGATAATGGCTCTCACTTTGGTTTGCTGGAGTCCCAAAGCTTTAGTAATGGCTTTATAACCACACTTTCCACTTTCTCTATTTGTTTTTCATTTCTTCCTGAATTTCCTTAGATCTCAGCATGATATATATTTTTTATATATTTTTTGTATATTTTTATATATTTTTATATATTTTTATATATTTTTATATATTTTATATATTTTTAATATATTTTTATATTTTTTTCATTTGTTTATATTTTTATATATTTCTATATATTTTTATATATTTTTAATATATTTTTATATATATTTTATATATTTTTTATATTTTTATATATTTTTTAATATATTTTAAATATATTTTTTAATATATTTGTATATATTGACTGATATTTCAAATAGTTGGATGATTTGAAACATTTAAGTGTGACAAACATACTTTTTCATGCCACTGTTTATCCTCTATCTATCTATCTATCTATCTATCCTGTAGTCGTGATTATTCCATTTCGGAATTTCCACTCGACACAAAAGGCAGGAATGAGATAGTTCCCACACAGTCGACATGTCACGGAGCCCCAGACAGTCACAAGCGATGTTTCTTCTTCCATGACATTCAGCACTTCTAATTTGGAATGAAAGAGCCGGCGACTTGATGGATTATTTTATCACAGACCCGCTTCTCCCGAGCGATCGCCATGTTTTATGTTTTGATATGAATCGCTATTGCTGTGAAAGCTAATTTAAAAATAAGCTCAAATAATCTCTCATTCATGGTAAAGATTTCTTATTTATAAATTAAATAGCGTCATAGTTAGAGCATGGAAAATCTGTTCTAAGTACCTTTTAAACATTATTAGAGCCCTCTATACATAAAATAACACCCCTATAGTCACATCTGCACTTGTATTAAACAAAAAAGTAGACATATTAAGAGAAAATAAGACATTTAAGACGTAAATGAGAAAATGAAATTGTGAGATAATTAAAATTTAAAATGAAAATCAGTTGTTCCGGAAATTAATACTGGTGCTTGTGTGTCTCACTGAACATTACATTACTCTTCTGAGTGGCTTGTATTTTAGTTAATTTTGCCATTTTTATGCTTAATATACAAGAATTGAATGGTGCAATATAAAATTGTATATTCATGCAAATGATTGCATAGATTGTTTTTCTTTTACTTTTACTTTTTAAACTTTCTGGGCTGTTCATGGAGAATGTGTGTGTGTGTGTGTGTGTGTGTGTGTGTGTGTGTGTCCTTCCCTCCCGAGTTTCTTGCTGATTAGAGCAGGTCTCGCTGCGAGCTAATCCAGCTCTCATGCTCTTGCTTGGCTACTTTGGGCCACAGGGAGCAGAGGGGAAACACTCAATCAATCTCCCCCCTCCCCGCCTTTTGGAACATGTGAGAGGTCGGTCATGTCACATCTCAAGGTGACTGCAGCATACATAATCACACAGGAGCACACATGCGGCGAAGGAATATGTACAGTAAACCAGAATTTTTCTTTTAACCCATAAGCACCCGGACCTATTTCTGCTTGAGGAAAAAAAAAAAACAACCCAACATCGGCTACAATATCCGGTATTGGGATCAAATAAGGGGTCGAATTTTGAAAAGTGTTTGTTGCCAACTTATAGTGAGTGAAAAACTGACCCAAAAATGTTCATAAAATGCCAACTGTGGGTGGAATACATTATAACAGTTATCGCAGGAACAACAAAATCCAAAGAAATACAGCTGAATAGGTGCAGATTCTGGAAGAACTCAAAAGTTGTGTGTGTTGGTTATTGTGTGTAGCTGCTCTATAGGAGTCCACAATTCAATACATTAATTCATTCATTTTTTACTGCTTATCCTCACGAGGGTCGCGGGGGTGCTGGAGCCTATCCCAGCTGTCTTCGGGCGAGAGGCGGGGTACACCCTGGACTGGTCGTCAGCCAATCACAGGGCACATATAGACAAACAACCATTCACACTCACATTCATACCTATGGACAATTTGGAGTCGCTAATTAACCTAGCATGTTTTTGGAATGTGGGAGGAAACCGGAGTACCCGGAGAAAACCCACGCATGCACGGGGAGAACATGCAAACTCCACACAGAGATGGCTGAGGGTGGAATTGAACCCTGGTCTCCTAGCTGTGAGGTCTGCGCGCTAACCACTCGACCGCCGTGCTGCCGGTAAATTATAAATCATTGATTGTATAATAAATATAAAAAATAAATCTGCATTATTTACCAGCTAATGCTAATGTTAATATTAATACACACAAAACACATGAAATGAAATGAAACATGGAGGTAGAAATAAACATTGCATTAATCCTTCTCACTTAATTGCATTTGCGTTATTTAAATGTTTCTGTCAAGGATATGGAAACGCTGCACACGCTATTGAAAATGAGTCTAAAATAATCACATTTACTTTTTGGATTAAACCGAGGATGTGTTTGGGAAATGTCTGCGTGTGCATTAATATCAAACTCATTTCCCATTCCGTCTCATTAATCCTGTTCTTTTCCCAAACAAAGTGTCTTGCTTCACTCCACAAAGTGAGCGTCTAACAGTGCTGAAGCAAAGTGCGTGAAACTTTGAGAGTAACACAGTATAATGAGATTAACGCCTCTTGGATGTGTGTGGGGGGGGGGGTAGTGGGGGCTCATATCCTGGGTGGAGGATGCAAGTGCATCCACTAGGAGAGATGACAGAAAAGCAGCCGGAGATGACAAAGACCGACTTGTTGACCTTGCCTTCGCAGAGTGTGGTCCCCCCGCTGAAGCGGCGTCGTGATGAGGCACCATGTTGACATTGTTGTAATCGCATTACGAGTCATGTGCTCTGTGCTGAGATGTGATTATAGTATTCATTTACACCAATGGGGGGGTGCGGGGGGGTGATCCTGAATGCAGTTTTACCACGTACTGTGGTCACAACACACTTCTACAGGACAGAGAACTAGTTACAGAGGCGGAGGAATACGTAGAGACTAGTCATGTTTACATGAGTTTTTCTCATAAGTTTCAGGAAAATATCAGTTCCCAACAAAAAAAAGTGAGAAATACAGCTTTTCGAACGAAAAACTGGCAATACGGAGTTATTCCAACAAGTGAAAAAAAAAATCGGGGAAGTCGGTATCACGTGATGTTGATGTTTACGCTTTACTGCGGATGCACCATTAGCCACGTTTACATGAGGAGTTTTTCTCTTTCCGAATGGAATCTTTCAGAATGACCTTTCCGAAAGCAATGGTATACATGGAAAGGAATATTCCAATCTCTTGTCTACATGATCCGCTATAATCAACCAGAATAGTCAATAGCCACGTATACATGGACCCAAATATTCCAATTCCATTCGGGTTCTTTGCTCAAACGGAAAGAATGTAACCTTTGTATACACCTCATTCCGAAAGAAAAGTGCCAATCCGAATGAATATATAATCGGATTCACAGGGGTGGAATATTCCTTTCCCCAATCCGATTGAGGTATCTTGTACCCGCTCAAATGGAAAGTTGTCAGAGCGTGTTCTACTTTGTGGTGTTTTTCTTCTTCTGTTGTTTATTGGCGGTTGGCAAGCAGCTTTCGTGTGCATTAGCGCCATCTGTGGAACAGAATCTAAACCCTTCTATACGCCATTCACAAGTCCAGCTTTATTAAAAAAGAAAATACATATCTATATAAAACATGTGACCAGCTTAATTATAAAATATTAGCAAGATTGAACTTTATCTTTTCCTGTTCCCGGGTGCGTTCTTTCAGCGAATGCTGAGATATGACGTAACACACAGCTCGAGACGTTCTTTGATTTAAAAAAATGGAGGCAAGCAATCGGCACTGGACTGCTAAGGAAAGTTTGTTTTTGATTCAAACTAAATTCCAAGACTGGACGAAGGAAAAACTGGCAATACGGAGTTATTCCAACAAGTGAAAGAAAAACTCAAGGAAGTCGGTATCACGTGATGTTGGTGTTTACACTTTGACTATTCTGGTTGATTATATGTGCGTGGAGTTTGCATGTTCTCCTCGTGCATGTGTGGGTTTTCTCCGGGTACTCTGGTTAATTTTTAATAATAATAATTAATTTTTAGTTACAATAATACCTTGTTAATCATGCTTAATTGGTTCCAGCCCCAATCGTGATGAGAGAATTTCCGTAAAGTAGGATAAATGGAATGTTTTCTAGTAAGACCATCACCTTTTTTTTTTTTACATTAGAGCCCTCTAGACATGAAATAACACCCCTATAGTCACCCTTTCATTCATATTACCCAATATAGTTAACATAATAACAGAAAATAAAGCTTGTGTGTGTTGCTGTAAATGTGTTCCAACGCATGAGGAGCTGAGTTGGAGGAGGACAGGAAGTGACATTGAGGGACCCGAGTTCGATTCCACTCTCGGCCATCTCTGTGTGGAGTTTGCATGTTCTCCCCGTGCATGTGTGGGTTTTCTCCGGGTACTCCGGTTTCCTCCCACATTCCAAAAACATGCTAGGTTAATTAGCGACTCCAAATTGTCCATAGGTATGAATGTGAGTGTGAATGGTTGTTTGTCTATATGTGCCCTGTGATTGGCTGGCTGGCGACCAGTCCAGGGTGTATCCCGCCTCTCGCTCTAAGACAGCTGGGATAGGCTCCAGTTTCTCCCTCCTTTGCAACGTCCCTCCCAGTGTACAAAACAAAAACAGAGATACTAAAAGTAAGCATTTGTTTATCTTTTTATTACTGTATTTTATGTATTGTCCATATGTGTTTATTTAGGTATAAATCCCAATTTACAATGCTGTTTACTAATGCGTGTTTGGTAGGAATATTCGTTTATATTTTTGCTACTCCAGGCCCAGCAGTGGCAGGCAGTGTTTTTTTTTTTTTTTTTTCAAGCTGTGGCAAATTGTCAAGCGAGGCCCCGCTAATGGCAGGCCTGTTTCTCATTAGTAAGACCATTATCACTCCTCCATTATTTAATTGATTTAAATTTATGGTCCTTTCTGTGCACTGCTGCTTTACGACACTTTCTTCAGGGGTTTTAATACACATTAACTGCTGAGGAGTTACTTGTCTTTTACCCGACCTGGCAAGCAACAGATGTGAGTGTGAATGTCAAGCATTGAGGATGAGCTCAACCGGAGTAAAATATGGGATTTCTACTTTTCTGTGGGTTGCTGTTTTCTTTTTTTTTTGTTGACTTATAGTCTAATGTGATGATGCAGCAATGATGCTGATTTCTTCAATGGTTTGCATGTCTGCTAGAAAGGAAACATTGGAAACATCTAACATAGGTGTCTCCTGTATAACGACATGTATATGTATTTTATTGTACGATGAGCAAGGCTATAGAAAATTATGGAGTCATACGGACAAAGCATTTCTAATACAGTTAGCATTATTTTTTGGAATTTGTCATCATCATGCATCCTCACGATTAATAGAAATCACTTCACGTCTGTATCGAACCGAAGGTTTTTGTCAAGGGAAAATCTGCTGTTGACTCCAAACCACATGACATAGTATGTGATAATAGTAGGAGTTACTGATTTTTCAAAGCACACAGAATTATGTGTACTATGGTTATATAAATGTGGAACACATTAAAAGAGAGATTAGACTCCTGTCTTTAATAAGAAAAAAAAAGTTTGTCTCTAGTGTTTTCCATTATTTAATAATCAGCAGTAGAACATAGGTAAGTTTCAGGAAAATATCAGTTCCTGACTAATAATTTTTGTGAAATGATACACTACCGCTCAAAAGTTTGGGATCACTTGCAAATGTTTTTGTTTTCCAAAGAAAAACACATTTTCATGCATTTCATAAACAATTTTTTCCATTTCACAAAAATTCTTACTATTTCCCCAAAATATATATATATATATATATATATTTAATATATTATGACCTTTAGAAAGTCTTATATTTTTTTCTTTAATATATTGGAATGCAACTTTTTCTCCTAATATTTTGACATTATTTTCATTAAAAAATCCACCTGTTTTTTCCCATTTTTTCTGCGGTTGTATTTTTTTTCCAACTATTTCAACTTTTTTCTTGCAAATGTTGGCTTTTTTTACAACTTCATTTTTCCCAAATATATATGTATATGTATATATATATATATGTATATGTGTAGCCGGCCTAGCCGACCCTCTCTTGTCTCACTGTGATCAAACTCCGCGTTGTGTTGTGTACAGATGAGATGGGGATCACCGCTGTTTTGCCACTGGAGCAGGATTTATTCAAAACCAGCTGTGCGAACAAAATAAAATCAGTAGAGCAACTTGTCACGACTTCAACAGGCACACCTCTCTCCTCAGCGGGATCTCGCGCCGTCTGAGGAGAGTACCGCGAAACTACAGGAAGTTCCTTCCTTACAGGAAGTCACCAAAATAAAACAAATTTCAAAATAAAATTACAAATATACGTAAAATAAATAATTCAACATGAAAATGATATGACAAAATGAAAACAAATACTAAGGATGGACTTTTGGTGAATTACAATTGCTGGAACACAACTGTTACATATGTATATGTATATATATATATGTATATATATATATATATATATATATATATATAATGACCTTCAGAAAGTCTTACTTTGATATTATTTATTTAATATTTTAGGATGCAAAATTTTTTTCTCAATATTTTGACTTTATTTTTGTTAAAAAATCCACCCATTTTTTCTGTGGTATTTTTCCAAATATTTCAGCTTTTTTCTTGCAAATGTTGGGTTTTTTTGCAACTTCATTTTCCCAAAATATGTTTTTTTTTTTTTTTTTTTTAGTTTTATTATGACTTCAGAATGTCTTATATTTTTTCTTTGATATTAATTTTATAATATCTTAGAATGCAACTTTTTTGTCTTAATATTTAGACTTTATTTTTGTTAAAAAATCCACCTGTTTTTTTTCCCATTTTTTCTGTGGTTGTATTTTTCCAAATATTTCAGCTTTTTTCTTGCAAATGTTGTTTTTTTTTGCAACTTCATTTTCCCAAAATTTGTTTGTTTTTTTTAATTATATTATGACTTTAGAATGTCTTATATTTTTTCTTTGATATTAATTTTATAATATCTTAGAATGTAACTTTTTTGTCTTAATATTTTGACTTTATTTTTGTAAAAAGTTCCACCAGTTTTCCCCCCCATTTTTTTCTGTTGTTGTTTTCTATTTTTCCAACTATTTAAACTTTTTTCTTGCAAATGTTTGGATTTTTTAGCAACTTCATTTTCCCAAAAATTACCACTTTATTAATTGTTTTGTTTGTTGGACAATAAAAAACACACTTTGGCCACCCCTACAATAAATGCATTAATTCCTTCAAATTAGTGATGCCTTTTCCAAAATATATTTTTGTCTTTTCTTGAACGAAGGTCAGTCCAAATGTAATTTTATTCACACCAGCCTGACTTTGTAATATTTGGCACTGCGAGTGATGGATTTAACGTGACTGTGAGCCAAACACAAAAGACAGCCGGCTTAATTAATAGGGTGCAGAGCTCCTCCATTCATTCTTATTGCCAGTTTTCCGATAGATTTCAGTATAATGGCTGCACAGTGCAGTCCAGAGGGCGGGGAATTGTGTCGAGGGTCATTCATCAACGGCGCCGCACATGGCCGCTTGGCAATAGGAAGACGCTATTTGAAATAGAAGCTTTTTAACATAGCTGTCTCGTCTTTGTTTGAATGTCAAATCTGTTTTTATTTATCTATGCGCCCGATAAATGCTTCATGTCACCCGCCGGGAATGCTGCATCGCACTTTGGGTGTACACGCCCACCATTTGTCTCTCACACGTACTTTAATACGCAGCTAGATCAAAATGGCACGTTGGATAAGTGTGTATTCAAACTGTCTGTCTGTGTGGCAGGTGCCCATCAGTCTGCTGTGCTTTTCATACCTCTGTAATTACCCCAAACTGGTACCACGGACAGATCTAAATCGGTCCCTCTTTAATCCATGGACCCAAAATCAATCAGTAGCAAGCAGCAGTGATGTGCTAAGTAAGGTTTGCTTACATATTTACAAATCCTCAAATACATTCAGTGAAGTATGATACTGACATTATTAAATACATATTTACATATTAAATATATTGCAGTTGTTGTTGCACTCTGTACAATATTACAACTAGGGATGTCCGATATTGGCTTTTTTTTCCCCGAAAACCGATATGCCGATATTGTCCAACTCTCAATTTCCGATACCGATATCAGCCGATACCGATATATGCAACATGACATACGTCCTGTATGTGTTACACTTGGTGGCACCTATGCCAGATGTTGAGGACCCCAGGAGGCAAATGTAGAAAAAAGAACTGTTATTTTCCTGAAACTTACTCATGTTCGAGTGCTGATTACTAAAGAACAAAAAACCAACACATTTTTTTTCATCAAAAGTTTTCATCAAAAATTGCCAGTACCTTAGAGGGATGGATTTTGAAAAAGTAAAAAATAATAATAATAAAAATTCATTTAAAAAACTGCAATTTCACTAGAAAAAAAAGGTACAAAGTAGCAAATACGGATTATAAAGTGGCTCAACTACTTACAGAAATACAAAAATACGAGTTCCAGGGCAGAGAGGCAAAAGGTCAAGAGCAAAAATGAAGCGTGGATTTGCAGTCAGGGTGAGGCAATACGAGGCAAACGATCCTACAGAGCAACAATGGAAGTGGATTGGCTGATTGGCAACAGGTGTGCAGACCAGGAGAACAAGGCAGGAGTCTGCTGTAGGACAGAAAATAGACAACAGGGGGCGGCAGATCATGACAATATGTGTTGTATTCAACATTTTATAATATAGGACTTCAATTCCACCCTCAGCCATCTCTGTGTGGAGTTTGCATGTTCTCCCCGTGCATGCGTGGGTTTTCTCCGGGTACTCCGGTTTCCTCCCACATTCCAAAAACATGCTAGGTTAATTAGCGACTCCAAATTGTCCATAGGTATGAATGTGAGTGTGAATGGTTGTTTGTCTATATGTGCCCTGTGATTGGCTGGCCACCAGTCCAGGGTGTAACCCGCCTCTTGCCTGAAGACAGCTGGGATGGGCTCCAGCATCCCCCGCAACTCTTGTGAGGATGAGCGCTAGAAAATTAATGAATTTTTTGTTCTTTAGTAAGATAGGTAAGTTTCTGGAAAATATCAGTTTCCGACTAAAACAGAAAGAACAGTTTTTTTTATGAAAATATACAAAATATATAAAAATAATAAAAATAAAATAAGATCATTTTATGGCGACTCCAAATTGTCCATAGGTATGAATGTGAGTGTGAATGGTTGTTTGTCTATATGTGCCCTGTGATTGGCTGGCCACCAGTCCAGGGCGACCCGCCTTTCGCCCGAGGACAGCTGGGATAGGCTCCAGCACTCGCCACGCTCTCGTGAGGAAAAGCAGTAGAAAATGAATGAATGATCAGGAAAAACTAATCGCTAATTAGTACCAATTAGTACCAATACCAATACCAATAATTATCGGACAGAGCGGAAGTGGGCGCTTTTTAGTAATAACACTAACATAGCGGACTTGGACTTGATGAATTGTATTTGACATTTCATGTGAGTGTGAGTGGTTGATTGTATATACCGTATGTGCCCAGGGATAGACTCCAGCATTATAGATATAGAAAAATGAATGGATGGGTTCAATTATCCTTGAACTCTTTCAATATTTATGACTTGAATCTTGCCTGCAGTCATAATGGAACCTCCCGGACTCGAACCATTTAGATGATCATTCACAAAAGACGTTTTTTTTTCCTCGACACGACACAACAAAAAGCCGGCGTCCTTGTGCAGATTGCTGACATGGTCTAAATGTTTGTTTGACACGGGTCCTATTGTAGCGGCGGTCCTTATTATTGCCTTAAAAGCCATCTGCTTCATCTTACATCTGGTCCTGCGTGAATAATGATGCAGTCGTCTCTTCTGGCTGCCATCCCCAAACCCCTTTTTAATTGGCCATTAGGAAGATGTAAAGGCTGCACAAAGATGGCGGGGGAAAAGGCACACAGTCAGTAAAAAAATGCCTTTTTACTGACAATGGCACATTTATTGGAGCTGACAAAATCATTTCTGAAGGTAATCAGAAATCTTCTTTAATTGGTTGCTTTTGCATTAATTAGTAGTCGTAGACCGGAGATGCCGCTAATGCTAGGAGTCTCATCGATATTTAAAACACCCCCCGACAACCACATTTGCAAGTTTTTTACTAAATCTGATCACAACTGCTGGACGAAGACTCGAGTGTGTTTACACGATTTGCATCAGTGGGTGACTCCTAAGAACTTGAGTATCACTAAAAGGGACGTTGCAAGGAAGGGAGAAAAGGAAGGGTTAAGTCTTCATAATGAGACCACTACACTGCTTAGTTATCATTAGTTATGTTATGAGCGGCCTGGATTGGACGTCAGCCAATGTTGATTCAGAGCATTTTCAGTTCAATTTTCACTTTCACTTTCTTTTTACCCATCAAAAGTGTCTGCCCCACACTCACCGATATTTAAAACACCCCCCGATAACCCAATTTGTAAGTTTTTTACTAAATCTGATCACGACTCGAGTGTGACCAACTCATGGGTTACTCGATTCACTTATTGAGTCAATATCAGTATCACTGGAAGGGACGTTGCAAGGAAGGGAGAGAAGGGAGGAAGAACTCTTTATAATGAGACCGCTTAGTTCTCATTAGTTATGTTCAAAGATACCATCCTCCATGTTAGTCGCAGGGTTTAAGCGGCCTGGGTGACTCCCAAGAACTTGAGTATCACTGGAAGGGACGTTGCAAGGAAGGGAGAGAAGGGAGGGCGAAGTCTTCATAATGAGACCACTACACTGCTTAGTTATGATGGTCGCAGGGTTTGAGCGGCCTGGATTGGACGTCAGCCAACGTTGATTATGAGCATTTTCAGTTTATCTTTCACTTTCACTTTCTTTTGACCCATCAAAAGATTCTGCCTCACACTCACTGATATTAAAAACACCCCCCGACAACCAAATTTGCAAGTTTTTTAAGGGTTACTCGAGTTTTTGGGTTACTTGATTCACTTCAGTGGGTGACTCCTAAGAACTTGAGTATCACTGATAGGGACGTTGCAATGAAGGGAGAGAAGGGAGGGCGAAGTCTTCATAATGAGACCACTACACTGCTTAGTTCTCATTAGTTATGTTCAAAGATACCATCCTCCATGTTAGTCGCAGGGTTTGAGCGGCCTGGATTGGACGTCAATCAACGTTGATTCAGAGCATTTTCAGTTTATCTTTCACTTTCACTTTCTTTTGACCCATCAAAAGATTCTGCCTCACACTCACTGATATTAAAAACACCCCCCGACAACCAAATTTGCAAGTTTTTTAAGGGTTACTCGAGTTTTTGGGTTACTTGATTCACTTCAGTGGGTGACTCCTAAGAACTTGAGTATCACTGGAAGGGACGTTGCAATGAAGGGAGAGAAGGGAGGGCGAAGTCTTCATAATGAGACCACTACACTGCTTAGTTATGATGGTCGCAGGGTTTGAGCGGCCTGGATTGGACGTCAGCCAACGTTGATTATGAGCATTTTCAGTTTATCTTTCACTTTCACTTTCTTTTGACCCATCAAAAGATTCTGCCTCACACTCACTGATATTAAAAACACCCCCCGACAACCAAATTTGCAAGTTTTTTAAGGGTTACTCGAGTTTTTGGGTTACTTGATTCACTTCAGTGGGTGACTCCTAAGAACTTGAGTATCACTGGAAGGGACGTTGCAAGGAAGGGAGAGAAGGAAGGGTGAAGTCTTCATAATGAGACCACTACACTGCTTAGTTCTCATTAGTTATGTTCAAAGATACCATCCTCCATGTTAGTCGCAGGGTTTGAGCGGCCTCGATTGGACGTCAATCAACGTTGATTCAGAGCATTTTCAGTTTATCTTTCACTTTCACTTTCTTTTGACCCATCAAAAGTGTCTGCCTCACACTTACCGATATTTAAAACACCCCCAGACAACCAAATTTTCCAGTTTTTTAAGGGTTACTCGAGTTTTGGGTTACTTGATTCACTTCAGTGACTCCTAAGAACTTGAGTATCACTGGAAGGGACGTTGCAATGAAGGGAGAGAAGGGAGGGCAAAGTCTTCATAATGAGACCACTACACTGCTTAGTTATGATGGTCGCAGGGTTTGAGCGACCTGGATTGGACGTCAGCCAACGTTGATTATGAGCATTTTCAGTTTATCTTTCACTTTCACTTTCTTTTGACCCATCAAAAGAGTCTGCCTCACACTCACCGATATTTAAAACACCCCCCGACAGCCACAAATAAGAGAAACACAAGCCGCTATCCTTTCGTTGTCTTTGGAAGAGAAATAATGGCGCGACCCAACGGTGCCAGGCTTAAAGCTTTCAGCCTACACTAACATACAGCAAAGTATTAATTACAATATGGCTCCCCCGGCACTTGAGCCGCTCTCGCCCTGGCTGTGTTGTATCGACAGCATGATGGAGGAAGGCAATGTGTCACAGCAGTGAAAGGCACACAGACAGACCTATAAGGGCCCAGCCTGAGGCTACTGGCCTGTGATTGGACTCTTTTTCCCAGCTCTTTCCCCCCTCGATCGGATACAAATTACATCCCACAATATTAATGATGATGCAGCCGATGGTTTCTGCTGGCTCTCCCATCAGTGGATTATATACATGGTTTTATGCTTTTTCATATGTAATTCATTCAGTATGTACAATGCTTTTTATTGACATTGATACACAACGTCGACCTTTTGTCGACATTTTTATGAAAAATGGGTTTGTTTATGTCAAGTGAGACCTGGTGCCAGTCCAAAAATATAATTTAAAAAAAATTGAAAAATCATCAGTAAAATAACAAAAGAAAGCCAACATATGAGAAAAAAGTTAAAAAAGATAAAAAAATAGCATAATATTATGAGGAAAACATTTTTTATGAAAAAAAACAAAAACAAAACAGCGATTTTTTTGTGAGGAGAATAAAGTCAAAATATTATGGAAATAAAGTCATAATTACAAGAAAGGAAAATTTACAGAAAAAAACAGCAGAAATGGAAGAAACTGATGTAATTTTACGAGAATAAAATGAAAATACTAAAAGAAAAAAATTGTATTCTAATAAGAAAAAAAGTCTTATTATGAGCAAAATGATGTCATTTTATTCTCAGAGGCGAAATATTAAAAAGACAATTCTCTTACTTTTGTCATAATATCAAAAAAAACAATAAAGGTGTGAAACAAAAAATTATAATAGTGACGGTATAAAGTCAAAATATTATGCACAAAGTACAAGAAAGGAAAGTTTACAAGAAAAAAAACTGTGTCATATAGATGAAATATTAAAAAGACGATTCTCTTATTTTTGTCATAATATGAAAAAAACAATAAAGGTGTAAAACAAGGAACATTTACAAGAAAAAAAACTGCAGAAATGGAAGAAACTGTAATTTTACGAGAATAAAATTAAAATACAAAGAGAAAAAAGTTGTATTCTTATGAGAAAAAAAGTCCTAATATTACTTATTTTCATCATTTTATTGTCATAAAGATGAAATATTAAAAAGACAATTATCTTATTTTTGTCATAATATGAAAAAACAATAAAGATGTAAAACATAGGTGACGGGAAAAATGATAATAGTGTAGGTATAAAGTCTAAATATTATAGAAATAAAGTCATAATGCTAGGAAAAGAACATTTACAAAAATTATTCAAGAAAAACAACAAAAATGTAAAAAAAGACATATTCATACTAATAATACACAACATAATAATTAGACTGCACAGTATTTTATATTTCACACGTACTGCATATCATTTGCATGCGTTTCCGTCCCTCTAATGGCCGGCATCAAACCTCGACGGAGCATTCGCTACACGCTCGTAAATCCAGCTGTCCAATTTACTTTGTTACGTTCCGGCTCCGACCTCTCAAACCTCCTACTTTCCATTCGCTTCCCGGTCGTTGATATGGAGCCCAAAGCCGAATGGGTGATCTCGTTTGACTGTGGTGACCAGGGTTCAATTCCACCCAAGCGTGTGTGATTTTCCACATTAACAAAACGAGACTTACTGTCTTGAGTGAGATTGTAAAGACTCACCAATTGACCCGGCGTTTATGTTTTGGGGGGGTCTGTGTTAGATGGCTTTCTCACATACAATATGGTTGGAATCACAGGTCAACTTCCTTTATTATGCTTGTTTACATTAGCACAGGTTTGTATTACATTGCAAAATGTACATACACTATAAAGCTGCCCACAAAGTCTGTGCTGTGTATTGGCTTATTTGTGATTGGATGGTTACTTAGTTGATCTGGGCTAGTGCTTTTTATGATGTTTCGACGAGTTTTCACTTTTAAAATGTTGATTTGAAGGGACAAGCCCTCCTCAGTGTAGAGCCGGCCCCGGTTGGCATCATACTTTCAGCTACCGTGTGGTTCATTCATTCATTCATTCATTTTCTATTTATATCCAGTTCTGTTGTGAGTTTGTCATGACATCCCTTAGCTAGCACTATGGAAACATAATAAACATAATAACAGAAAACATAATAAACATAATTATAAAACATTCATTCATTTTCTACCGCTTATCCTCACAAGGGTTGTGGGGGTGCTGGAGCTTATCCCAGCTGTTTTTGGGCGAGAGGCTTGATACACCCTGGACTGGTGGCCAGCCAATCACAGGGCACATATAGACAAACAACCATTCACACTCACATTCATACCTATGGACAATTTGGAGTCGCTAATTAACCTAGCATGTTTTTGGAATGTGGGAGGAAACCGGAGTACCCGGAGAAAACCCACACACGGACGGGGAGAACATGCAAACTTCACACAGAGATGGCCGAGGGTGGGATTGAACTTGGGTCTCATAGCTGTGAGGTCTGCGTGCGTGAGGTCCGCCATACAGCCGGTCTTATTCATGTCTCTTTATTATGTATTTTGGGTAAAGTCTAAAGGTGACTATAGGGGTGTTAGTTCATGTCTAGAGAGCTCTAATAATGATAAAAATCCAATTTAGAAGGTGGGAGAACATGCAAACTCCACACAGAGATGGCCGAGGGTGGAATTGAACCCTGGTCTCCTACCTGTGAGGTCTGCGCGCTGACCTCGACCGCCGTGCCTCCCAACAGAAAACATAATAAACATAATTAAAAAACATTCATTCATTCATTCATTCATTTTTTACCGCTTATCCTCACAAGGGTCGCGGGGGTGCTGGAGCCTATCCCAGCTGTCTTCAGGCGAGACAGCTAATTAACCTAGCATGTTTTTGGAATGTGGGAGGAAACCGGAGTACCCGGAGAAAACCCACGCATGCACGGGGAGAACATGTAAACTCCATACAGAGATGGCCGAGGATGGAATTGAACTCAGGTTTCCGTCAGGTTGAGTTCCCATTATGTCGGACATCTTGTACATGCTGGAAATGTACATGCTGGTTCAGATGCTTACATTAAATAGTGATTGTTGGTTGCATTGAAATGTGCCTGACATGCCTGTCAGACAATTTAACACTGTGCAGGGTGCGCTTCTCCTGCGTTAGAAATAGACCAAGTCAGAGTTGTCGAGCTTTCAGCGCACCTTTAGCGTGCTTTTTTTTAATCACAAAATTGTCACTGCGCTAAGCTAAAAATGTGGACACCACCCATGGTGCGTCGCCACGTCCAGTTTGGCGCAGTCCAGTCCACCAAGTTGGCTGCACACATTGGTGCGCTGAACCAAATTACCACTGTAATTTCAAAACACAACCTCTTCAGTCCCTCCCAGATGATTTTGACTGCTCTTTCAAGGTTATATGACCATCGAACCTAAGAAAATAAATTGAAAATTGTTTCTGTTATTTACTAATGTGCAGTAGAACATAGGTAAGTTTCAGGAAAATGTCAGTTCCCAACTAAAAAAAGTGAGAAATCCAGCTTTTTGTGAAAAGATACATTTCAAGCATAACTTTCACTTTAACACAAATACTTTTTGTTTGTGACCGCTCAAATATAAATAATACAAATAATATAATAATAATAATCAATAATAATCCAAATATACAAAAAAATACAGCTCAAAATAACAATTTATTTACAAATTATAATTTTCATATTTGGAAGTGAATTTTGTGTGTATAATTATAGTTGCACATTACTTACAGACACATCATATGTGTGCCTAACTGCATCACCAGCTCAACTCAATTAATCATTACGGCCACTAGGTGTCACCAAAACCCTAACCAACCCTTTTTAACCTAGCGATAACGCATGTTATCACATCCCAAAATAGTTCAGTGATGTGCTAAAATCCAGGCTAACTAAAGAATGCAACTACAGTTGGATTTTAGACCGCATATTGGTCTAAAATGGACTTCCTTGTTTGGTCCGGTGCTTTGCCAATTCGCTTAAGCAGCCTTTGTGTGAGCACGTAATTGAATTTGTCTCAGTACACATCATCTTGGCAAATAAAGTGTGGCGCTTGCAGGAAGTGTGTTTGAGCTGAGACGAGTAATTGAATGAACTGAGGGCTCCTATTAGTACTCGGCGCGGAGATGGAGGGGGATTACTACTGTGAGCTGAAATAGGATGCATCAAGTTGTTGACCTCTTTGTGGTGCTCGTTTTCGTATTCCAAACTGTACTGGCTTTGAAAAGTTCTCAATGCGAAAATACATACATATTTTATATAGATTAGTGTAATATAGAGCATAGTTTTCAGCTTATAATAAGAAGCTATATGGTAATGGTTTAATTTCATTTGAACATGCATCAGATTACAATTGAATGCATCACATAATCAGTTCTCAGTTCCACATGTCCAAAAGGAGTAGGAAGAAGCAAAGCTTATTAAATCCTACCCCTCCATCTGGTACTTTTACAATCAGTAACTGTTGTATTTGTTCACTTGTTCACGCTTTCCTAATATAATTTAAGTTTTTTATTTATTTTATGAATTTTTATGAATTTTATAATTTTTGTTTTGTTTTTATTTGTGTTTTAGTTTTAGTTTTAGTTTCAATTTTTATATTATATTATATTATATATAATAAATGTTATATATATATTCTATATAACATATATTATATTATTATAATTATATTATTGTTATATTATATTTATTTTATATTTATTTATTTATTGTCACGTACCAAAGTACGAGGCGATATGACCATACAAGTTGTTTTTATTTTATGAATTTTTTAAATAAATTGTATAGTTTTTGTTTTTGTTTTACTTAATTTTAATTTTAATTTTAATTTTAATTTTAATTTTAATTTTAATTTTAATTTTAATTTTAATTTTAATTTTAATTTTAATTTTAATTTTAATTTTAAATAATTGTATGTAATATATTATACATAATATATTATAATATATTATAATTATAATTATATTATTATTATATGATATGTTATATTTATTTTATTTTTATTTATTCATTTTTACGAGGTGATATGACCATACAATGACATAATGGGTACCATAGTAACTGTCAATATAGTGATATATATATATATATATAAAACATCATGACTGGTATATACTTTATATATGTGCCAAAATCATGTTGTAGTAACATGAAAAATGTAGCTGGTATTGTTTTGCAGGAAGGAGCATCACACGTGCTGACTTTTCAATTTAGTGTTTCCTTTCCTTTTATTGCCGGGAGGACACAATATCCGTGATTGCCATTCCCTGCTGTACTCTTTCCCACTCAGCGTGATTCACATTCCAGCGTGTGACCAGACAAGTTGGTGTTAGTCTGTTTTCTATTTCGTTGATATAGAGTCATCCCCACTTATTTAGGGGACACGGCATCAAACTTTAGTGTTTTGTGTCCCAGCTTTGCCACATCATTTTTCTCCCATGACTCTGTCCTTGGTGCTGAAACTGCTGAACTGTGTGTATTGAAGTGTTACTAAAATATGTATTTTATTTTAAATTTGTATTATCTTACAAAAAATAGTCTCTGTCTTTGACTGTTTGGCTTTTCCTCCTCCTCCTACAGTTGTTGCACAACAGCTTTTCCAAGCCCTCATCGCCCTCCCAAACACATCATTGGAATATTCCGACCAAGTACGGTCAGGAATGAGGCAGCAATAGTAGCTCATTATGCATAGACATGACATGGAACCAATTCAAGGTGATTCATGCCACCCATCCTGAGGCATGTGTGTGTGTGTGTGTGTGTGTGTGTGAGAGAGAGAAAAGGGCGAGGAGATGACTGTCACTCATACTGTTGGGCGATCTTGTGTTTCAAAGTGCTATTGTTTTCCCCACACTGCGGAAAAGAAGAGGGCATAGACAGAACAAGTGGAGCAGCTTCCATTGAGCTTGATAGAGTGATAAATAAGGAGAGGGAAGAGATGCTGGGATGATGTTCACACGGCTCATTTTTTCACGGCTGGCACAGTGGCAGTTCATTTTAACAAATGTCAGAATGTTCTCGGAAAAGATACTAGGAATATGTGACATGACGCCTATACAGTCCAGTGTGTAGAAACATATCAAATAGCCATATTTTATCACCAAAATTGCATTATTGTATTAGAAAATATATAGGAATATACTGGAGGGCATACATGGGTATTTAGGTAGTCAGCGGTTGATGCAGCAGCTACAATCTCCAAGCTAGCCAGTTATATATATACGTATATATATATAATCATATATTTGCACATGACTTACAGACACATCCCGTTTTTTTCCCAAGTTTATTCTTGTAAAAAAAAAATAATTCCATGTTTTTTTTAAATTTTCCAACAATTTCATGTTGTAATGACTTTTTTACCTTATTTTTGTAACATTTTTTATGCAAGCCAAACAAAAAATGAGAACTTAAAACTTAAATAAAATAAAATAAATGCTGTTAAAATGACGTTATTTCCCTCTTAATATTTATGACTTACAGACACATCCTGTTTTTTCCCCCAAGTTAGTCATGTAAAAAAAATTCTCATTGGAATAGAAATTTTTGTTTGTTTGAAGTTTTTTTAATTTTCCAACAATTTCATCTTGTAATGACTTTTTGAGTTAATTTTTGTAACATTTTTTATGCAGTCCAAACAAAATGAGAACTCAAAACTTATAAATAAAATAAAATAAATAAATAAATAAATAAATAAATAAATAAATAATAAAATAAAATAAAATAAAATAAAATAAAATAAAATAAAATAAAATAAAATAAAATAAAATAAAATAAAATAAAATAAAATAAAATAAAATAAATAAATAGGATGTTAAAATGACGTTATTTCCCTCTTAATATTAATGACTTACAGACACATCCTGTTTTTCTCCCAAGTTAGGCATGCAAAAATATTTTCTCATTGGAATATAATTTTTTTGTCTTAATAGTTTGAGTTTTTTTAATTCCATGTTTGTTTGTTTTTTTTTGTTTAGAATTTTCCAACAATTTCATCTTGTAATGACTTTTTGACTTTTTAATATAATATTATGTATTATATATTATATTAATAGTATGTTATATTCATAAAAATGATAAAATGTTAATATAAATTGTGTTATTAATAAACATGATAGAATATTAATATCATTAATATTAATATTAAGGACAATAATTCTATTATTTTCAGCATATATATATATATATATATATATATATATATATATATATATATATATATATATATATATATATATATATATTTGCTTGGGTTGCAGTAAAAAATTGTTCCAAAGTCAAAAAGTCATTAATACTAATATGAATAATTGAAACTGAGTGAAACAAAGGTTCTCCTCTCATTTAGTGTGGAAGTGGTACATTTATGGCTTATTCGTGGTTCTTCCACACCCCATTTGCAACGCTTTCTTAAGTTTAGAATAAGTATATTGGAGAGGCTAACTTGTTAACGTCAACGTCAACTTGTTGACGTCACTTGTTTAGCCTGTGTAATGGGATGCAAACAAAGAATAATAGGAGTGTAAAAGTGACTTATTGGGGTGGTATTTCATGTCTACAGTGCTCTAATAATGTTAAAGTGCATTTTAAAGCATTTTAAAGTGACTTAAAGTCTGGAAAATACAGTTATTATTTTATTTTAACTAATTTGCCCAACATTGGTCACAATGGCCTCTTACAGGTAAAGCAAGCCTCCAGTTCTACATGGTTATTGTGATACGTTTACCTCACTGAAGGCCTTTAGAGGCCTCGGTCTAAATGTGATGTGTCACTGACTCTATTTCAAAAGAGCTCTGATGTTGCCAGGCAACATGCTGTAGAGTTTTTCAGTGATGATACCGAGATACTGCATTACTGTTCAAAGTGGAAATGATAGGACTGGGAAAAGTTGGGGAAAAAAAGGGAGTGTTTTAATGAAAGATGAGCAGCTGTCAATCCGTCCACACTGCGACCCCATCGCTTCATCATTAACGTCCTGTCATCATTTATGTTCTCTCCTTCATATAATAACTCTTTCCAATAATGATTGAAGGGTTGTTGTCACACATTAATCCAAATTATGACTTTGTCTGGAAGTTTGTGTATGTGTGTGTAAATGTCCCTGGCAACAAAGTGCTGACTGTTCGATACTAAAAACAATATCCCTGACTTGGGACTCAACTAATGGACCTCGGCCTCAAGGCTGTCCATGTGATTGCACCACAGGAACAGGACACCCGTCAGAGTTTGTATCCTTGCATCGCTTCATAGCCGGAGGGCTTCCAGCAACATGCTTAGCGAGTGGCAGGTTGGCACATAATCAGAGCGCAGGGATGGACTGTGCGGGGAGCGTCCTGAAGGTCGCTAAACAGCTTGCTCAGTACAGCTGACCACAAGCGAAGCTCCTTTATCACTTCACTTGACATGCCTGTAGAGGGGTACTCTCCAGACACCCAAAAATATGAAAAAAAATACATTTATGGTTTTATAATTATCATAATTATAAACTGTAAACACAGAACTCCGCCAAGTGCCATATCCCCCCATATTTTCATTTACACCATAAATATTAGTCCTACATTTATTTTTAGCTCCATATTTAGATTCCTTGAAAACATACCATGAGTGTTTGAATGACTTAAAGTATACTAACAATGCTAAAATGCTAATGTTATCATGCTAACACCTAGCATAATAGTGGTATGTGTCTGTTTAATGAAAACATTTTAATATGCTTATTTTAGGATGTAAACAGTGTTAACATGGTAACATTAGCATGCTAACACCCAGTATGATAGTGTAAAGCTATGAACATGGGTAAAATGTAATGTTAGTGTTAGCATGCTAAAAAAAAATAGCATGCTAGCGGTGCTAACGTGCTACCAAAGATGGAATACTAAATTGGTGTTAGTATCTGAGCAATGCTAATATACTAACACTAAGCATGCTAGTGGTAAGTGTTTATATATATGTGAAAATAGAATGAATGTTAGTATGCTCCATTAGCATGCTAGCAATGTTAACATTCTAAAGTTAGCATGCTAACACCTAGTACGATAGTGTAAACATATGTATATGGCTAAAAATGCAATGTTAATGTTAGCATGCTAGCAATGCTAACATGCTACTGAAGATGGAATGCTGAATTGGTGTTACTATGCTAGCAATTCTAACATGCTAACACCTAGCATGATAGTGGTAAGTGTTTATATATGTGTCTACCTATGAAAATATAAATGAATGTTAGTATGCTACATTAGCATGCTAGAAATGTTAACATGCTAAAGTTAGCATGCTAACACCTAATATGAAATCTATGAACATGGCTAAAAATGCAATGTTAGCATTAACATGCTAGCAATGCTAACATGCTACTAAAGATGGAATGATGAGCTAGTGTTAGTGTGCTAGCAATGCTAACATGCTAACACCTAGTATGATAGTGGTAAATGCTTATATATGTCTATCTATGAAAATAAAAATAAATGTTAGTATGCTACATTAGCATGCTAGCAATGTTAACATGCAAAAGTTAGCATGTTAACACCTAGTATAAATCTATGAACATGGCTAAAAATACAATGTTAGTGTTAACATGCTATCAATGCTAACACGCTACTAAAGATAGAATAAGTTGGTGTTAGTATGCTAGCAATGCTAACATGCTAACACCTAACATGATAGTGGTAAGCATTTATATATCTTACATCAATGGAAACATGTCACATGATATTTTCGTGATGGGCGAATGTCGATTGTACATATAATTGAGTCTTGAAACACTTTTGTTGTTGCTCGATGGCATTTGGCGATACCGTGAGGAGAACCCGAGGCCCATTGTTGTGCCGTTCATCCATGACCGTCACCTCATGTTGCAGTATGACAATGCACGACCCCATGTCGCAAGGATCCCTACACAATTCCTTCCTTTAGTGAACCTCACCTCATTTCTGTTCACGTTCTGCCACAGGACGAGTGTCTCCTGATCATAAAATACATTTTATGTGAGGTGCTCAGGAGCATCATCTGGAGGGCTTCACCTGACATGTTTGATTGGGCCAGATGTGAAGCCATTAAATTAAATTAAAACCACCGCCCTATTAAAATTAATAACCCCTCCCCACACAACATTAAGCAGGGGTGTTTGCAGAAGAGTCCATAATCAGACTTCCTGCTTCCTTATTTCCTCCCAGCTCTCTGCCAGCTGCATTAAAGGCTTAATACGACACATCAATACGAGGGTTGTGGTGCAGCCAGACGTCCAAAATGTGGAGGGAGTATTAGATTTAGTTAGCGGGGTGGAGAAAGATGGCAAATAGCATCCTGCTGTTAGTATGCTAACAATGCGAACATGCTAACACCGAGCATGATAATGGTTTTTATATATGTGTATCTATGAAAACAGAAATTAATGTTAGTATGCTACAATATCATGCTAGCAATGTTAACATGCTAAAGTTAGCATGCTAACACTGAGTACAATAGTGCAAACCTATGAACATGGCTAAAAATACAATGTCAATGTTAGCATGCTAGCAATGCTAACATGCTACTTAAGATGGAATGCGGAATTGATGTTACAATTCTAGCAATGCTAACATGCTAACACCTAGCATAATAGTGGTAAGTGATTATATATGTGTCTACCTATGAAAATAGAAATAAATGTTAGTATGCTACAATAGCATGCTAGCAATGTTAACATGCTAAAGTTAGCATGCTAATACCTAGTACGATATTGTAAACCTATGAACATGACTAAAAATACAATGTTAATGTTAGCATGCTAGCAATGCTAACATGCTACTAAAGATGGAATGTTGGATTGGTGTTACTATGATAGCAATGCTAACATGTTAACACCTAGCATACTAGTGGTAAGTGTTTATATATGTGTCCACCTATGAAAATATAAATAAATGTTAGTATGCTGCAATAACATGCTAACAATGCTAAAGTTAGTATGCTAACACCTAGGTTGATAGTGTAAACCTATGAATATGGCTAAAAATGCAATGTTGATGTTAACTTATGTAACCATGTTAACCTAGCATGATAGTGGTAAGTGTTGAAAAAAAAATTATATTAAAAATTAAAATTAATAACCCCTCCCCACACAACATTTAGCAAGGGTGTTTGCAGAAGAGTCCACAATCAGACTTCCTTCTTCCTTATTTCCTCCCAGCTCTCTGCCAGCTGCATTAAAGGCTTAATACGACACATCAATACGAGTGTTGTGGTGCAGCCAGACGTCCACAATGTGGAGGGAGTATTAGATTTAGTTAGCGGGGTGGAGAAAGATGGCAAATAGCATCCTGCTGTGTGCAATTTGCTGTCCAATACTAATACATTTTGCTAAAAAGCTATCCGGGAAAGCAGACACCCATCCAAATGTTTACTATGTCAGAGGCCTGCACCCATCACCAGGGAAGTATAAAATACATCACAAGTAAAAGTGTGTAATACTCCCTGCAGTATCACACAAACCAGTTGGATACACAGTATCTTAAGAGTAGTCAGTGTATATCTTATATAGACGGCAACACACAGCCTTTATTTTGGTATAGTGTGAAAAATATTTTGGTAATATTTTTGAAATGATTAAAATATGGGCATTTCCCAAGGAAAATTAGGGGGTCAACAGGTATGCTCAGGTCCCCGGTGCCGGTGGCACTCATGCAACCTAAGACCATTACACTACCACCACCATCTAAAAAAAATAAAGAATAAAGTCAAAGTGTTAAGAGCAAAAAGTCGTATTTTAATGAGGAAAAAAGAGGCAAATTTACAAGAATAAAATATTAATATTAATATTAATATTAATATTTTGTAGCATTGAGTTGAAATATTTAAAAAATAATAATATAATATTATCTGAACCAAAAAAAACTAATTAAAGGTGTAATTTTTGGAAAATTACGTTGTGGAAAAAGTTCGAATGATGCCACAATAAAATTGTAATAAAAGTGTAAGCCTATGAACATGGCTAAAATGTAAGGTTAGCGTGAGATGCTAGCAGTGCTAACATGCTACCAGAGATGGAATACTAAATTGGTTTTAGCAATGCTAACATACTACTAAAGATGGAATGCTGAATTGGTGTTACTATGCGAGCAATGCTAACATGCTAACACCTAGCATGATAGTGGCAAGTGTTTATATATACGTATGTCTATCTATGAAAATAGAAATGAATGTTAGTATGCTACAATAGCATGCTAGCAATGTTAACATGCCAAAGTTAGCATGCTAACACTTAATATAAATATGAACATGGCTAAAATGCAATGTTAATGTTAACATGCTAGCAATGCTAACACGCTCCTAAAGATGGAATGATAAGTTGGTGTGAGTATGCTAGCAATGCTAACATGGTAACACCTAACATGATAGTGGTAACTGTTTATAAAATTACGTTGTGGAAAAAGTTTGAATGATGCCACAATAAAATTAAAATATTATGGAAAAAAAGTCATGCTGTTGTTTTTTTAATTATTCCAAAATTATTCTCATATATTTTCTTTTTGGAATTATGACTTTGTTTCAATAATATTTTAATTTTATTGTGGCATCATTAGAAAACATACATATAAACAAACCAAAAAATACAAAAAAATACAAAAAAGGCATGGCCAAAAAGCGGAACATGACATTAACGGCATCGGAATAACATTTTATGCAACTGACCAGAATTTGGGTCCAAAACAAACGGAGCTAGCATAAGGTAGCTAACAAGCTACCTAATTACTTACTTTCTGTACTTTTCCAGTATATTTTGGTTTCTACCAAGGCAGGGTTTGTTAGCGCTAACAGTTATTTCTTGGTTGTGATGTACTTTCTCCTCACTCATTTATAGTCGAAATACCCCACGCTACTACCCCCCACTGTGGGTACAATTGCTACGTATCTCCCTTCATTTCTCCGCACTCATGCAAGCAGCCATGCATCACTTGAGTTTTTTTGTATTTGGGTTTCCATCAGTTAATCAAAGACGACTGGTGGTTGGTGGTGTTCTATTCTTCTCAAAATAGCACCCACCCACCCCTCCCTTGAAGGTCCTTAGTGGAAGAAAGTGTCTTAGTGTCCTTGGTTCACACTGTCCCTTTTTGGGTCTCGACCACATGTTGTCTACGTTCTTGTACGCGTTGCAGATTCTGAATGACCAATTTATTCGACATCATTATTCACACCAAAAATCCCCAAATTTCAACATTACCCGACAAGCTCCAGACACGCACATCTGGCAACGTTGTAACGGTTGCTAATGTTATGCATCCCACAGGTCCTGTGGGGTCTGAGCCAAAGACTGTCGCTGCAGAAACATGGCTTGATGCTGTTTTTAATCAGCGCTACATGAGTGCTGATGCTACATTGTAGATGGGGAACAAAATACAAGACCCGATGGATACGACATTCATTTTGGTGGAAATCTGTTTATGTCTGACAAATTAATCAAGTCCCGGTCCACCGTGTATGTTTTATTATTAAAAAGTACGCTGATGTTAGCATGCATGGAGCCACTGAGGGCTGCTTTGGTCAACTTTCTTCTTAAATAATCTTCGGAAATTGTCTTGTTTAAATTTCATGACTTTATCATTATTATTATTATTATTTTTCCCCAGCCTAATTGTCCAAAAATTACCTTTATTTTGTTTTGTTTGGTTCAGATAATATCATACATTTTTAAAATATTTCAACTCAATGCTACTGAATAATATTACAGTAAAATTTCCATTTTTTCCTCATAATACAATTTCTTCCTACTAATATTTTGACTTTATTCTTTATTTTTTACATGTATGCTGTTATTTTTTTAATTATTCCAAAATTATTGTCATGTATTTTCTTTTCAGAATTATTACTTAATTTTAACTTAATTCTGGCATTATTAGAACTTTTTTCACAACCTAATTTTATTATTACACCTTTATTTTTTTGGGTTCAGATAATATCATAGTTTTTTAAATATTTCAACTCAATGCTACAAAATAATATTACAGGTTTATTTTTGTAAAATTGCCATTTTTCCTCATTAGAATACAACTTCTCCCTCCTAATATTTTGACTTTATTCTTTATTTTACATGTATGCTGTTGAATTTTTTCAATAATTCCAAATTTATTCTCATATATTTTCTTTTCCAAATTATGACTTTGTTTCCATAGTATTGTAATTGTATTGTGACTTCATTAGAACTTTTTCCACAACCTAATTTTCCCCAAATTACACCTTTATTATTATTATTTTTTGGTTCATATATATCATACTTTTTTAAAAAAATATTTCAACTCTTTGCTACTAAATAATATTACAGTTTATTCTTGTAAAATTACAATTTATTTCCTCATTAGAATACAACTTTTTCCTCTTAATATTTTGACTTTATTTTTTCTTTTTTAACATGTGTTTTTTTTTTCAATTATTCCAAATTTATTGTCATATATTTTCATGTTTACATTGCACATTTTTAATGGTAAAAGAGTAACAGATACCAACCCGCTTGTTAAATAAAAATCTTATTAAAGTCGCTCCGGAGTATAAGTCGCAGGACCGGTCCAACCATGGAAAAAAAGTGTGACTTATAAGCCGTGTATTACGTTTTCTCTTACAGCGTTTTTTCTCATAATATTTTGACTTTATTAGTGTAAAATTACTACTTTTACTGTTTTTTATTTGTTTTTGTTGCGGGCCAATAAAAAACAAATAAAACAACTGATTTGTATATTGACAGCCATAATATAATCAATATGTTTATTCGTATGAGGCTTTTCTGTCATTAAAATGCGAGTTATTTTGTTTATCCGACAATGAAATCTGTAATGATAAGAAACGGGTATACTCGGATCTGTACGACAATAATTTTTGCAGACAAGACCGAGGTAAACATTTTTACTCAAGGGATTCAGCATCCATGCGGAATACAAAGTACTTCACAGTCAAGGTGAACAGTCTCCAGTCGGAAGCAAAGCTCTCCCAGTCGCTCAGAGGTCTCAAAGTTAATGGACTTTGCAAGCAGCTGCCTCAGCCTGACCATGCATTACACTTCAAATAGGTACAGCGACCCTTCCCCCGACAGCAACACAAGCGACTATGCTTCATATGCCGCCTCAGCTAAGGGAGAGGTCAAGTGGCCATTGATTGCTTTCTATTGCAACACATGTAAAAGTGGTCACCAATCAAAAGAGGATGCCCGAGGGTGGGGGGTGGGGATTGAAACATTACTGCCAGTACTTTTGCTCAGTCATGCTCTGGAAAGTACTTCTGACAACCCAGAGAAGCAGTAAAATACGGTCAGGACCCGGTGGAACCGAATGAAGTTCTCCAACACCACACTTCAATTTCTCCTCGGTTTTGATTGTCTTTCACCTGACAGCTATATAAGAAGCGTGGTCAAATGTTTGATATTAAACCCATCGGAGCAGTTTATTGATTTTTATCAAAAGGTATCATTCTACTCAGTCTTTAATATCTTACCTAGAACATTCCAAAAAAGACAAATGTGAACAAAAGTACAGAGGTGCACCTCCATCCATTGTCATTCTGCTGCTAAGATTTGTCATTGTAAAAAAAAAACGCCCCTTAAAATATCGTGACACTACAAAGGCTAGGCTATGTCCATGGCGCGACTGTGCATCTTGCAATGAATTAGCTTGACGTTTACACCTGTAGTCATATAACGCAAAACAAAACACCCCCACCCCTCTTTCACGGTGCAAATAAAAAACTGCACCACTTCCTCAACCGGATGTTACCCAACATGCTTTGCGGGTTATGAACTTTCATTCATTCATTCATTTTATACCGCTTTTTCCTCACGAGGGTCGCGGGGGGTGCTGGAGCCTATCCCAGCTGTCTTCGGGTGAGAGGCGGGGTACACCCTGGACTGGTCGCTAGCCAATCACAGGGCACATATAGACAAACAACCATTCACACTCACATTCATACCTATGGACAATTTGGAGTCCTAGCATGGGAGGAAACCGGAGTACCCGGAGAAAACCCACGCGTGCTGTGAGCTCTGCGCGCTAACCACTAGACCGCTGTGCCGCCCGGGTTATGAACTTTTCTAAAATAATAGTTTTGCATGTATATTACGTAGGGCTGCCAAATTATTTTTTAAAATTAAATACATTTGTTTAAAAAATTAATAAAATTAATCATCACATGTTTTTAATATTTTCTGGGATTTCGGAGCATACTTAAACGCATCAAATTAAATTTCAGCAGTAAGCGTTGTGTTCTGCTGAAATTCTGTTGGAATGTGGGGGGAAACTGAAGTGGAATCGAACTCGGGTCTCCTCGCTGTGAGGCCTGAGTGCTAACCACTCCCTCACCGTGCAGCGCTGTTATAAGGATATTCAGTTATTGTTTTTATTTGTCTTTCTGTGGATTTAGACCACATAATTATGATTTTTGTGATTGTCGGAGTGTCCCTGAATGCAACTCAAAGCCACCTCATAACAATGAGGTAGTGTCGTTCCAAGGAGGACTAAAAACATGTTTTGTGAATTGTTTATGTCTTTATACTTCACTGATAAAGTTTTTTCACCCAGCACCGGTCCATGAACACACCATAGTTGCATTGCAGTGCTGTGAGACGCAAAAGTTTTGTCATTTTTCATTCATACATTAAAATCCTGAAGATGCAAGAGAAAAGGGACTTGAGTCTTTTATAAATATTGCAGGGCAGATTGAATAAATGTTGGCAAGATAAACAGCGATGCAGCAATTTCAAGTCAGCAAACATTTACAATAATATTTATGCAGTGCGTGCCGAGTTGTTGTTTTACACCAGTCAGCACAGCTTCCTGCTGCATTCCGATGCACGCCACTTCCTCCCAATTTTTAACTATTAAAAGGAGATATATATATAAGCGTGTTTAAAGCGGTAGCCGTGAGGAACTGCTGTTTTCTTTATGGATTGCATTTCGGATTCTCTGTCAGTGACATTACACCTCCCATCTGTATCAGTCAGCCGCTTCTCCTCGGCCATCCATCACTTCATCAGTGGACAGCTAACAGTGGAAGTACAGTTGCATCACTCCTGGGGGAGATTCAGGCTTAGATTCAAAATCAGACATTTGGATAAATATAAACATTGTAAACCTTGCAACTCAATGTACACACGTGTATATACATTAGTCCATAGTATCTATAGCAGGGGTCTCAAACTCAATTTACTTGGGGGCCACTGGAGCTAGGGTCTGGGCAAGACTGGGCTGCATCAGGTTTTCCAAAAAAAAAAAAAAAAAACGCATTTATTAAAAACAGAAAAATGAATAAACTTTGCTTTGGTTCCGATTTTCTACAATAAAAGCTCTGATAAAACATTCCACTGTTCTCAAATACCTTAATTTTTATTTTTCTGCACAAAATAAGATGAAAAATAAATAAACAAATCAAGAATAAAGAAAATCAATCAATCAGTAATAAATAAATAAATATAATAATAATAATAAAACGGCAAATAATAAAAACTTAAGAAACCACATATAGTTGGTGGGTAGACAAATTATTTTTTTCAGATTAAAATGAACAAAGCATTATTAGAGCCCTGTAGACATGACAAAACACGACTATAGTCACATTTATACTCTTTTTATTTACAACATATTGCGCAACTGCAGGGTCTTGAGACACATGCTAACTCGCAAACTAGAGAGCTAGCGACCTAAACGGTAGCCTTCAAGTTATTTCCTTTGAACTTAAATAGCCAAAAACTTACCACTTCCACACGGATAGGGAGGATAACTATTAACAGTTATTTAACCTTTAACATGAACATGAATCAAACGTAATATTTTTTTCTGGGTACATGATACCATACAGCATCCATATCAAATTTGCGTTTTCATATCAAGACAGGGGCCTCAAACTAGTGTCCTGCGGGCCACATTTGGCCCACGGGCCGCGTGTTTGAGACCCCTGATGTATAGAATTGTTTCAGTCATATAGAGGCATTCTGGCATGTGGAATGTGTTGCTTTACTATCTCCCCGGATTTGACTCCGCTTCCCTGCTTTATGGGCTGCCAACCTCGGGGCACCTTCATTCTGTTCACCTCACAGTGGGAGGTTTTGCTTCATGTGAGATTTAACGTTGCTTACCTGGCTGTCCATAAGAATTACAGCCCAATGATTACATTTCCGGAAAATAAAATATATAAATTATAGGTTGAAATTATAACACACTTAGGGTTGTGTGGTTAGCGCGCAGACCTCACAGCTAGGAGACCCGGGTTTGATTCCACCCTCGGCCATCTCTGTGTGGAGTTCGCATGTTCTCCCCTTGCATGTGTGGGTTTTCTCCAGGTACTCCGGTTTCCTCCCACATTCCACTCTAATTATATAGAGGATTCTTATTATATATATATATATATATATATATATATATATATTATAGCTTTAATAATGGTTAAAAAATGTAGTTTATTGGGTTGCACGGCGGTCGAGTGGTTAGCATGCAGACCTCACAGCAAGGAGACCCGAGTTCAAGGCCATTTAAAGCACACAGACTATTGTATTTTATAGCTATATAAACATGGAACATACCAAAAGACAGATTAGACTTCTGTGTTTCATCAGAAAAAAAAGCCTGTTTCTAC
Source organism: Doryrhamphus excisus (assembly GCF_037039965.1). Lineage (NCBI taxonomy): Eukaryota > Metazoa > Chordata > Actinopteri > Syngnathiformes > Syngnathidae > Doryrhamphus > Doryrhamphus excisus. Next base: position 6,285,552 of record NC_136361.1, read on the forward strand.
CTTTTTTCGTTCTTTAGTAATCAGCAGTAGAACATACAGTATGTAAGTTTCAGGAAAATATAAGTTCACAACTAAAAAAACTTTCACTTTGACATTATCTATCTAAACAATTATACCAAAACATAAACACAAAAATTATTGTTTTGCATCAAAATAAAAATGTATTTGGCTGCACAGCTAGGAGACCCGAGTTCAATTCCACCCTCGGCCATCTCTGTGTGGAGTTTGCATGTTCTCCCCGTGCATGCGTGGGTTTTTTACGGGTACTCCGGTTTCCTCCCACATTTCACTCTTATTATATGTACTATAACGGGTAATACAAGTGTAAAGGTAAATATAGGGGTGTTACTTCATGTCCAGAGGGCTCTAATAATGGTTAAAAAAAGTATTGTTATGTAGTTTATTGGATTGCACGGTGCACGAGTGGTTAGCATGCAGACCTCACAGCTAGGAGACCCGAGTTCAAAGCCATTTAAAGCACACAGAATATTGTTTTTTATAGCTATATAACATGGAGGTGCACCTCCATCCATTGTCATTCTGCTGCTAAACAAGACATTTTCCCATTTCTGTTCCGGCATGATTGGGATTTATGTACCGAGGCGACGCTAGCAACCACTACTTGCTCATCGATCCAGGAGATTTGTCATTGTAAAAAAAAAAAAAACGGCCCTTAAAATGTTGTCTCTTCGTGACACTAACGAAAGCAAGGCTATGTCCATGGCGCGACCGTGCATCTTGCAATGAATTAGCTTGACGTTTACACCTGTGGTCATATAACGCAAAACTTGTTGAAAACTGAATTATTCCAAAACCGATCATATTATCATAAAAGTATCATTCTTTAATATCTTACCTAAAACATTCCGAAAAAAACTAATGTGAACAAAAGTACCGAGGTGCACCTCCATCCATTGTCATTCTGCTGCTAAACAAGACATTTTCCCATTTCTGTTCCGGCATGATTGGGATTTATGTTCCGCGTCACATCGAAATCGATCCAGGAGATTTGTCATTGTCAAAAAAAAACGCCCCTTAAAATGTTGTTTCTTTATGACACTAACGAAGGCTGGGCTATGTCCATGGCGCGACCGTGCATCTTGCAATGAATTAGCTTGACGTTTACACATGTAGTCATATAACGCAAAACCAAACACCCTTCCCCCTTTCACGGTGCAAACAAAACTGCACCACTTCCTCAACCGGATGTTACCCAGCATGCCTTGCAGGTTATGAACTTGTCTAAAATAATAGTTTTGCATGTATATCACTTAGGGCTGCCAAATTATTTTTAAAAAATTAAATAAAAATTTTTACAAAATTAATAAAATTAATCATCATGTGTTGTGTGTCCATGGCGCGACCGTGCATCTTGCAATAAATTCGTTTGACGTTTACACCTTTAATCATATAACACAAAACCAACCCCCCCCCCCTTCACGGTGCAAACAAAACTGCACCACTTCCTCAACCGGATGTTACCCAGCATGCCTTGCGGGTTATGAACTTGTCTAAAATAATAGTTTTGCATGTATATCACTTAGGGCTGCCAAATTATTTAAAAAAAATAAATACAAATTTTTACAAAATTAATAAAATTAATCATCACGTGTTAGTTTCTCCCCGTGCATGCATGGGTTTTCTCCGGGTACTCCGGTTTCCTCCCACATTCCAAAAACATGCTAGGTTAATTAGCGACTCCAAATTGTCCATAGGTATGAATGTGAGTGTGAATGGTTGTTTGTCTATATGTGCCCTGTGATTGGCTGGCGACCAGTCCGGGGTGTACCCCGCCTCTCGCCCGAAGACAGCTGGGATAGGCTCCAGCACCCCCCGCGACCCTCGTGAGGAAAAAGCGGTAGAAAATGAATGAATGAATCACGTGTTAGTGTCCATGGCGCGACCGTGCATCTTGCAATGAATTAGCTTGACGTTTACACCTGTAGTCATATAACGCAAAACTGGAATCATTCCAAAACCGATCATAATATAATACATAAAATATATACATTGACTTCCTTTGGGTCCATCGCCGGCAGTGTGTTTGCTAACATTGCTAACATTACCCTCCTCGTACTTCCTGCCCAGTGCTCTCCTTATTATCTCTCCCGGGAGTCATCATCACTATCCTCGGAATGACGACTGAGAATATGTGTGTTGTCTTTACACATAATTAAGATAAACTTTGGGTGTTGGTTTAAAACCTCACACTGCCCTATCCTGCCTATTAGCAATCTCCCACCCATACACAATCCAAGTCATAAGGATGAGACCTTCCTCTTGTTAATGTCCATCTTCCTCTGCTTTGTGGCAATTATCCCATTCGTTAGTCTTTGGGGTATATCTCATATTTATGTAGCATATGCATGGAAATAAACAATATTGGATATACCCATATTGGAACATTAGAAACCGATGTTGAATTATAATCTTGCCAGTTTAGACTGATTTTTTTAAGGTGTCTTTGCAACAGCGTGTGGACCCAAAATCAATGGTGGTAAGTTAAAATTGAGTTTATAGAAGGAATAAAGTCGAATGAGGCCGACCAAGGCAGAAGGCATTTGGGTAATGGCAGATGGCAGAGCTGAGCAGAATGATAGATGGCAGAGTTCAGCTGGGAGGGACACGCTTGGCGTTTTGTAAGCAGGCGAGACCGGGAGGCAGAGAGTAATGATCCTGGAAAACAATCTTAGTGCAGGTAGTTGAACAACACAAAGGAGAAACGAGCTACATAAACAGCTCTGGGACTGAATAGTGGAAGCGAAAAGAGCCATTGGTTGTGTATTTACTTATGTTGATAAAAGTGGTGCGGCACGGCGATCTAGTGGTTAGCGCGCAGACCTTACAGCGACCAGGGTCAATTCCACTCTCGGCCATCTCTGTGTGGAGTTTGCATGTTCTCCCCGTGCATGTGTGGGTTTTCCCGGGTACTCCGGTTTCCTCCCACATTCCAAAAACATGCTAGGTTAATTGGCAACTACAAATTGTCCATAGGTATGAATGTGAGTGTGAATGTTTGTTTATATTTTTTATGTTGTATTATTATGATAAACAAACAAAATAATGAGTTGTCATTTTTGGAAAATTGGGTGCAGAAAAATGTATGATATAAATTATGGGAATAAATTATAAATGACAATTATAAAACAGCTGTCCTTTTATGAGAATAAAGTCAAAATATTATGAGGAAAAGGTCACATTCTAACAAAAAAGTTGAAATTTTACAGGAATAAACTGAAGAATAAAAAATAAAATAACATATTTTTATGGCGACAGCGCCCCCCGGGATCCTCGTGAGGATAAGCATTTTTTTTTACATTAGAGCCCTCTAGACATGAAATAACACCCCTATAGTCACCTTTTCATTCATACTACCCAATATAGTTAACATAATAACAGAAAATAAAGCTTGTGTTCTAACGCATGAGGAGCTGAGTTGGAGGAGGACAGGAAGTGACATTGAGGGACCTTAGTTCGATTCCACTCTCAGCCATCTCTGTGTGGAGTTTGCATGTTCTCCCCGTGCATGCGTGGGTTTTCTCCGGGTACTCCGGTTTCCTCCCACATTCCAAAAACATGCTAGGTTAATTAGCGACTCCAAATTGTCCATAGGTATGAATGTGAGTGTGAATGGTTGTTTGTCTATATGTGCCCTGTGATTGGCTGGCCACCAGTCCAGGGTGTACCCCACCTCTCGCCCGAAGACAGCTGGGATAGGCTCCAGCACCCCCGCGACCCTCGTGAGGAAAAAGCGGTAGAAAATGAATGAATGAATGAATGATAAAAGTGGTCAACCATGAATGCCCATGTCGGCTTAAGCAGGCATTTTTTTTGTAAAAAGAAGACCATGGTGGACCAGGACTTGATGAGCTGGTCGACTCAATGACTTTCTTAGCTAAATTTACATTTCTTAAGATCAATTTGTTGTGTCTTTTGTCATGACATCCCTTAGCGAGCACTATAGAAACATAATAAACATAATAACAGAAAACATAATAAACATAATTATAAAACATTCATTCATTTTCTATCGCTTATTCTCACGAGGGTCCCGGGGGTGCTGGAGCCTATCCCAGCTGTCTTCGGGCGAGAGGCGGGGTACACCCTGGACTGGTCGCCAGCCAATCACAGGGCACATATAGACAAACAACCATTCACACTCACATTCATACCTATGGACAATTTGGAGTCGCTAATTAACCTAGCATGTTTTTGGAATGTGGGAGGAAACCGGAGTACCCGGAAAAATCCCACGCATGCACGGGGAGAACATCCACACAGAGATCTATAGAAACATAATAAACATAGTGTAATTGTCATCGTAGAATACTACATATCATATCTTTTTGAATTTGTATTTTGTGCTTTTAGCCATTTTTAACGCTTGAAAATGCTTAATTTTTGGAAATAAGAATGGAAGATTTGCTCAAACGTGTCTATTTTTGTGACTAATAATAGGAATAATAGGACGTATTTAACCACGGGACAGCATGATTTACTTATTTACTTATAAATATATTTTTAGAGAGATCCATGAAATTCAAAGTGTAAAAAACGTAAATCACAATTTTCTTGGTAAGAATTGAGATTGAAAATGTCTGGGATAATTTTTTTTTCATGTTTTTTGTTGATATATTATTATTATATATTATTATATATAATATGAGGTTTGATGATGTTTATGATGCTTTAAAGAACATTCAACTTTCTACTTTTCTACATTCCACTTTCATAATAGAATTAATGCAATCGAACGATGGTGAATGGAACCCAATAGCAGCGTTTTTAATAGAAACCTGCTGCTCTTGAATTGTGTAATGTTAGCATAAATATGAATTACTCCACCGATTCCCCACGAGAAAGCTCTTGCCAAAGTATGATGGGACTGTAAATCCTAAGGGCTGCCATCTTATTTTATGATATTCCCTACCAATGTGTATTAACAGCAATAACTCCAATTTAGTACCCGGAAAAAAAAAATATTCCGAGAGTAAAAAAAGTAGACAAACAGTTCAGACCACACATGATACAGGGTGGACATATACGTGTGTGATTATGCTCCTGTTAACAACAAAAGAGGCCTCAGCAGGAACAGTGTGTTTTGGGGGGAGGGGACACTTAAAACCTTATCTTGGACAAGGCTGACTGAGGTAATGGAAACTTCCCGGGGGAATCCAGGGAATGACACAGATTGTATCGTTTATAAGCTGAAATACATAAAAAGCAGGGCGGCGATGCTAAATGGAAAATGGTAATTGTTTGAGACAAACGATGTAGGTGTGGTACTTCAACAAGACTGCTTGGGGAACCACCAAGTGGTCTTTCTAAACTAGTATCTGTAGATAATGTGTCGGTTTGGCAAACATGGTGTCATCCTTTTTGGGACAAAAGACTCAGTGGAAGTACAAGGACAGTTGTCAAACTGGGAATATTGTCATCCATCCATTGAATCGATCACAACTGGTCTGTTCAGGTTGTCTTAGAAGATGTTTACGTCTCATCTGAGCAGGCTTCATGAAGTCATGCTCAATGACTAGATAGGACAACTCTACTCAGACAATAAGTATTTATCCTGTAAGGTAAAGGAACACTAAAAACAGGAACGGTATGTGGTGTGTGGTGCAAAACAACAATTAGGATACACTGGAGTGGGGTCTCGACAAGGCAAAGACTAGGTAGGTCAACTCTAATCAGACAGGAAGTATTTAATCTGTAAGGTAAAGGTACACTAAAAACAGGAACAGTATGTGGTACACAACGACAGCCGTTAGGATACACTGTAGTGGGGTCTTTACAAGGCAAAGACTAGATAGGGCAACTCTACTTAGACAGTAAGTATTCATTCTTTAACGTAAAGGTACACTAAAAACAGGAACAGTGTGTGGTGCAAAACGACAGTCGTTAGGATACACTGGAGTTGGGTCATTACAAGGCAAAGACTAGATAGGACAACTCTACTCAGATAGTAAGTATTTAATCTGTAAGGTAAAGGTACACTAAAAACAGGAACAGTATGTGGTGCAAAACGACAGTCGTTAGGATACACTGGAGTTGGGTCACTAAAAGGCAAAGACTAGATAGGACAACTCTACTCAGACAGTAAGTATTTAATCTGGAAGGTAAAGGTACACTCAAAACAGGAACGGTATGTGGTGCAAAACGACAGTCGTTAGGATACACTGGAGTGGGGTTTTTACAAGGCAAAGACTAGATAGGGCAACTTTACTCAGACAATAAGTATTTATCCTGTAAGGTAAAGGTACACTAAAAACAGGAACGGTATGTGGTGTTTGGTGCAAAACGTCAGTCGTTAGGATACACTGGAGTTGGGCCTCTACAAGGCAAAGACTAGATAGGACAACTCTCACAGACATTAGGTATTTATCTTGTAAGGTAAAGGAACACTAAAAACAGGAACAGTATGTGGTGCAAAACGACAGTCGCTAGGATACACTGGAGTTGGGTCATTACAAGGCAAAGACTAGATAGGACAACTCTACTCAGACAGTAAGTATTTAATCGGTAAGGTAAAGGTACACTAAAAACAGGAACAGTATGTGGTGCAAAACGACAGTCGTTAGGATACACTGGAGTTGGGTCACTACAAGGCAAAGACTAGATAGGACAACTCTATTCAGGCAATAAGTATTTATACTGTAAGGTAAAGGTACACTAAAAACCGGAATGGTATGTGGTGTGTGGTGCAAAACGACAGTCATTAGGATACACTGGAGTTAGGTCACTACAAAGCAAAGACGAGATAGGACAACTCTACTCAGACAATAAGTATATCTATCCTGTAAGGTAAAGGTACACTAAAAACAGGAACAGTATGTGGTGTGTGGTGCAAAACGACAGTCGTTAGGATACACTGGAATTGGGTCACTCCGAGGCAAAGACTAAATAGGACAACTCTATTCAGACAGTCAGTATTTATCCCGTAAGGTAAACGTACACTAAAACAGGAACGTATGTGGTGTGTGGTGCAAAACGACAGTCGTTAGTATACAATGCAAAGACTGCATAGTACAGCTTTCATGTGTCCTGAATAAATAGGGTTGTTTCTGTTTCGATTCAGCAAGTCAGCAATTGCGAGGGGTATCGACGTAAATGGGTTCTACTGTAAATTAGACGTAACTCATAATGACATCTGCAGCGAATGTAACCATGACAATTCCACGCCTGAAAATACCAGAAACCGGTTCCGACGCGGAGTGGGTAAACTTTAATGTCAGAGGTTCATCAGTGCACGGCCTTTTAGTAATTAACCTCGGCCACCTTTTTCCCTTTGACTCAGAGGTCTATTCTTAATTAGGAAGTTGGTCTTCAGGGTTTTTTACCTGACCCCCCTGAACTCAACACTGCATCGTTTTCACTCCATCTCGTTTAACATGCAATTTTACAATCATTTGGAGTGGATTTGTTTAGTCCTTCCACTAAGACGCTAGGAAGGGCGCACGGGTGATAGCGGACGTGGGATGTTTTGCGTCAAAATAACAATTGATTTACAAAGATACTGTACACCATGAACTATTTATCATTTTCACATTTGGAACTGTGTGCACCCGTAAAATTTTCCCTAAAGTAGCCACATTTACATGAGGAGTTTTTCCCTTTCCGAATGGAATCTTTCCGAATGACCTTTACGAAAGCAATGGTATACATGGAAAAGAATAATCCAATCTAAATTGATTGTGCTCCCAACTCCCTCGGCATCACCATTAGCTCCTTTGTTTGTTCCCTCTAATTCATGGTCACAGTCATCCTTGCGGTCTCACTGTATTTTTTCTCCAAATATTAGTGTATGTTTGTATATTTGTTATTGGAAATTGTGCTGGGAAATAATTGTAGATTTTTTTCAGTTTTTGCTGTAGTTGTTATTTTTTTTTCTTTCTTTGCTAAATATTGGACATTTCATTCTGTAAAATTGTGACTTTTTTATTGTCAGTTTTTTTGCTAACATTTTATAATTAAGCTCGGCACATGTTTTATATAGATATGTATTTTCTTTTTTTAATAAAACTGGACTTGTGGATGGCGTATAGAAGGGTTTAGATTCTGTTCCACAGATGGCGCTAATGCACACAAAAACTGCTTGCCAACCGCCAATAAACAACAGAAGAAGAAAAACACCACGAAGAAGAACGCAGTCTGACAACTTTCCGTTTGAGCGGGTACAAGATACCTCAATCGGATTGGGGAAAGGAATATTCCACCCCTGGGATTCCGATTATATATTCATTCGGATTGGCACTTTTTTTTTTCGGAATGAGGTTTCTACATCCGATTAATATATGACCTTCAGAAGGACCTTCAAGACACTCAAGGATCTAAACTGATTGTGCTCCCAACTCCCTCGGCATCACCATTAGCTTCTTTGTTTGTTCCCTCTAATTCATGATCACAGTCATCTTCGCGGTCTCACTGTATTCTCCAAATATTAGTGTATGTTTGTATATTTGTTTTTGAAAATTGTGCTGGGAAATAATTGTAGAAAGAAGAACAAAGAAGAACGCAGTCCGTTTACCTCAATCAAATTGGGTAAAGGAATATTCCACCCCTGGGAATCCGATTATATATTCATTCGGAATGGCACTTTTTTTTCGGAATGAGGTGTATACAAAGGTTACATTCTTTCTGTTTGAGCAAATAACCCGAATGGAATTTGGATATTTGGGTCCATGTTTACGTGGCTAATGTCCATTTTTTGGGCGGGTAGATTTTATGTAGATTTGTGGTCTCGATAGTGGCGCTATCTGTCCATCCTGGTTTTTACTCAGTTTAATTGGAGATTGTCCATAGGTGCTATATGTGCTCTATATGTGTCCAGTATATAACAGCGTCTGGTTCAAAGTGAGCCGGGATAGGCTCCAACTGCCTCAGGCTATTTTAATGGCACGTCTGCCAGATAAAGGTATTGTAGGTCCATTAAAGGTGAGGGCAAGGTGGTCGTGTTAGACTGAAGGACTTTCTCTGTTCTTTTCCGTTGGTTGGCCCACCATAATCCATAAAGTCTTTTTATCCCGGCATTGCAGCGCCTCGCTCATTTATCTGCTGCTCCCAAAGGCTGCGTCCAATTCACGTCGCCGCTCACTGATTTAATTGTACAGTTCGGGATGACTGGCTTTCACCTTCAGCTTCCGCCAAGCTGAGCGCAGCTCAGTTCAATCCCTCACCTTCTGCATGGGCTTTATTTTGGTATGAATTATTTTGTATGGATATGCAACACATGCTGGGGTCGGAGGTCAAATACATTCTGTAACAGTTCTCGTTAATGTGATTACACATTTGATAAGAGCTTGTGTCAAAGTGAAAGTTATATTATTTAAGTCTGATATATACTAATATATGACCTTCAGAAGGACCTTCAAGAGACTCAAGGATCTAAATTGACTGTGCTCCCAACTCTCTCGGCATCACCATTAGCTTTGTTCCCTCTAAGTCATGGTCACAGTCATCCTCACAGTCTCACTGTAATATAAATAATATATCCAAATATTAGTGTATGTTTGTATATTTGTTTTTGAAAATTGTGCTGTAAAATAATTGTCGATTTTTTTCAGTTTTTGCTGTAGTTATTTTTTTCTTTCTTTGATAAATATTGGACATTTCATTCTGTAAAATTGTGACTTTATTCTCATATTATTATAATTATTTCCCCAAACTAAAATATTAAATAATAATAATAATAAAGAAAGAAAAAAATATTTAATATTTCAACTATGCTTTTAAAATGTTATTTTGACATAAAATAAAATATTTTCTCATTAGATTCCAACTTTTCTTTACTTGATATTTGAACTCTATTCCCGTACAATGCCTACCCATTTCTTGTTAAATTCTATTTTTAGCCCCTGCCATCACACCTGCCCTGCCGACATGCTGGGGTCGGAGGTCAAATACATTCTGAAACAATTCTCATTAATGTGATTACACATTTGATAAGAGCTTGTGTCAAAGTGAAAGTTATATCATTTAAGTCTGATATATACTAATATATGACCTTCAGAAGGACCTTCAAGACACTCAAGGATCTAAATTGACTGTGCTCCCAACTCTCTCGGCATCACCATTAGCTCCTTCCTATGTTCCCTCTAAGTCATGGTCACAGTCATCCTCACGGTCTCACTGTAATATAAATAATATATCCAAATATTAGTGTATGTTTGTATATTTGTTTTTGAAAATTGTGCTGTGAAATAATTGTAGATTTTTTTCAGTTTTTGCTGTAGTTTTTATTTTTTCCTTTCTTTGCTAAATATTGGACACTTCATTCTGTAAAATTATGACTTTATTTGCATATTATTATAATTATTTCCCCAAACTAAAATATTAAATAATAATAATAAAAATAATAAAGAAAAAAATACTTAATGTTTCAACTGTGCTTTTAAAATGTTACTTTGACATAAAATAAAATATTTTCTTATTAGATTCCAACTTTTCTTTACTTGATATTTGAACTCTATTCCCGTACAATTTCTACCCATTTCTTGTTAAATTCTATTTTTAGCACCTGCTATGACACCTGCCGACATGTTGGGGTCGGAGGTCAAATACATTCTGAAACAATTCTCAGCTCTTATCAAAAGTGATTACACATTTGATAAGAGCTTGTGTCAAAGTGAAAGTTATACTGGAAATGTATCTTAGTAGTCAGGAACTGATATTTTCCCGAAACTTACTCTTGTTCTACTGCTGATTACTAAAGAACGGAAAAAGGTAGAAACAAACTTTTTCTTTCCGATGGAAGACGGGAGTCTAATCTTTGCTTCCACATTTCCACGCTTCCACACAATAATTTATGTGCCTTCAAAAATCAGTCAAAATAAGTTCAATTTTCCATCAATTTTAAAGGACAATCAACATGGTTGTCTCCCCTTTCATCCAAGCAAGTTTCATGAGTTTATGATACATACTTATATCTGTGTCTTCTCAAGGATACTCAAGGATTTAAATTGACTGTTCTCCCAACTCCCTCAGCATCACCATTAGCTCCTTCCTATGTTCCCTCTAGGTCATGGCCACAGTCATCCTCACAGGCACACTGTATTTTTCCTTCAAATATTAGTGTATGTTTGTATATTTGTTTTTGAAAATGGTGCTGTGAAATAATTGTAGATTTTTTTCAGTTTTTGCTGTAGTTAAGTATTTTTTTCTTTCTTTGCTAAATATTGGACATTTCATTCAGTAAAATTATTGTCACGGTTCGGCTGGAGAGCTTTAGGGTTTCGACCCCAGGATGCAGAGAGCAGGACCAATAGCAGGTAAATTATGTTTACTGCGTGCAATAATTGCAGCAGCAGGAAAGTAACTCAGGTAGCTGACGGACAAACAACAATGATCCCACAAATGGAGAAGCGCACACCTGAACTAAATAGACCAATACAAATTAGGGACAGGTGTGGATGAGTGAGGCAACCAAGGAAGACAGGGCAAAACAGGAAGTTAAGTACGAAATAAGAGTCCAGAACGGAAACCAAACAAAGTGTCACAATTATGACTTTATTGTCATATTAAATTCTATTATTATAATTATTTCCCTAATCTAAAATATGAAATTAATCAAATAATAATAATAATAATAATAAACAATTAAAAAGAACATTTTTGTCTTTATTATTTCAACTTTGCTTCTAAAATGTTATTTTGGCATAAAATAAAACTTTTTCTCATTAGATTCCAACTTTTTTCCTTGATTCATATTATCATATTATTATAATTATTTCCCTAATCTAAAATATTAAATAAAATAATAATAATAATAATAATAATAATAATAATAATAATAATAATAATAATAATAATAATAATAATAATAATAATAATAATAATAATAATAATAATAATAATAATAATAATAATAAAAATAAAGAAATTGTTGTTTTCTTTAATATTTCAACTATGCTTCTAAAATTTTATTTTGGCATAAAATAAAACTTTTTCTCATTAGATTCCAACTTTATTTCCTTGATTCATATTCTCATAGTATTATAATTATTTCCCTAATCTAAAATATTGAATAAATAAAATATTAATAATAATAAAAAATAAAGAAAAAACTTTTTTAATATTTCAACTATGCTTCTAAAATTTTATTTTGGCATAAAATAAAACTTTTTCTCATTAGATTCCAACTTTTTTCCTTGATTCATATTCTCACATTATTATAATTATTTCCCTAATCTAAAATAATAATAATAATAATAATAATAATAATAATAATAATAATAATAATAATAATAATAATAATAATAATAATAATAATAATAATGATAATAATAATGATAATAATAATAATAAACAATTTAGAAAAAACAATTTTTTCTTTAATATTTCAACTATACTTCTAAAATTTTATTTTGGCATAAAATAAAACTTTTTCTTATTAGATTCCAACTTTTTTTTCTTGATTCATATTCTCATATTATTATAATTATTTCACTAATCTAAAATATTAAATAAAATAATAATAATAAATAAATAAAGAAAAACATATTTCTTTAATATTTCAACTATGCTTCTGAAATGTTATTTTGGCATAAAATATTTTTTTTTCATTAGATTCAAACTTTTTTCCCTTGATTCATATTCTCATATTATTATAATTATTTCCCTAATCTAAAATATTAAATCAATTAAATAATAATAATTATAATAAAATGAAGAAAACACATTTTTTTCTTTAATATTTCAACTATTCTTCTAAAATTTTATTTTGACAAAAAATAAAACTTTTTCTCATTAAATTCCAACTTTATCAATTCCTTGCTATTTGAACTCTATTACTGTACAATTACTACCGATTTCTTGTTAAATTCTATTTTTAGCACGTGCCATGAGCCAATCAATTTGGCCACCCCTGATCTAAAATAAAAAAATTAAAACCAAAACATTACAGAGCCCATAGCTCCTCTAAAAAGCTTATTAAACCTTATTTTCTAAATGTCAGTGAGCACGGAAGAAGATATAAAGAATGAGGGGACAGCGAGTGGAGTGCCTTGTCGCTGGATAATTGCTCATAGAAAAACCAGCAGTTTAATTATCTCAAATATGACAGTCATTAAAGTGGCTTTTCCTTTGACGACCAAAGCTGCCTTTTTCCCTGCTGGCTTATATCGTCTCGTGTGTGTACATTTGCCAAAGTGTGACTTTATACTCAGCCCCTTTTCAACTTGGAGTCGTGTTTGTGGTCCTGAAGTGATGCTATACAGTACGGCGGGGACACATGAGGAGGTGAGGCAAAATGATGAGAGGCTTTCACTTGGCAGCCGCTTGCTGGCTCGGCAGTTATGCTCGATGTTCGGCGTGTGACAAAGTATGTTTTTTTGACATTCCGGTTTAATGAGGCGTTAGTCCACAGTCTACAGCTGCTGTATATGATATATATAATATTGCACACATTATTACATTATAAGAGGAGACGAAAACCAGACGGAAGGGGCAATGTTTGAAAAAAAAAATTAATTTTTGTACTCCCAAATGAATTAAAATCCACTAATAGAGTAAAAAAAATGCAGCTTGTGGCACATTCTAAAATTTAACAAGAATACAAAAAAAACGAAAACAGCAAAAACGCCAAAAATCTGCAGTATTTTTAAAAATAAAGTTAAAATATATAAGAGAAAAAAATGCAATCTAAAAAGTTATGTGAATGTTTTAATATTATGAGGAAATATAATATCATTTTAGTCGCATAAAGTTTAAATATTTAAGAAAAAAATGGGGGGAAGTTAGGTTAAAGTTAAATTTAAATTGTGGGAATTAAGTCAAATTTAAGCTAATTTACCAAAATGAAAGTTGAAATGGACAATTAAAAAAAATAATAGTGATGCGGAAAAAACGTCATAATTTTCAAAGTCAAAAAAAAAATCTAAATAGGAAGAGAATTTTTTTTTATAGTCTAATGAGAAAAAAAAGTCGCAATTTAAAGTGAATATATGATGTGAAAAAATTCACTTCCAAATGCCTAAACCCCTTTTTGGAACCATGGCATTGCTTAACACCATAATGCAACATTCTAGCAACATTTATAGGTCAGAAAAGTGGAAAAAAACACAATAATCGAATGTGGAACTACATCAGGGATCAGCTCTGAGCCCCTTTTTGTTTTCTATGGTGATAGGTTTGTGTAAAAAGTGACAACAATAGAGTTAAATTATGGGAATGAGGTCAAATTTATGAGAAGCTAATATACCAAAATGAAAGCTCAAAAATAGTTGGACAATTAAAAAAAAACAGAAATGCCAAAAAACTGTTGTAATTTTTAAAAGTAAAAAAAAAATCAAATTATCAAGAGAAAAAAAAACGTAATAATCTAATGCGATGTCGCAATATAACTTTATGGCAATAAAGTGAATATATGATGTGAAAAAAACTCACTTCCAAATATGGGTTGTTTTACATCCCAAAAAATAAATTAAAATTAAAATTAAAATTAAAATTAAAATTAAAATTAAAATTAAAATTAAAATTAAAATTAAAATTAAAATTAAAATTAAAATTAAAAAAAATAAAAATAAAAATAAAAATAAAAATAAAAATAAAAATAAAAATAAAAATAAAAATAAAAATAAAAATAAAAATAAAAATAAAAATAAAAATAAAATAATTGCAATGAATTAAAATTAAAATTAAAATTAAAATTAAAATTAAAATTAAAATTAAAATTAAAATTAAAATTAAAATTAAAATTAAAATTAAAATTAAAATTAATAAAAATAAAAATAAAAATAAAAATAAAAATAAAAATAAAAATAAAAATAAAAATAAAAATAAAAATAAAAATAAAAATAAAAATAAAAATAAAAATAAAAATAAAATAATTGCAATGAATTTAAAATTAAAATTAAAATTAAAATTAAAATTAAAATTAAAATTAAAATTAAAATTAAAATTAAAATTAAAATTAAAATTAAAATTAAAATTAAAATTAAAATTAAAATTAAAATTTATAATAATATAATTATTTTTTTCCCAAATATAGCACCATGAACTAGTTACAAATTTGATAACACAACACTTTCCCACACTGTTTCACTTCCTTTTTCCTGTCATGTGTGATTTTCCCATTTACGTGGTCCCTGCCGAGCTCTTATCAAATGCACTTCTGCCACCTTGTGGTTGTTTTTATAGCTTAAAATTGCTCTGAAGTGAAATCCATTAGTGGATATTGAACAAAATGTTTAAATACATTGTTGGGATCGGGTGTTTGGGTTATAAAAACAACCATAATATGTCTTTGCTTGCATATTACTTACAGACAGAAGCGTATCATAATATATATTCATTTTTTTATATATTAATTCCCTTTCCTTGTCTTATTTTTTAAATGGTTGATTCCAGTGTGGTTCCATCAACCTTGTATCGGGTTATACCATATTCTATCATCAATTGTGTTTTGTCCCTGGAGTTTGTGTCATCGGTTTGTTGTGCATGTTGAACAAAAACCCCTTGTGTCCTTTTTTTATTGTCTTTCATTGTTGTACATTCAAAAAAAAAGCCAATTCCACTAAGAGCCCCTTTGTGGCACACGATGCGTCTTCCACTCTTGTAAATAACTTGCATTGTAATTAGGATTGTGATTTATTTGCATAACAATGTGATCACAGGAGTGTGTCAGACAAAGTGTGAGTCGGTTGAACGACTATTGTGTTTTATCGAGCGACTCCTCCAAGTGTCGTGTGTACTTCATCATTGGAAAGCATTTTCATTGTTTTTTTTTGTTTTTTTTTTGGCGGGGGGCATTGTCTGCCACACAGCTGTCCTTGTACCTAAGTTACTACCGATTACTACTGATGTACTTTAAAGCAGGTATTAATACATTGTGATGGCGTCCAGAAAGGGAATGATGAATGGGAATTGCCAATGGGAATTTGCCTTTTATTACACTCGCTCTGTTTTTCCGAGAGTCATACAAAAAAGGTGTCGGACGGGAGGTTTTAATCACATGGCGCCGCACAGAATTTGATTTATTTTTTCGATCAAATTGTTTACTTCTGCGTCCCTGAGACTATGACTTGCACTTCAGCATAAAATAAAATGATGTTTGTTTGTTTTTAAATAAATAAAAAGGAAAAAAAACGTAAAACTAAAATTTACAAGTGAGCCTGAACGCCTCACAGTGGGAGGAGACCACAGCATAAATAAAATAAGGCTTTATTATTGGTTTGTATGTGTGTATTTTAGATATTATTAAGAAGGGGTACCTTCACACTGCATGTAGTCAGCCTTAGTATGTTCTCCCATTCTGTGTGGAAGTGGTAATTTTTTGGCTTCTTATGTTGTTGTTCTCGGCTGCACTGCGGACAAGTAGTTAGCGCACAGGCCTCACAGCTAGGAGACCCGAGTTCAATTCCATCCTCAGCCATCTCTATGTAGAGTTTGCATGTTTTCCCGTGCATTAATTTTTAATAATAATAATTCATTTTTAGTTACAATAATCCTTTGTTAATCATTCTTAATTATTTCCAGCCCCAATCATGATAAGGGAATTTCCGTAAAGTAGGATAAATGGAATGTTTTCTAGTAAGACCATCACATTTTTTTTACATTAGAGCCCTCTAGACATGAAATAACACCCCTATAGTCACCTTTTTATTCATATTCCCCAATATAGTTAACATAACAACAGAAAATAAAGCATGTGTGTGTTGCGGTAAATGTTTTCCAACGCATGAGGAGCTGAGTTGGAGGAGGACAGGAAGTGACATTGAGGGACCCGAGTTCGAGTCCACTCTCGGCCATCTCCGTGTGGTGTTTGCATGTTCTCCTTGTGCATGCATGGTTTTTCTCCGGGTACTCCGGTTTCCTCCCACATTCCAAAAACATGCTAGGTTAATTAGCGACTCCAAATTGTCCATAGGTATGAATGTGAGTGTGAATGGTTGTTTGTCTATATGTGCCCTGTGATTGGCTGGCCACCAGCCCAGGGTGTACCCAGCCTCTCGCCCGAAGACAGCTGGGATAGGCTCCAGCACCCCCTGCGACATTTGTGAGGATAAGCGGTAGAAAATGAATGAATGTTTGAAACCCTTTTTTAACTTTAGGAGGCTAACTAGTTAGCTTGATATACAGTAGCATAAAGTGGAAGCCGTCTGGTGTCATGTCGCCGTAGCAATGGCGTGTAAACAAAGAATAATAGTTGTGTGACAGTGACTCTAGGGGTGTTATTTCATGTCTACAAGGCTCTAATAATGGCAAAGAAACGTGTATAGAAAGTATTTTCTGTTTTGTAATTACCAAAATATTACATTTTTAAGTACTGAATCCTACTTTTAATGATGACAACTGTAAAAAAAAACTTAAAAAAAAACGTGTTTTCTGTTTTTTTGGCTTTTTGGAATGGATGGATTGGATTTCCATGATTTCTAAAATTTGATTTGGTTAGCATCCGTTTTGGTTAGAGTCGGACCCCTTGGAACAAATGAACGGTGCTAACCAAGGTTCTGTTGTATAACTTATGAGTATATCTACGTTAAAATTGGTTTTAGCCTGTTTTCAACAAAATATCAAAATGGTCTGTCACTTTTATTTTTCATTGGACTTCTGTTTTCCGAACCTAAACTGCTCCTAAACCTAAAGTGGATTCCCTTACCTTGGTTTAAGTTCATGTATTCAGTTACCTCTTGCATTGACTCTGAATCTCTCATCTGTGATTGGCTGGCATGTCATGCATACCGACATGCTAATCACCATTATGCAAACATTGATTAGCCTACATGGCAATTTGGAGCGATTACCCTCAGCTTGTTTACTTGTTTACACTAGCATGTTAGCATCAACCCAGACCGTATGCTGTTGCCTTGTCGTCTGATGTGTTTTATTCGAGGAATGCCAATGTCTTACGGCGCTCGGGCTCTGCAGGGATTTCAGTTTATGGGATGTAGAATCAGAGAAGAGCTGGCACTCCATCCGCTGAGAGAAATGCTTTGTCTAAAAGGTCACCGTGAGGCTCAATTCCCCCAATGATGGATGGTAACCTTTCATATGTGAAGTGGATGGGCAACCAGAGACGTGTCCATTTGGAGCATCGTCCAACTTGTTTACTTTGGAGATATATGGCAGAGTCACACATAAACTATATGATGGGATATATGACAGTACCCCCCCCCTCCCCCCGGGGGGGGCCCGCCCAACTATTTGAGAAGCACTAATCCAGTTCCTCGGATTGACAGATTATGTTGCTTATGTTGGTATAGTTTTTTGAATGTTTGATTTGTTATCCCTATTCTAGTTGGGAGCTGATATTTGCCTGAAACTTACCTATGTTCTACTGCTGATTACTCAAGAAATGAAAAAGGTAGAAAAATGTTTCTGATGAACGACGGGGGTCTAATCTTCCATGCTTTTATAGTCATATCACAAAATATTATCTGAGCTTTGAAAGATCAGTCAAAATTTAAGTCAAACGGTACTTTTTGACTTTTGACTTTTATTTCATAATTATGACTTTTAATCTTGTAATTTTGACTTAATCTCATGCTTTTTAGTTTTTATCTCACAATTATGACTTTTAATCTGATAATTACTACTTTTTATTTTATAATTTCTACTTTTAATCTCAGAATATGACTGTTTTCTCATAATTTTTTATATTTCATAATTTTGACTTCTTAATACCAAACTATGCCTTTTTATCTCATAATTATGACGATTTATCGTAAAAATTTTTCATAATTTTTACTTTTATTTCACAAGTATGACTTTTAAACTAATTTTGACTTTCTCATGCTTTTATCTCTTAACTATGACGTTTTATCTCAAAAAATTGACTTTTTATCTCATAATAATTTTTTTTCTTCATAATTTTGACTTTTTATCCCCAAACTCTGATGTTTTATCTCATAATTGTTACTTTTAATCTCAGAAGCATGACTTTTTCTCATAATTATGACATTTTATCTCTTATCTATGATATTTTATCTCAAAATATTGACTTTTTTGTCTCATAATTATTTTTTTTTCACAATTTTGACTTTTTATCTCCCAAACTCTGACGTGTTATCTCCTAATTCCTACTTTTAATCTCAGAATTATGACTGTTTTGTTATAATTTTGACATTTTATTTCTTTTCTATGACATTTTATCTGAAAATTTAAACTTTTTATCTCATAATTATTTTTTTCTTCATAATTTTGACTTTTTATCCCCCAAACTCTGACGTTTTATCTCATAATTTCTACTTTTAATCTGAGAATTATTACTTTTTCTCATAATTTTGACATTTTAGCTCTTATCTATGACATTTTATCTGTAAATATCGACTTTTTATCTCATAATTATTTTTTACTTCATAATTTTGACTTTTTATCTCCCAAACTCTGAGGTTTTATCTCATAATTTCTACTTTTAATCTTAGAATTATGACTTTTTCTCATAATTTTGACATTTTTACTCTTATCTATGACATTTTATATAAAAATATTGACTTTTTATCTCATAATAATTTTTTTCTTCATAGTTTTGACTTTTTAGTCCCCAAACTTTGACGTTTTATCTCATAATTTCTACTTTTAATCTCAGGATTATGACTTTCTCTCATAATTTTGACATTTCATCTCTTATCTATGACATTTTATCTCAAAATTATTTTTTCTTCATAATTTTGACTTTTGATCTCCCAAACTCTGACATAATTTTGACTTT
The DNA here is from genome assembly GCF_037039965.1 of Doryrhamphus excisus. Classification (NCBI taxonomy): domain Eukaryota; kingdom Metazoa; phylum Chordata; class Actinopteri; order Syngnathiformes; family Syngnathidae; genus Doryrhamphus; species Doryrhamphus excisus. The sequence goes on from NC_136361.1 coordinate 6,305,200, forward strand.
TTATCCCCCAAACTCTGACGTTTTATTTCATAATTTCTACTTTTAATCTCAGAATTATGACTTTTTCTCATCATTTTGGCTTTTTTGTAATATCCTATGAAATTTTATGTCATAATTTTGGCTTTTCATCTTATAAAAATACATAAAAATCCACACCACGTGTATATTCTCTTGACCGGTCGTTGGATGTCTCGCTTGAAGAGAGCGTAAGCGTAAGCTCCTCCAAACCACAACTGTCTCCTTGAGCAATAATTTACGTGAACGGTCGGTTAATCTTGAGGGAAATTGGATTCGACCGGCGCCGTCTCGTGGGAAATTTGCACCTTTCAAACTCTACGGGCTTTTTGCTTTGATCGGAAGACCGATCCCGTGTTTTTACCTGATTAACACGCGTATTCCCAGCATGTCTGCTGTTCTGTTTTTAATATGTTTGATTATGCCGCCTAATTTATCTTCTTTGTAAATTTGCAGGATTATTCCAAGCAAATGTCTTTCTGTCAGAATTGCCAGCAAAGAGAAATCCATATTTTGACATTTACATTGGGAGTAAAGGCCGGTCCTCTGCGGGATGAACGGGATAATAGCCAGTGACAACCTTTTCAATAGACACAAGATAAACAGAAAGAAGCCTGAATGTATGTGATTCTATAGTAGTATTCATTTCACTTATCTGCTGTCTGTGTTTGGATGTTAAATGCACGTATGATGATTAAAACTGATCTTCCTTTACCTTTTTTTTTCCAATGCGGTGGTGTGTGTAGCATGTCAACACACATTGTCTGTGTTTTGTCAGTAATTGTAGCGGACAGAGTAGGTTAGGACTGGACCCTGATGGTCCAATCAACTGTGAAGTACACTCATTAACACGTGTTGACATTGATCACGCTGAAGGACGGGGCTCACAGCACACATACTATACATTACACATGGTAGTGGAGTCGGAAGGACCTGCAATAATACCTTTAACCTGCAATAATACTCTTCTCCTACCTCAATTGGTTCCGTTTGTATCCGCAGGAAACAACATTTATTTTTATTTTATTTATATTTATATATATACATATATATTTTAAGTGTACGGTTAGCCAAAGTCATGCACCATGACATAAAGGTCTGTTAGATAAAAGTCCAAATTATGCAATTAAACGTCATAATAATGAGACGTCTCTCAAAATTTTTATTTCTCAAAATTATGACTTTTTATCTCACAATTATGACTTTTAATCTAATCATTTCTACTTTTTTACTCATGCTTTTGTGTTTTTTGCGCTTTTGCGTTTTTATCTCATAATTAAGACTTTTTATCTCATAATTACTGCTTTTTATTTAATAATTTATACTTTTTAATCTCAGAATTTTTACTGTTTTCTCATAATTTTGACTTTCTAATACCAAACTATGCCTTTTTACCTCATAATTACTGCTTTTTATCTAATAATTTCTAATTTTTTAATCTCAGAATTTTTACTGTGTTCTCATAATTTTGACTTTTTAATACCAAACTATGCCTTTTTATCTGATAATTATGATTTTTTTATTGTCACAATTTTTCATAATTTTGACTTTTATTTCACAAGTATGACTTTTAAACTAATTTTGACTTTCTCATGCTTTTGAGTTTTTATCTCATAGTTATGACTTTTATTTCACAATTATGACTTTTAAACTAATTTTTACTTGATCTTATGCTTTTGAGTTTTCATCTCAGAATTATGACTTTTCATCTCATGATTACTACTTTTTATCTCATAATTTCTATTTTTTTTCATCTCAGAATGATGACAGTTTTCTCATAATTTTGACTTTTTAATCCCAAACTATGACTTTTATTCCATAATTATGACTTTTAATCTACTTTTAATCTTCTTTCTACTTTTTTATCTCAGAATTATGACTGTTTTCTCCTAATTTGTATTTTTAATTTTCACAAAAACACACGAGGACGAGTCTTATTTATGTCTTAAATGGTTTATTTGCTATTATTATGTCAACTATATTGTGTAATACAAGTGTAAATGTGGCTATAGGGGTGTTACTTCTTGTCTAGAGGGCTCTAATAATGTTAAAGTGTATTCAGACGGTTGTAAACAGGTTTTCGATGCTCTTTGAAAATTACTTTGAAAATAGGAATTTTACTTCACTTATCATTTTGGTGTAAATGCTAATTTTCCAGTGTTTGGTTTATAAATTAATAAATAATAAACTCAATTGATTAAATCAAATCAATTATACAATAAATGACAATTATACAGTAATTTTTTTTTCCTTGGACCTTATAATTTGACTCCACTAATTCAACGTACCACCAGGAACATCCACCAGGAATCAGAAACCGATTAGCTCCACATTAATACGCTCCCGTAATTCAAAAAGTACGATATTTTTCATTCATGCTTTTTTTCCACACGACTGATCAGCAGCCGCCTCGACATTTTCATTGAAATCACTTCAAATTTAAAGCGGAAATTGAACCCTCCCACCCAGGATTGACCCGTTGCTCAGTTGCGTTTAAGTCCTTTGGGCCGTTTAAGTGTCTCAGTCATGCAAGGAGCCTCAACATGTGTTGGCAAACCCCCAACATGGATGCCAGGGGTGTTTACTGACTGATGAAGTGTATTGATTCTGCGAGATAAGTGGGATTGGACTTTTGTCAGCTGGACATGAGGATTTGACCTCCGCGTAGTGGTGTCGAGAGTCCGAATATTGATGTGGAGTGACCTCTGCGGGAACTAATACTGAATGTATGAGACTAATGGGAGCGCGCTTGCTTTGCAGCAGTTCGGCCATCTTTATTTGGACCCAATTATAACGCATTGTTTTAACCTCTGAGCTTTAGGGTCTACATGAATGATCTCGGTAGAAGAAACTGTGGAAGTAGAGTAGTAGTAGTGTAGTAGTGGGAGTAGAGGACATACAGTATGTCGACAAAAGTGGTTGTCGACATAATGAGGAAGGACATGGGCATTTAAACCTACAGCAGTTTAGTAATTATTATCTAAACTCATCACAGTACCACTTAATACCCAAAGAAATATATAAAATATTAAATATTAAATAAATATATTTTAAGTATAAAATATTAAAAAATATATATTTTAAGAATAAAATATTAGAAAATATATATTTTAAGAATAAAATATTTTTCAAATTTTATTTTATGAAAATATCAAATGTTTTTAAAATGTTATTTATAAAATATAAAATATATTTTTAAAGATTTTATAAAAAATATAATATTTTTAAAATTATTTTATAAAAATATAAAATATTTTAAAATTTTTATTTTATAAAATATTTTTTTAAAATTATTTTATAAAATTGAAGTATATTTTTTAAAATTATTTTGTAAAAATATACAATATTTTAAAAATGTTATTTTATAAAAATATAAAATATTTTTTAAAATTATTTTGTAAAAATATAAAATATATTTTTTAATTATTTTATAAAAATATATTTAATATTTAATATATATATAAATATAAAAAAACTTATAAAAAACTTATAAAAAACTTATAAAAATATAAAATAATATACCTGAGAAATACACAAACATGTACCAATATGAGTTAAAAAAAACATTTGAGCAATACATTCATCGGGGCGCTGCAATGACATCAACCTCCCTCCGGACTTTTTCATAGCTAATGACTCCTGTTAAGAGCTGCCTGGTCCTTACGGGCTTGTATGCACCACAATATGTCATTTTATGATGTGGACATGGGGGTTTATATGACTTATATATTTACATATCTTTGTTGTCACTTTAAATTTAGTGGGTGTAGCTTATATACTGGAATTACTGGCTGCTGTTATGCATCCAGTACAGTGCAGTTTTTTCTGAGATCAGAGCTAATTGGCTAGTAATCTGTCAGGAGCATGTAAAGACAGAAAGGTTCTTGTCGGGGGTTTTGGAGAAAGCGCCAAGGTTTTTGGCAAGCTTTCATGATCCAGAAGGTTTCAGATAAACGTGCGCCCTGCTCATCATTGAAGTATCTTTGAAGTCGGGCCAGGATGAATCAGTGAGATGACCACCGGTTCCATCGCCAAGAACCACATGAATTAACCATAGACCTCAGTGGAGGTTGAAAGGGCAACGTGACAAGCTAAAGCAGATGTCAAGGTCCTTCCAAGATGTCACCATGATGTGTTGTCCGGGGCCACAACTCTGGGGCGGCTACTTTCCAAGGTGAACGCCACACACACACTTAGGTGTCATGGCGATGTGATGCCAAGACGAAAAGCCGATGAAGCACAGGAGTGAGTGATGCCCTGGGTTCATGCTGTCAGCCAGGCTAATGGAGGGCGTCGCACTTGGCCGCCCACTGATTGACAGGTGCCAACTGAGGCCTCTGTCACACGGGCACCGGGGTCGGCACTGCCGGCTTACTTACGCCAGCGAGGGAAGATGACACAGGGATCGCTCATTCGACAAATGCTGACACACATGGCGTACGCACACCCTTTCCTGGGCTTGTCACTCAATGTGGTGCGTAGGACGCAAGATGAGATCGGACCTTGAGTCATCCGGCATAGACAAGTGGATCAAGTTGCGTCTTTGGAATAGGAGTCGTCATTATCGGGAACGTTTTCACACGGCTGACTTATGACCCCTACTGGCTAACGTCCAAGAACGGCCAGATTGCTTGCAGGGAATTGGAACACAGAACACAGAGCACAGAGCACAAAACACAGAACACAGAACACAGAACACAGAACACAAAAAAAAAAAACGCATTTATTAAAAACAAAATTTTTTTAAAAACTTTGCTTTGGTTCCAATTCCAATTCTACAAGAAAAGCTAACACACGCTAACTCGCAAACTAGAGAGCTAGCGCCTGTACAAGCAATTAGGAACCCACAGCCAACCAAATAGAGAGCCACAACAGTCCTGACTAGCTAAGGGAGATAAATAAATAATACAATAAACAATATAAGAAAAAGCTAAACAGACTACATGAATCTTCAGTTCATGGAGTAGGACAAGGAGAATAAGGATGGCAGGAGGAATGTGTTTTAACAATGATACAAAAATGCTACAGCTGCATCAGATCAGTGGCTAGGTTGAGTTTATGAACTTATTCATTAAAATGCAAACAAAAATAGAACTTTGAGAGTGTTTTAAATGTGAAAAAATGCTATTGCTAGGTTTTTAATCACCTTAAAACAGGGGTCTCAAACTCAATTTACCTGGGGGCCACTGGAGCTAAGGTTTGGGCAAGGCTGGGCCGCATCAGGTTTTCCAAAAAAAAAAAACCCACATTTATTAAAAACAGAAAAATATACAAAGTTTTTCAGTGTTTTGGTTCCGATTTTCTACAATAAAAGCTCTGATAAAACATTCCACTGTTCTCAAATATCTTAATTTTTATTTTTCTGCACAAAATAAGATGAAAAATAAATAAACAAATCAAGAATAAAAAAATCAATCAATCAGTAATAAATAAATATAATAATAATAATAAAAAGGCAAATAATAAAAACTTAAGAAACCACATATAGTTGGTGGGTAGACAAATGATTTTTTTCAGATTAAAATGAACAAAGCATTATTAGAGCCCTGTAGACATGACAAAACACGACTATAGTCACATTTATACTCTTTTTATTTACGACATATTGCGCAACTGCAGGGTCTTGAGACACATGCTAACTTGCAAACTAGAGAGCTAGCGACCTAAACGGTAGCCTTCAAGTTATTTCCGTCAAACTTAAATAGCCAAAAACTTACCACTTCCACACGGATAGGGAGGATAACTATTAACACTTATTTAACCTTTAACATGAACATTAATCAAATGTAATATTTTTTTCTGGGTACATGATACCATACAGCATCCATATCAAACTTGCGCGGGCCGCACTAACATTAAACTTTCATATCAAGGCGGGGGCCTCAAACTAGTGTCCTGCGGGCCACATTTGGCCCGCGGGCCGCGTGTTTGAGACCCCTGGTTTAGGCCAATTGAGTTGCTGTTTTCCTGTTCAGAGGAGAGTATATTGCCACGGTTAGGGCTGGGTTAAACGATTATTTCTGTAATCGATTAATCTAGAAAATAGTTTTTGATGCATTGATTAATCCCTGAAAATCCCTGATTAGTCCCTGAAAACATAAACCACAAACACATGCACAGGTTAATAAAAATATATATTGATTGCGAGGCTGGAGTTTGGATGAATGACAGGGTTAATCATTGCAAACAAGGAAATAAAAAAAGTTGAAAACTAACGGCGTCTTCTCCTCACAAGCAGTTCCCGGGTGCTTCTTCAATGCTGGGTACTGGTGCATCGCAGTCGTGCTTTTGTGATATGCCATCTCAATTTTGAAAATAGTTAACCTAACATGTATGCTATCCCAGATGTTCACGATTATCTGTGAAGGACAGTTAATTAATCAAAAGACTGAATACAATCAATCAAAGTATCAACATGGCACACTCAGTTTGGGGTGAGGAGAGGGGGAGTACTGTCTAGGCCAATTGAGTTGCTGTTTTCCTGTTCAGAGGAGAGTATATTTAATTATTGAGTATTGAGTATTGAGTATAGTTAGACATTTGGACATGAGTGAAATAGCTAAAATGCTAACATGAGAACAGTTAGCATGCTAGCAAAGTAGCACTAAGTACTGAAAGTGCCAAGGCATTTCTACAGCCCCCACACACATCATGTCATGTAGCTTATATATTTTATTATAGACATGAGTAAAATTGCTAAAATGCTAACAGTTAGCATGATAACACCTGCCAAGATAGCCAAAAGTGACAAGGCAGTTCTATAGTGTCCCCACATCATGTCATGTATGTATTTACATTTGGACTTTAGTAAAATAGCTTAAATATTAACATGCTAGCACCTAACAAGATAGCATTGTTTGTTGTTGCTCATGTTTACATGATTTTTTTCCCCCCAAAAAATTAGTAATACTTTTCTTGTTTGTTGTTGCTCATGTTTACATGATTTTTACCCCCCCCAAAAAATTAGTAATACTTTTCTGGTCACAAATAAGATTTCTTGTGTTTATGGAGCAAAAATACTTTCTAAATACATTTTATGGGAGCCCCCAGTGGGGGCATGACAGAAAATAGTTAACATGAGAACAGTTAGCATGCTAGCAAAGTAGCACTAAGTACTGAAAGTGCCAAGGCATTTCTACAGCCCCCCACATCATGTCATGTAGCTTATATATTTGATTATAGACATGAGTAAAATTGCTAAAATGCTAACAGTTAGCATGCTAACACCTGCCAAGATAGCCAAAAGTTAGTTAACCTAACATGTATGCTATCCCAGAAGTTCACGATTGTCTGTGAAGGACAGTTAATTAATCAAAAGACAGAATACAATCAATCAAGGTATCAACATGGCACACACAGTTCAGAGTGAGGAGAGGGGGAGTACTGTCTAGGCCAATTGAGTTGCTGTTTTCCTGTTCAGAGGAGAGTATATTGATTAGATGATTGAGGCGATAGGGTCAAATCAGTAAAAAAAAAAAGAACTGGAGGTTGATGACGAAAGAAGAACCGCAGGTTGTCACCTTATCCAGCGTTGTGTATTGGGTTCCTGGTAAAAGATGCAGCAAGTGTGACATAACGGGACCGGTTCACTCGCGCTGTCTGATGAGCTGTTTGATTTAAGTAATTGAGGTCTCAGAGGGAAGGTTGGGTCATCAGTGGGAGGCCAGACCAGGACTCACACTATCGGAAATTGATACTTAACGGCTTGAGGATACCTTTCAGGACGCACCAACCTCTTCTTATTCACGGGGGCTTTGGTGCACCTGTGAAATCAAAACTTGTCATGGTAATTTCGGCTCTTTTAACTCATTCAATTCAAAACATTTTTCAAAATTCAACCCATTCAGCACTTTCCATTTTAGACAATTTTGACTACTCTTTAGAGGCAAACAGAATATTGTGTTCTATGGCTATGGAAACATGAAACCTACCAGAATAAAGACTCATGCACAACAAAATTAATCAGTAGTAGAACATAGGTAAGTTTCAGGAAAATATCAGTTCCTAACAAAAAATGGGGGAAAGTTTTTTTGTGAAAATATACATTTCAAGCATAACTTTGTGATAACTCAAATATATAAACAACTGTGCCGCAACATAAATAATACAATACATAGCTAGATATTGTGTTCTATGGCTATGGAAACATGAAACCTACCAAAATAAAGACTCATGCACACAAAAAAATTAATCAGTTATAGAACATGGGTAAGTTTCAGGAAAATATCAGTTCCTAACAAAAAATGGGGGAACGTTTTTTTGTGAAAATATACATTTCAAGCATAACTTTGTGATAACTCAAATATATAAACAACTGTGCCACGACATAAATAATACAATACATAGCTAGATATTGTGTTCTATGGCTATGTAAACATGAAACCTACCAAAATAAAGACTCTCATCTTTCATCGTGCAAAAAAAATAAAATAAATCAGTAGTAGAACATAGGTACGTTTCAGGAAAATATCGGTTCCTAACAAAAAAATGGGGAAAAACAGCTTTTTGTGAAAATATACATTTCAAGCATAACTTTATGATAACTCAAATATATAAACAACTGTGCCACAACATAAACAATACAATACATAGCTAGATATTGTGTTCTATGGCTATGGAAACATGAAACCTACCAAAATAAAGACTCATGCACAAAAAAAAATAAATAATCAGTAATAGAACACAGGTAAGTTTCAGGAAAATATCGGTTCCTAACCAAAAAATGGGGAAAAACAGCTTTTTGTGAAAATATACATTTCAAGCATAACTTTGTGATAACTCAAATAAACAACTGTGCCACAACATAAATAATACAATACATAGCTAGATATTGTGTTCTATGGCTATGGAAACATGAAACCTACCAAAATAAAGACTCTCATCTTTCATCATGCAAAAAAAAATAAAATAAATCAGTAGTAGAACATAGGTAAGTTTCAGGAAAATATCGGTTCCTAACAAAAAAATGGGGAAAAACAGCTTTTTGTGAAAATATACATTTCAAGCATAACTTTATGATAACTCAAATATATAAACAACTGTGCCACAACATAAACAATACAATACATAGCTAGATATTGTGTTCTATGGCTATGGAAACATGAAACCTACCAAAATAAAGACTCATGCACAAAAAAAAATAAATAATCAGTAATAGAACACAGGTAAGTTTCAGGAAAATATCGGTTCCTAACCAAAAAATGGGGAAAAACAGCTTTTTGTGAAAATATACATTTCAAGCATAACTTTGTGATAACTCAAATATATAAACAACTGTGCCACAACATAAATAATACAATACATAGCTAGATATTGTGTTCTATGGCTATGGAAACATGAAACCCACCAAAATAAAGACTCATGCACACAAAAAAATTAATCAGTTATAGAACATGGGTAAGTTTCAGGAAAATATCAGTTCCTAACAAAAAATGGGGGAAAGTTTTTTTGTGAAAATATACATTTCAAGCATAACTTTGTGATAACTCAAATATATAAACAACATAAATAATACAATACATAGCTAGATATTGTCTTCTATGGCTATGGAACCATGAAACCTACCAAAATAAAGCTCATCTTTCATCATGCAAACAAAAAAAAAAATCAGTAGTAGAACACAGGTAAGTTTCAGGAAAATATCGGTTCCTAACCAAAAAATGGGGAAAAACAGCTTTTTGTGAAAATATACATTTCAAGCATAACTAAAAAAAAAACAAATTTTTTTTTTTTTTTGCCGAAAACCGATATGCCGATATTGTTCAACTCTGAATTCCCGATACTGATATCAGCCGATACTAATACCGATATGTATAACCTGACATATATCATGTGGTGGAATGAAGACTTATGTGTTTTATACAGCATTTTAAATATATATATATTTTATGCTAGACAAAAATCAAATACAGATATTAACCGATATCGCATTTGTTTGCTGATATCGGTATACAATAATTATCAGACATCCCTAAAATGTTGATATGTTGCCAAGTGGTACATAGGCCACAGCAGAACGAGACTGCGGGGTTGATAAAAAACAACTGGGTGCTAAGAACATATTGAACATCCAGCAGCAACGCGTCCACAATATGTTCTTTCATTCATTTCAAATGTGTAATATTAAGCATAAGGAAGTTGATAAGTAGAGTTATACATAACTTAGGAATACATTTAGCATGAACATTGTACCAGAAATGTACAATCACACATATTTTACACTGATTAGTCATATTTTATTAATAAAAAAAAACACCTTAGAAGTGTTCCTGTGGTCTGTGGTGCAGTAGGATAGGTTCAAACAAGAAAAAAGAAGTAAGAGACATTAAAATGCAAAGGAAAAACAAAATGATGAGAAGACCCTAGAGGTAAAGGGAATGGAGAATGAAAAAAAAAAAGTAGGCCAAGAGGAACATGAGCATAACCGTACCTCATCTGAGCATTGCCGTCAGCTTCTAATTGCGGCTATTAAATTACTGTCTCTGCGTATGTCTAGGGACGGTGTGAGTGTGATAGCCTGTAGCGCTGTCATTGACATTCTAATAATTGTTTAATTGCAATGGGCCTGAGCTTCATGAAGACTTCACCTCTTAATGGCCTCTTCCATTTGCATCGTCAAGGGGGGGTATATATACAGTATCGTTGCAGTGGCATCATTCTCCTCCTATCTTTAGTCGATTATTGTTGACCCTGTCTAGTCTGATGTATTTGTAAGAGCTGACACTTGGTCAGGGTCTTGGTTGAATCATAAAATCATACTGTGGAACCGTCTATGGCAAATACATACACATTATTGGCTATTAATGCTTTTTTTAGGTGTTGGATCTTGCAATGAAGTTCGATTCTTCAGCATGGAATGGTCAAAGTGAGGCCACCAAGCTCCACCCCTTCTCATAATTAGGCACTTGAAAGCAATCAACCATGGTCTCATTAACACTAACTACTTACTATAACTCCTTGTGGATGACAGCAAAGCAGCCTGGTGGAAAAAAAAAAAAAGCAAAAGGGAGATGAGTGCTAGTGTATCGCCTTCCTATCATGTTGCATCTGTAATGACCCTCCATGAAGCGGTAATACCACCTGATCTCTTGCTGGCCGACACAGTGAGGTGTTTGGTCTTGTCAGGTGTTTGTCATGTAAACTAAGTATTGAGAAGGACAACTTTTAATGGGCATGCCACCTGTTTGATAGCACTAAGCATCAAAAGTGCCAAAGGCATGTCACAACATCACACCATATAGTCTATGAATTGCACTGAGACATGAATAAAATTGCAGAAATAGCATGCTAACAGCTAGCATGCTAGCACCTAACAAGATCGCAGTAAGTACCGAAGGTTCCGAGGCAAGTCTATACTTTCCCCACATCATGCTATGTATATATTTACATTTGGATATGAGTAAAATCGCTACAATTTTAACATACTAACAGTTAACATGCTAGCACCCACCAAAATAGCGCTAAGTACCAAAAGTGTCAAGCATTATGTTTCCCCCAAAGTGTCTATGCATTTGCATTGAGACATGAATAAAATAGTATAATAGTATGCTAATAGTTAGCATACTAGCACCTACCAAGGCAAGTCTATAGTATTTACATTTGCACATGAGTGAAATAGTTAAAATGCTAACATGATAACAGTTAGCATGCAAAGTAGCACTAAGTACCGAAGGTGCCAAGGCATTTCTAAATCACCCCCCCCATCATGTCATGTATGTCGTCTAAATATTTTATTATAGACATGAGTAACATTGCTAAAATGCTAACAATTAGCATGCTAACACCTAAAAAGACAGAACTAAGTACTAAAAGGTCCAAGGCAAGTCTATAGTTTATTTGTTTATTTGTATAGTTTCATGTCCAAATTTACATTTGGACATGAATGAAATAGTTAAAATGCTAACCTGATAACAGTGAGCATGCTAGCAAAGTAGCACTAAGTACCGAAGGTGCCAAGGCATTTCTACACCCCCCATCATGTCATGTAGCCTATATATTTGATTATAGACATAGGTAAAATTGTTAAAATGCTAACAGTTAGCATGCTAACAAATGCCAAGATAGCCAAAAGTGCCAAGGCATCATGTCATGTATGTATTTACATTTGGACATGAGTAAAATAGCTTAAATATTAACATGCTAGCACCTAACAAGATACTGTTTGTTGTTGTTCATGTTTACATGATCCCCCCCCCAAAAAATAGCAATATGTTTTTGATTTATTGCATTTATGGAGCAAAAATAATTTCTAAATAAAATAAAATTTTATGGGAGCCCCCATGGGGGCATGACAGAAAATAGTTAACCTAACATGTATGCTATCCCAGATGTGCTAACCACATGTGCATATACTGTACATATGCACAGACAGTCCATGTTTACATAAAAAATGGATGACATTATGATGTAAATGCATTGTGGAAGCGATATATATGATTATTTTTACCATATTCAGAGACACAAGTCATTTGTCTTTGCATTTTATGCGATATATGTATCTTTTTGACAGTCAAATATCTATAGTGGGGGTCCATGGATATTTTTTTATTACATTTTACAACACTGCCTTTGCTTGGCAGCCCAGGAATAATTTAGTCTGTGTGTGTGTGTGTGTGTGTGTGTGTGTGTGTCCCATGCTTCATTGTGCGTTCCCAGGGTGTTTGACTGCAGACAGTATGAGTGTGTATGGTGTTTCCCTAGGAGGCCATTTATTATGCCGACTATAAGCATGTTAAGCAACAGTGCATGCAACGCGACCCAGCGCCTACCTTGTGTATCACGGTTTGTGGTATTCATTGCATATTGTGAATTTTGGGACCCCCCCAACATGCACACATGGTTTGTTTACATGTGTGTGTGTGAAAAATATTTGTGGGAATCACAACAATAAACAATTCAATTGGACAGACAGTTTTGGCAGGAAGAACAAATCAAAGGAAATACAGCTGGAATAGGTGCAGATTCTGGAAGATCTAAAATGTTTTCTGTGCTGGTTATTGTGTGTCACTGCTCTATAGGAGTCCACAGGGTCGAAAAAGGAACATAATAGGTCCCCTTTAAACTGTCTTGATAGTGTTTGCATTGGTAATACACTTATGTTAATGTGATTGAATGTAACATTGACTTGAACCTACTGGCAAGGCAGACGTATTCTTTCAATTGTGCATGAGGGCATAGGCAATTTTCCACATGGCCTCGGCTGGAAACTTCTGTCTCACATTCAACACACTCTGGCACACCCCTGCACACGTGCAACTACAACATAACCGCTAAGAGAACCTCTGTCTGCATGAGGCTCTTAAATATTTCAACCTGCCTGTAGTTGTGTTGAATTTCACTGTGTGAGAGTATAAAGTATAAAGTGATGTGATATCCTTTACTGTTGGTGACTATTATGGACACGACATCATATGCTGTGTCGTTGGATAATATCACTCTGGTAGACTGATGAGTGATCGTTCCAAGGGCACCATGCTGGAGCGTATCCCAGCTGACTTCAGGCGAGGCAATCGCAGGGCACGTATAGACAAACAACCATTCACACTCACATTCATACCTATGGACAATTTGGAGTTGGCAATTAACCTAGCATGTTTTTGGAATGTGGGAGGAAACCAGAGTACCCGCAGAAAACCCACGCATGCACAGGTTCTTTAATAAGATAGGTAAGTTTCAGGAAAATATCAGTTTCCGACTAATAAAAAAAAATATATATATATATATATGTATATATATATATACATATATATATATATATACAGTGATTCCGGAAAGTATTCACAGCGCTTCACTTTTTCCACATTTTGTCATGTTACAGCCTCATTCCAAATTGTATTAATTTAATCGCTTACCTCAAAATCTTTCTACAGCTTAATTGGAGTCCACCTGCAGTAAATTCAGTTGATTGGACATGATTTGGAAATATAATAACTGTCTATATAAGGTCCCACAGTTGACTGTGCATGTCAGAGCACAAACACCAAGCATGAAGTCAAAAGAACTGTCTGTAGACCTGCGAGACAGGATTGTCTTGAGGCACAAATCTGGGGAAGGATACAGAAAAATTTCTGCTGCTTTGAAGGTCCCAATGAGCACAGTGGCCTCCATTATTCGTAAATGGAAGACGTTTGGAACCACCAGGACTCTTCCTAGAGCTGGCCGGCCTTCTAAACTGAGCGATCGGGGAAGAAGGGCCTTAGTCAGGGAGGTGACCAAGGCCCCGATGGTCACTCTGTCAGAGCTCCAGCGTTCCTCTGTGGAGAGAGGAGAGCCTTCCAGAAGGACAACCATCTCTGCAGCAATCCACCAATCAGGCCTGTATGGTAGAGTGGCCAGACGAAAGCCACTCCTTAGTAAAAGGAACATGGCAGCCCGTCTGGAATTTGCCAAAAAGCACCTGAATGACTCTCAGACCATGAGAAACAAAATTCTCTGGTCTGATGAGACAAAGATTGAACTCTTTGGTGTGAATGCCAGGCGCCATGTTTGGAGGAAACCAGGCACTGCTCATCACCAGGCCAATACCATCCCTACAGTGAAGCATGGTGGTGGCAGCATCATGCTGTGGGGATGTTTTTCAGCAGCAGGAACTGGCAGACTAGTCAGGATAGAAGGAAAATGAATGCAGCAATATATAGAGATATCCTGGATGAAAACCTGCTCCAGAGCGCTCTTGACCTCAGTAGACTGGTCATGTACCTTGACCATATAGACAGTAGACATTAGCACACAGCCAAGATCTCAAAAGATTGGCTTCAGAACCACTCCGTGAATGTCCTGGAGTGGCCCAGCCAGAGTCCAGACTTGAATCCGATGGAACATCTCTGGAGAGATCTGAAAATGTCTGTGCACAGACGTCTCCCATCCAACCTGATGGAGCTTGAGACTTATTGCAAAGAAGAATGGGCAAAACTGCCTAAATTTAGGTGTGCTAAACTTGTGGGATCATATTCAAAAAGACTTGAGGCTGTAATTGCTGCCAAAGGTGGATCAACAAAGTATTAAGCAAAGGCTGTGAATACTTATGTAAATGTGATTTTTTTGTTTTCTATTTTTAATAAATTCAAAACATGTCAAAAAACCCTATTTTCACATTGTCATATTGGAGTATTTTGTGTAGAATTTTGAGGTAAGAGATTAATTTAATACAGTTTGGAATGAGGCTGTAACATGACAAAATGTAGAAAAAGTGAAGTGCTGTGAATATATATATATATATATATATATATATATATTTTTTTTTTTGTTTTTGTTGTTTTTTTTTTTCAGCAATGGTCCAAAAGTGAATCAATCTTTTATTTTTGTTGTGTTATGTTGTGGTATGTTTTTTGACAGAAAAAAAAAATATATATATATATTTATATATAATGTGTGAAAAAAAACACATTTGTTGTCAAAAACCATACCACAACATAACACAACTAAAACTAATAAATATTGTTTCACTTTTGGACCATTGCTGATTCATTGACAATCCTCACACACTAAACCTCTAATTGTCACCCACCATCACTGTGCCCTGCAGATACTCTCACAGGCTGCAGGTTGCCCTCCCAAAAAGTCATGTTAGTTCATGCGTGTGCCAAGATGTGTTCTTCCTCAGCTGTTACTTCTTTTAGCGACTCTGAGAATAGAACAGTAACATTAACCGCAATGTGAAGCCTCTCATGAGGTGATGCGGGAATTTGAAAAGGGAGCTAGGCAGATGAATTAGGCATGGATGTCCTTAACTCTCTATCACTGGCTTGTTGTAGTTGTACAAGATTAGTCCAAGTGGTTGCTGTTTATACATAAATGCAAGGCGGTTAGACAGTTAAAGCTTTAGTAAATACGCAACACCTGTCTTATGTCTTTTAGGTGCAACATGTTATACACATGAGTACATGAAACTCTAGTCTCCGTTGACTACAAGTAAGTCAGTGAAAATTCAGTCTTCATTGAGCACAGAATCTTTGTCGAGTACTAGTGAGTTTATGAAACTCGAGTCTTCATTGTGAACCAGTGAATCAGTGAAACTCGAGGCTTCATCGAGCACCAAGGAGTCAGTGAAATATCAGTCTTCATTGAGCACCAGCAAATCAGTGAAACTTGAGTATTCATCGTGAACCAGTGAGTCAGTGAAGCTCAAGTTTTCATCAAGCACTGGTGAGTCAGTGAAATATCATTTTGTTGACTACCAGTGAGTCAGTGAAACTCTAGTCTTTGTTGAGTAAAAGTAAGTCAGTGAAAATTCAGTCTTCATTGTGAACCAGCGAATCAGTGAAACTTGAGTCTTTATCGTGAACCAGTGAGTCAGTGAAACTCAAGGCTTCATCGAGCACCGAGGAGTCAGTGAAATATCAGTCTTTGTTGACTACCAGTGAGTCAGTGAAACTCTAGTCTTCGTTGAGTAAAAGTAAGTCATTGATAATTCAGTCTTCATTGTGCACCAGCGAATCAGTGAAATTTGAGTCTTCATCGTGAACCAGTGAGTCAGTGAAGCTCAAGTTTTCATCGAGCACTGGTGAGTCAGTGAAACTTGAGTTTACATCGAGCACAGAATCTTTGTCTGTACCAGTGAGTCTATGAAACTGGAGTCTTCATTGCGAACCAGCAGGGCAGTGAAACTCGAGTCTTTATCGAGCACCAACGAGTCAGTGAACTATCAGTCTTTTTTGACTACCAGTGAGTCAGTGAAACTCTTGTCTTCGTTGAGTAAAAGTAAGTCACAGAATCTTTGTCGAGTACAGAATCTTTGTCGATTACCAGTGAGTTCATGAAACTCGAGTCTTCATTGTGAACCAGTGAGTCAGTCCAATTCAAGACTTCGTTGAGTACAAGTAACCCGGTGAAAATTGAGTCTTCATTGAGCACCGGTGCATGAAACTCGAGTCTTCATTGTGAACCAGTGAGTCAGTCCAATTCAAGACTTCGTTGAGTACAAGTAACCCGGTGAAAATTGAGTCTTCATTGAGCACCGGTGAGTCAATGATACGTGAGTCTTCATTGAGCACAGAATCTTTGTTGAGTACCAATGAGTCTATGAAACTCGAGTCTTCATCGAGCACCAGTGAGTCAGTAAAACTCAATTCTTCGTTGAGTACCAGTGAGTCAGTGATACATGAGTGTTCATCGAGCACAGAATCTTTGTCGAGTACCAATGAGTCTATGAAACGTGAGTCTTCATCAAGGACCAGTGAGTCAGTAAAACCCAAGTCTTCTTTGAGTACCAGTGAGTCAGTGAAAATCAAATCTTTGTCGAGAACCAGGGAGTTAGTGAAACTCGAGTCTTCGTCGAACACCCGTAATGCGGTTCGGTTAGGAAGGGGCGGGACCATACTGTATGGTTTTTGCCTTTTCCATGAGGTTAATACTTTTATAAAAATTCAGTTCTACTAACTCTTACACAAATAATGACATGTAAACTGGTTTCCTTTTTAATATGATCGTACGCATCACTCTTGCTACAGCCTGACCCTCAAGCTAAGGTGGAAGGTTCAGAAAGGAGTCAGGAAGAGGAAATAGCATAGCCGAGTGTTTGGATGTGGATGTGAAGGCTTCGTGTGGACTGAGTAAGCACCCGTCTGCATGTATGGAACAGCTGCAACAGCTGAGCTGCAGGCCATCCTTGTTACACTCTGGTTTCTATCACGCAGCTTAGAAAACCATGCTCGGTGACAGACGGTAATAAAGAGCCACACACACACACACGAGGCAGTATTTGTGTATTTTATAAAGTGTGTAGCTATGAAATGAGTATCTAAGCAACAAATCTTGTATGCATAGGTTTAACGTTGGGTTTTTATAGGAGTTGAGTCGTATATAACTGGTGTAAAAAGCAGTGAAATGAAAATTTCACGCCTAAATTATTCTGCAGAAAATGTACATTTTGCTTTTTTACTCAAACCTATGAGGTCATATTCAAAACCTCTAAGACTACACTACCGCTCAAAAGTTTGGGATCACTTGCAAATATCTTTGTTTCCCCCCCAAAAAAAAACACATTTGCATGCATTTCACAATTTTTTTTTACATTTCACAAACAACTAAAATTAATCAGATGATTTTTACATAATTACACGCAATATATAACATACATTATTGCTCAAAAGTTTGGGATCACTTGCAAATTTCTTTTTTTCCAAAGAAAAACAAATTTTCAAGCATTTCACATTTTTTTTTTCATTTCACAAACAATTTTTTATCAATTTCACAAACAATTAAAATTAATCAGATGATTTTTTTTACATAATTACACGCAATATATAACATACATTATCGCTCAAAAGTTTGGGATCACTTGCAAATTTCTTTGTTTTCCAAAGAAAAACACATTTTCATGCATTTCACAATTTTTTTTATCCATTTCACAAACAATTAAAATTAATCAGATGATTTTTTACATAATTACACGCAATATATAACATACATTATCGCTCAAAAGTTTGGGATCACTTGCAAATTTCTTTGTTTTCCAAAGAAAAACAAATTTTCAAGCATTTCACATTTTTTTTTCCATTTCACAAACAATTTTTTATCAATTTCACAAACAATTAAAATTAATCAGATGATTTTTTTACATAATTACACGCAATATATAACATACATTATCGCTCAAAAGTTTGGGATCACTTGCAAATTTCTTTTTTTCCAAAGAAAAACTAATTTTCATGCATTTCACTTTTTTTCCATTTCACAATTTTTTTTTAATCAATTTCACAAACAATTAAAATTAATCAGATGATTTTTTTTACATAATTACACGCAATATATAACATACATTATCGCTCAAAAGTTTGGGATCACTTGCAAATTTCTTTGTTTTCCAAAGAAAAACACATTTTCATGCATTTCTCATTTTTGTTCCATTTCACAAACATTTTTATCCATTTCATAAACAATTAAAATGAATCAGATGATTTTCAAAGAAGGATGTACATTTTTGCATAGAGGCCTGCAATCAACAACTGTCAGTCCTCTGCATCAATCTCCTGGTATGGCTGCTAATCCAAGTTCATCATTTTATAAGGCTAATAGATTATTAGAAAAGCCATCTAAAAAATCTAAACTAAAACAAAAATCTCTTACCATGCTGTTAACTACTCTCTTCAGAGAGCAGCACAAACTGGGTCTAACAAGGACATAAAAACACTGTGCACAACTGTGCTCAACTTTTGAGCGGTAGTGTATTTAAGCAAAAAAAAATACTTTCATGTACGTGTACGCACACACACAGTGGTGTGTGTGTTGTTTACTTTGTGTTATAGTCTAGATATTTTGGCTAAGTATAACTAAATTTGTGTCAAAGTGAAAGTTATGCTTCAAATGTATCTTTTCACAAAAAAACATTTATTTTGTTGAATATTGAAATTTTACGAAAACTTTCCTATGTTTTATTTTTGATTACTAAATTACAAAAAATGGTAGAGACAAACTTTTCTTTTCTGGTGAAAGATGAGAGTCTAATCTATCTTTTGGCATATGCCATGTTTATATAACCCTAGAACACAATATTGTTTGTGCCTGGAAAAATCAGTCAAAATTGTCAAAAATGGCCAGTAGTCTTTGGAAAAATGGATAGAATTGAATGAGCTATTGTTTATTATTTTCTAACAAGTGTGAAATATTCTATTTCCTAAGCTAGATAAAGTCCTTATATATTATTATTACTGAACAAGTGAATCAACTCAACAATTTTACTGTTATTGATCAGAACATTAAGCAAAATTTAATATAGTTTACCGCTTTACCGACTGGGCAAAAAAATTTCCAAGTGATGCCAAACTTTTGAGCGGTAGCGTATTTAAGCAAACACATTTTGTTTCATGTACGCACACACACAGTGCTGTGTGTGTTGTTTACTTTGTGTCATAGTTTAGATATTTTGGCTAATATGGCTAAATTTGTGTCAAAGTGAAAGTTATGCTTCAAATGTATCGTTTCACAAAAAAACTGTTATTTTGTTGAATATTGAAATTTTACGAAAACTTTCCCATGTTTTATTTCTGATTACTAAAGAACAAAAAAGGGTAGAGACAAACTTTTCTTTTCTGGTGAAAGATGGGAGTCTAATCTATCTTTTGGCATATGCCATGTTTATATAACCCTAGAACACAATATTGTTTGTACCTGGAAAAATCTGTCAAAATTGTCAAAAATGACCAGTCTTTTGAAAAATGTCTGGGATTGAATGAGCTATTGCTATGAGCTATTGTTTATCATTTTCTATGAAAAATTCTATTTCCTAAGATAGATAAAGTCCTTATATTCCTGCGGTATTATTATTACCGAACAAGTGAATCAACTCAACAATTTTACTGTTATTAATCAGAACATTAAGCAAAATTTAATATAGTTTACCGCTTTACCGACTGGCCCAAAAAAATTCCAAGTGATGCCAAACTTTTGAGCGTCTAATCTATCTTTTGGCGTATTCCATGTTTATATAACCATATACGTATAACCATGTTTATATAACCCTAGAACACAATATTGTTTGTGCCTGGAAAATCAGTCAAAATCGTCAAAAATGGCCAGTAGTCTTTGGAAAAATGTCTGGGATTGAATGAGCTATTGTTTATCATTTTCTAACAAGTATGAACAATTCTATTTCCTAAGATAGATAAAGTCCTGTTACTGTTATTGATCAGAACATTAAGCAAAATTTAATATAGTTTATCGCTTTAATACTTTTTGGATGACAAACATCACTTTCAGTTTCTTCTGAAGCCATATCTCAGACTGGACCAAAATTTTTTCCAAGTGCTCCCAAACTTTTAAGCGGTAGTGTACATATGAAATATATCTGTTTCCAGTCTCTACAAGACCATTCCATGAATCATATCATTCCCACACAGCTTTGGATACTTTTTGTTCCCTTAAGTTTGAATCCAACCGAGCCTGTTTTCAAGCAGATGCATGCTGATGGACGGATGTTTAGCAGAAAGAGACAAGTACCACACTCTCTGCATTTCCCGTTTCCTTCCCCTTTCGGTCCAGAAATACTGCTGAGATTTGGAGATGTTATGTAACCACACTGAAACACACAGAGAGAGAGAGAGAGAGATGGCGAAGAGGGCAGCACAGCATCAGGGATATTATATTACGTACTGTTGATGAACCGCCAAAGGAACAAGAAGATTGCTTATGTGATTTACACATCATTTAATCACTGAGGTTATAATAGTTGTACTTGTACTTATACACAAGGTTTGAATATACAGATACTTACATGTAGTAGGACTACAACTTGTAATTGCATTTGCGTGTTGACTGGGTTGGATGCAAATGTCTTCATCCTGTCTGCCACCTGCACCATGTTGTTTATGATGTACAACCTCTGAGTATTTGCCTTTCAAATACTGCCATGTATACCGTGTACGATTTTACTTTGTGGTTTGGGTTTTTTTTGTCAATCAACTCGGCTCCTTGGTTCTTCTCGTTGGTGAATGGACTCATGATTGTGAGATTTGATGTGATTATGTTAAGAGGTTTTATGGTAAGGTCAGTTCAGGTCAATTTTGACATCAGGGGTGTTCAACTGAACTTCAAATAGCAGATCATTATGGTCCAGATCCAAGGTCCAGATCATTATGATGTCTAGCTTGCATTATGGTTTGGGGTGTGATATAGTCTGAGGTAGCCTTCAGGGCTGGAATGGTCTCAGGGAACTTCGTTACGTTGGGTGGATTGTTGGTATTGGGTTCTGAGACCCCCTATTTTTTAGGACCGTAGTTCTGATTTCATTGGGTTTGGTCAAAAACTTTATGTTTGGTCTCAAAGTGGCGTTTCACATCCAGTTTTATATGAGGAGTCAGTCGAGGTGGCTCGGGCATTTAGTTTGGATGCCTCCCGGACACCTCCCTGGTGAGGTGTTCCGGGTATGCCCAGCCGGGAAAAGACCCCAGAACAAACTGAGGACACGCTGGAGGGATTGTGTCTGGGAAAAGCCTTGGTGTCATTCCGGTGGAGCTGGAGGAAGTGGCCGGGGGACCGGGAAGTCTGGGCTTCCCTGAATAACTGGAGGAGAATGGATGGATGGATGGATGGATGGATGGATGGATGGTTGGATGGATGGATGGACTAAGTTTTAGGCAAACAGGAGTAGGACGAAGCAAAGCTTATTAAATCCTACCCCTCCATCTGGTACTTTTACAATCAGTAACTGTTACATTTGTTCACTTCCTGCTTTCCTAATATACTTGAAATTTTTCATTTGTAATTTAGAAAATATATATATATTAATATTGAAAATTTTAAAATATATTAAAAAAAATAACATTATAATTCATATAATTTATGTAATTAATTTTAATTTCAAAATTAAAATTAATTATATAAATTATATAAATTATATTTATGTAATTCTATAATTATAATAACATAAATTCATATAATTTATGTAATTAATTTTAATTTCAAAATCAAAATTAATTATATAAATTATATGAATTATAATATTAATTTTTGGGTTTTTTAATTTTTATTTTATATTTTAAATTTTTCAATATTAAAATAATAATTTTGTAAAGATATATATATATATATATTTATATATATATATATATATATATATATATAAATTCATATAATTGATGTAATTAATTTTAATTTCAAAATTAAAATTAATTATATAAATTATATGAATTATATGTAATTTTAATTTTTAAATTAAAATTAATTATATAAATTATATGAATTATAATATTATTTTGGGGTTTTTTAATTTTTAGTTTATATTTTAAATTTTTCAATATTAAAATAATAATTTTGTAAAGATATATATATATATAATTCATATAATTAATTTTAATTTTGAAATTAAAATTAATTACATAAATTATATGAATTTATGTAATTATAATTGTGCATTGTTTGAGTTCCTTACTCAATCCATTCCATAGTTTGATTCCACATACTGAAATGCTATGGCTTTTTAACGTAGTCCTAGCATATACATAAGTGTTTCAAATGTACTTCTTCCCTGAGATCATATTTCTCCTCTCTTGTAGAGAAGTATTGGATGACATTTTTAGGGAATTGGTTATTTTTAGCTTTCTTTATTTTTACCAAGTCCACCTTTCATTTCTCACTATGTGGCCCTCAGTGGGAAATGTATGGACCTCCTGGTTTATACATTGTTTTTGTCGTCATCTTATCTTTGAGTGGTTTTGTTCACCACTCTGAACCATAGCTCCATTTACAAGTGATACTCCAGGGACACTTTTTCCACTTTAAAAACATGCCAAACTTCATTTGAGGACGTTTTCATGTGTGCTGTGCTGAAATGTAATCTGCTAACAGTGTGTGTGTGTGTGTGTGTGTGTGAGAGAGAGAGAGATACATGAGCGGAGTGGGTCGTGGTGTACGTGGGTGACACCACTTGGTGTCATTGGTAGAAGCACTTAAGACAGTGTGATTACTGATCCTTGTCCTCTAAAGGACGCCGCTGGTAAAATAGC
This sequence comes from Doryrhamphus excisus, assembly GCF_037039965.1. Taxonomy (NCBI): domain Eukaryota; kingdom Metazoa; phylum Chordata; class Actinopteri; order Syngnathiformes; family Syngnathidae; genus Doryrhamphus; species Doryrhamphus excisus. The sequence continues at coordinate 6,328,653 of NC_136361.1, forward strand.
CTAATGGCACTCCTACAGATGCACCATTTGTACATATAGGTCAAAAGTCGACATTTTGATGTTGAGTGTATTTTGCTACATCTTCTGTCATCCTGAATGAAGCAGGAAAGCACTCAGAGGAAGACAATCAAACACGATGCATTTATGGCTATTTCCTTAAATCATTAACTACCATTAAATCGATGTGAAGGAACAGGTAACAGTAACGCATCAACGGTGATTTTCCTTCTGTTTTAAGACATTCATTTCATTTGTCATGATTCATTACCGAAACTATTGATCATCTCTAGAATGCACAGCTTTGCACGAATGCGTGAATTATTATGCAGCTGTATGGATTTCTATCGGCTCGTGTATTATTTATCTTGGGGCCAATGGGTTCAAACATTAAACACTCAATACCAATACTATTTTTTTTCACAAAATGCTGTTTTTTTCTTGTTTCTTTTCTGATATTTTGCCGAAACTTACCTATTATCTACTGTTGATTACTAAAGAATGGTGACTTTCAATTTGCGATACCGATTCCGATACCGATATATGTAACATGACATATCTCCTGTGGCTGAATGAACACATATGTGTTGTTTACAGCTTTTATTGGTTTACATATTGGTTTTCACGATTTGTAAAAAAAAATCGACACCAATGTTGACCGATCACTTTTTTATGCTGTTATCGGTACCGATAATTATCGGACATCCCTAACTGGAATATGTTAATGTTATAATTATTATTTAACTCATTCAATCCTAGCCATTTATTAATTTCACTACTTTTTTCTGGTCTATCAGCAGTAGAGCATGGGTAAGTTTCAGGAAAATATCGGTAGCCCACTAAAAATGGGGAAAAAAGCAGCTTGTGAAAAAATACTACATTTCGAAAATAACTTTTTCTCTTGGCCCTTTGAGGCTCTTTTGTGATTGACTTGACTTGACTTGATTTGACTTGAATTGACTTTGAGTTGACCTGACCTGACCTGACTTTGACTTGGCTTGACCTGACTTTGATCTGACTTTGACCTGACTTGACTTGGCTCAACTTGACTCGACTTGACGTGATGTGACTTGACTTGACGTGACTTGATGTGACTTGGCTTGACCTGACTTTGAGTTGACCTGACCTGACTTTGACTTGGCTTGACCTGACTTTGATCTGACTTTGACCTGACTTGACTTGGCTCAACTTGACTCGACCTGACTTTGAACTGACTTGAACTGACTATGACTTTACTTTGATCTGACCTGACTTGATTTGAATTGACCTGACTTGACTTTGACTTTGATTTTGACCTGATTTGACTTGACTTTGCATTGAACTGACTTGAATTGAATTGAATGAATTTTGACTTTGATCTTGACCTTGACCGTGACCGTGACCGTGACCTTGACCCTGACCTTCACCTTCACTTTCACTTTCACTTGACTTGAATTGACTTGCTCTTTTTATCAAATATCGAAACAACCACACCAACATAAACAACACAACAAAGGGTTGTATTACATCAAAATAGCACTCTATTTACAAATATAAATAATAATAATACAATAATATAAATATTTATATAAATATTACTATTTACAGTTTTCACATTTGGAGCGCATGTGCTCATGTATGTGTTAACATTTCCCTAAAGCGTCTAACTTTCTGTACGCTACAATCCTTCAGGCTCTCGCACTTCCTTCTTACTGTTATGTGTGATAGGTGCCTTGTTCGGTGGTCCTTGAACACACCATAATTGCTGTGAGACTTGTATATACTGGAACTTTTACACCTTGACTCAGATTCCACCTGTTCGTCTTATATTATCAACTATTAGTACTTAGAACCTGTATAGTTGATACTTTGTTTTTTGCCATCCACTTTCACAATGATAAAATATTCATGATAACAACCCTCCCAAATCCAGCTTGTTTTTGCCCGGAGTTATCCACCTAAAGGTCCCAGGCCTGGGTAAACACTAGCCTCATTTTTTATTTAGGACTTGTTCCCTCTGGGATGGACAGCTGCTTTGATATATGTCCCACGTCAGTGCGGCGCTGTGTAAATGTCACACCCACCCCATTACCATCCGCCTCCTCACATCTGTCTTGAACACACCTCAAGTGTATCACTATTATTTCTCATTTTCCACCAAGATGAGGTGTTTGGCTGCGTTCTCACATACCGACCCTCGGTGGGACAATGTTGCAATCTCTCAGGTAATTGGCCAGGTAAACACACAGCACAACGTGTGGTTATTTGTCTCTATTACAGCTGAGGGAGGCTGACGAATTGACGGGAATAGTTTGTGCTCCATCGTGAAACAATCGAGGAAAAAGAGCAGGGGGGGGGGGGTGAACTGGGAAAAATGCACTTATCTGAGGAACAAGTGGTTGCAAATCTAATATGAATCAAACATGCATATATTTATTTTTCCATATGCTTTTTCAGCAGGCTGTTATGTTAACAAATTGAATGGATGGCTCAGTGCAAGGCGGGTCATGAACATGCATGCATGTGTACAATATGTTGTTATGCCCTGCCACCTACTGGTTGCAGTAGTACCAACCTTGCAAGTAATGAAAATGTTTCAAATGTACCTTTTATTTACCATCAGTTGAACAATTATAATGATTTAATAGTGTGTCAGTGTGTATTTATTATTGTAGTTCTTGAATTGATTCAAATAAAACAACTAGGAAAGTATCCTTATTGAGTTTTTAGCATTAATATGCAATGAAAAGCAAAATGAGCTGTTTTTCTTTTTTACCCAGATCTTTAAAAAAGCAGATTACTTTGTTAATTTAATTAATTTCTAATGTAAAAAGGTCTGAATGAATTTGTACTTTTCCAATTATTTACAATGCAACAGCACATCATTAATTTCTACCGCTTACCCTCACGAGGGTCGTGGGGTGTGCTGGAGCCTATCCCAGCTGTCTTTGGACGAGTACGGGGGGCTGATGTCAACGCAGCGCCCCAATTGACGTGTTGCTAAATTATAGAAATGGATTATGGATTATGGAAAATGGATGGCTTTGAGAGAAATTGAAAAAGATGATTGATGCAAAAATCTGACAATGAAGGACAGACTCACATTCTTAAACAACCAAGGCTTTTTGAATCAGGTGATAAGCATGTGGAGGACCTGTAAGCACAGTGAGTGTTATGTTATTGTGTATTATATATCTAATTATGACTCATATTATTCATTCATTCATTCATTTTCTACCACTTGTCCTCACTTGGGTGGTGGGAGCTGGTGTCTATCCCAGCAGTCTTCGGGTGAGAGGACTGGTGGCCAGCCAATCACAGGGCACATATAGACAAACAACCATTCACACTCACATTCATACCTATGGACAATTTGGAGTCGCTAATTAACCTAGCATGTTTTTGGAATGTGGGAGGAAACCGGAGTACCCAGAGAAAACCCACGCATACACGGGGAGAACATGCAAAGTCTACACAGAGATGGGTGGAATTGAACCCTGGTCTCCTAGCTGTGAGGTCTGTGCGCTAACCACTCCTTTCATCAGAAAAAAAAATCTGCTTTTTTCTGTTCTTTAATAAGATAGGTAAGTTTCAGGAAAATATCTTCGACTAAAACAGAAAGAAAAAGTTTTTTGTGAAAATATATATTTCAAGCATAACTTTCACTTTGACACATTTTTTTCTGTCAAAAAAAATACCACAACATAACACAACAGATATAAAAAATATTGTTTCACTTTTGGACCGTTGCTGACTTATTGACAATGAGGGTGGAATTGAACCCAGGTTTCCTAGCTGTGAGGTCTGTGACAGCACACCATCACACAAGTAAATTAAAATGTGCAGGTAACATGCTTGTCTTGGTTGAAGATTACTATCTTGCTTTTATGTGTAAACCGCGTCCTCCCTCCTTTACATTTTCAGAAATGGTCCTTATATCTGGATCAAAGTGACAAGTAAATATGCAAGCAAAGATTACTTTCGGTTTTGGTTATGTTGACTACCGCTTATGTCGACATCCCTTGAACTGGCTGACTGGCATCAACACATACGGCGCCATACATTTTGACTAATCAATCATACAGTATGTGGCATCAACAGGAAAACATAAAAACAAAAAGTGTTCACTTCAAAGAGCCGAGTCTAAGAGCTGTTTCGTCAGCGGTTGACACATCACGAGATCACATGGGTCACATTTTCAGAAATTCTTCTTAGGTGTCTGGACAAAGTCACAACTAAATCGGTTTTGGTTATGTCGATAACCGCTTATGTTGACAGCCCTCGGACTGGTAAACATAACGCGCCATACATTTAGCCACCGTGATGTAGTGGTTAGCATTCTGGACTTTGGATTTGAATCTCCACTAGTAAGCATCATTGGTATTCATCAGGAAGGGCATCCGGAATATAACATGCTCAAGCCAAAATCAGTATGTGGATCTTGATCCGCTGTGGCGACTCAGAAATCAGGAAAAATCCGAAAAGAAACAAAGACAACATTTTGACCACTCATGTGGCTTCAACAGAGAAACAAGGAATAAACGGGAGCTTTTTCACTTCAAAGAGCCGATTTCCTTCGTTCACTTCAAAGAGCCAGCTGTAAGCGCTATTTTTTTGCATGAATAAATGTTAGCTAGGCTACTTTCAGTTTCAGTTATGTCTACACCCGTCTATGTCCACTGCCTGATTAGCGTTGAACAACAAACACAAAACAATGATTCATTCACTTCAAAGATCCGGCTCTAGGAGCTGTTTTATTCTGGGCCAAGGAAGAAACGGGAGCTTTTTCACTTCAAAGAGCCAATTTTCTTCATTCACTTCAAAGAGCCAGCTGTAAGCGCTATTTTTTTTTTGCATAAATAAATGTTAGCAAAAGTTACTTTCAGTTTCAGTTATGTCTACACCCGCCTATGTCCACTGCCTGATTAGCGTTGAACAACAAACACAAAACAATGATTCATTCACTTCAAAGATCCGGCTGTTTTATTCTGGGCCGACACGTCACAAGGTCAAGTAAAATTTCTATAAGTTGTCCTTAAGTGTCTGGACAAAGAAACAAGTAAATATGCAAATAACTGCTAATTTTGGTTTTGGTTATGTCAACAACCGCTTCTGTTGACGCCAGCGGAATCCACTGTAGTTCCACTGCTGTCAATCAAAAGTGAGAAACTGTGTGCTTATCTATTGTTTATTGACGGGTAAATCCATGTTTCCTGACTGACATGCTTGAGCAATAATGAAAGTAAGTTTGTCACCTCTGAGTGTTTTGGATTTAAGGTTGATCCCAAACAAGGATCCGCGTGCTTCGTTCCTACACGGGTCTGGATCTCATCATTCCCGTCCTGTCACACAGTGTGTGAATGCGCGACACTGAACAGAGCGGCAAAACAGGACACACATCCCCAGCTCACATCCTCCTTTGACTCCACCTTCCTCTGTCAGAAGGAACAATAACCATGAAATGATAGCCGTTAGCTGTGCTTGGCATTTATTTTTAGATATACAGTATAGCTATGCCCTTTTATTTTTATGACCTGTGTTTTTCTGAACTGGTGTAGACACCACCGTTGTACACCAGGGGGTGCAAATGTCCTACATACAGCTGTCATAGTCTAATCCATTAGTAGTAGAGGCCTGTATTGGGGAGCAAGTGGCAGCTTTATGTTGGAGTGCAGTATGGAGGATCTGGTTGATCACGGTCTAATCTGTTCCCTGTAATCCACTTGTCCCAAAGCAGAGATTAAAACACAATCAACTACAAATTATAATCCATCACAGTACGGGATGATCAGGAGCGATGGAGAGAAGTGATGGTCAACCTAGCTTGTCTTTTTTGGTCTAACTGTAATTATGTTTTATTTAGATTTTAATGAATATTTCGGCCAAGGGACTCACTGAAATACTTGAAAGCATTGATTTGAAGCTTATTTTGCACTGAACAGGAAATCAGTTGTTATTGATAATAATTGTTGATGATTGATATTGAAGTAGGCTGCACGGTGGTTGAGTGGGTAGTGCGCATACCTCACAGCTAGGAGACCAGGGTTCAATTCCGCCAGGGGACTCACTGAAATACTTGGAAGTATTGTTTTGAAACTTATTTTGCACTAAACAGGAAATAAGTTGTTATTGATAATAATTGTTGATGGTTGATATTGAAGTAGGCTGCATGGCGGTCGAGTGGTTAGTGCGCAGACCTTACAGCTATGAGACCAGGGTTCAATTCCACCCTTGGCCAGGAGACTCACTGAAATACTTGGAAGCATTGATTTGAAGCTTATTTTGCACTGAACAGGAAGTCAGTTGTTATTGATAATAATTGTTAATGATTGATATTGAAGTAGGCTGCATGGCAGTCGAGTGGTTAGTGCGCAGACCTCACGGCTTGGAGACCAGGGTTCAATTCCACCCTCGGCCAACGGACTCACTGAAATACTTGGAAGCATTGATTTGAAGCTTATTTTGCACTGAACAGGAAGTCAGTTGTTATTGATAATAATTGTTGATGATTGGTATTGAAGTAGCCTGCATGACGGTCGAGTGGTTAGTGTGCATACCTCACAGCTAGGAGACCCGGGTTCAATTCCACCAGTGGAATCACTGAAATACTTGGAAGCATTGATTTGAAGCTTATTTTGCACTGAACAGGAAATCAGTTGTTATTGATAATAATTGTTGATGATTGATATAGAAGTAGGCTGCATGGTGGAAGAGTGGTTAGCGCGCAGACCTCACAGCTAGGAGACCAGGGTTCAATTCCACCCTCGGCCAGGAGACTCACTGAAATACTTGGAAGCATTTATTTGAAGCTTATTTTGCACTGAACAGGAAGTCAGTTGTTATTGATAATAATTGTTAATGATTGATATTGAAATAGGCTGCACGGCGGTCAAGTGGTTAGCGCGCAGACCTCACAGCTAGGAGACCAGGGTTCAATTCCACCCTGGCCAGAGGACTCACTGAAATGCTTGGAAGTATTGTTTTGAAACTAATTTTGCACTGAACAGGAAGTCAGTTGTTTTTGATAATAATTGTTGATGATTGATATTGAAGTAGGCTGCATGGCACGGCGGAGTGGTTAGCACACAGACCTCACAGCTAGGAGACCCAGGTTCAATCTCTGTGTTCTCCCTGTGTATGCGTCCCCTCTAAAGAGTGAAATTCATGCTTGTGTGCCTTGAAAGTGAAAGTTATGATTGTGTGATTGTGAGACTCATTCCAACGATGCTGATAGCTTCCAGTTTACAGTAGTGGTGTGTCGGTCCTGAAAGAACAGGTCAAAAGAACTAGGTCCCGGTAACCTACCACTACATAGTTCTTTTTTGTGAACAAGGTCACCGCCCCTAAAATACCTGTTCAGTTGCAAATGAACGAAATGAACGAAATGAACGAAATGAACGAAATGAACGAAATGAACGAAATGAACGAAATGAACGAAATGAACGAAATGAACGAAATGAACGAAATGAACGAAATGAACAGATCTTTTTACTGACTGAACCAAAATGATCCGGTTCACTGAAATGAACTGTTTTCCCCACCACTAGTTTACAGTAGCACTACTTTTCCTTAGGCTAACCTTGGAATGAACTGCAGATGTATTGTGTGTGTTTGACTGAAGCTATTTGACTGAAAACACACTGAGCTAATAGAGTGACTCTAAAAGGTGTCATAATAACATCTCACAGAGCCCATAATAAAAGTGGCATCACATCCTGCTATGATTTGATGACACGTTACCCATTGAAGCGGAGACGTGGTGGCAGAAACATGCAATGTAGTCTTTCCTGAACAAAAACATAAAGTCACCATGGGAGGTGCAAACATGATAAACAAATAACGCCAAGAAGCAGAATATGTCCAACAAACAGACTACAAAAGTCCCCGAAAAAGCAAAATCAATGAACTAGCGAATATCAGGAGCTTGCAAATTTGATGATCTGTATGCTGAATGTTTATTCGAGATAATTGGCTCCAAACCCAACAGTGATATACATGGATTTCTGCTAAGTAGTATATTTAAGTATAGCATACGACTCTCTATGACACCCCTGTACTCACCGTTACACTCGTACTAAGCAATATGGGAAACATAATACGACCTGTGCTTGCGTGTGTTGGTGTAAATGTGTTTTGGTACTAGAGGAATAGAATGGGAGGGTGGAGAGAAAGTGGCGTCTGGGGTTCAGAGTTGAGTTGTTGAGTTGTCGTAATCATGGGTTACGGTTATTCAAACCATCAATAAAAGCCTGTTGTTCAGGCGATCAAGTCTGGTGCTTTACCTGGGGGCCACTGGAGCTAGGGTCTGGGCGAGGCTGGCCCGCATCAGGTTTTCCAAAAAAAAACCAACAAAAAAACGCATTTATTAAAAACAGAAAAATGAATAAACTTTGCTTTGGTTCCGATTTTCTACAAGAAAAGCTCTGATAAAAGCCTGTTGTTCAGGCGATCAAGTCTGGTGCTTGTGTGTCTCAGTGAACATTACAGTAACAATACTGACAAATAGTGACCAATGTAGAATACTACATATTACCACAACGTCTTTGAATGCGTCATCTTAATGCCTTATATTTGTACTTTAGTTCAGGGGTCTCAAACTCAATTTACCTGGGGGCCACTGGAGCTAGGGTCTGGGCGAGGCTGGCCCGCATCAGGTTTTCCAAAAAAAAAAAAAACGCATTTATTAAAAACAGAAAAATGAATAAACTATGCTTTGGTTCCGATTTTCTACAAGAAAAGCTCTGATAAAACATTCCACTGTTCTCAAATATCTTCATTTTTATTTTTCTACACAAAATAAGATCAAGAATAAAGAAAATCAATCAATCAGTAATAAATAAATATAATAATAATAAAACGGCAAATAATTAAAAATTAAGAAACCACATATAGTTGCTGGGTAGACAAATTATTTTTTTCAGATTAAAATGAACAAATCATTATTAGAGCCCTGTAGACATTTATTTACAACATATTGCGCAACTGCAGGGTCTTGAGACACATGCTAACTTGCAAACTAGAGAGCTAGCGACATAAACGGTAGCCTTCAAGTTATTTCCTTTAAACTTAAATAGCCAAAAACTTACCACTTCCACACGGATAGGGAGGATAACAATTAACAGTTATTTAACCTTTAACATGAACATTAATCAAACGTAATAATTTTTTCTGGGTACATGATACCATACAGCATCCATATCAAACTTGCACGGGCCGCACTAACATTAAACTTGCATATCAAGGCGGGGCCTCAAACTAGTGTCCTGCGGGCCACATTTGGCCCGTGGGCCGCATGTTTGAGACCCCTGCTTTAGTTCATTTAGCCATGTTTATGCCCAATTTAGGGGATGATTTATTTTATATTTTTGAAGAACCGTGATAGAGTGCAGCCGCTGAATGGCGAGGGGATTATTGTATGGACAGCAGCCACACCAAGCAGAGGTACCTAAGGTATTGTTGCCAATTCTTTTGTACAATATCGGCTGATGATCAAACCATCATAACACACCAGATGGTGAGGGTTGAAGGTTGGTAATTTCTTTGGCAGCAAACAATGGCTGCTAAAATAGACATCAAGAAGCCAAAGTACCTGTTGCCAAAGACATCACAAAGACAAATAATTAGCAACAACAACACTGTCATACATTGAAGTAATTGCCGAGACATGAAGAAAGGATTAAATAAGATTTGATTCTTATTGAATCGTGGAAGTGTAATCATGTACCAAAAATTCCTGTGTATGAGTCGCACCCACTAAATTTGGAAAATTTGGATTTCATTAAAGCAAGCGGGGCGGCACGGCGGTCGAGTGGTTAGCGCGCAGACCTCAGCTAGGAGACCAGGGTTCAATTCCACTCTCGGCCATCTCTGTGTGAAGTTTGCATGTTCTCCCCATGCATGCGTGGGTTTTCTCTGGGTACTCCGGTTTCCTCCCACATCCCAAAAACATGCTAGGTTAATTAGCGACTCCAAATTGTCCATAGGTATGAAGGTGAGTGTGAATGGTTGTTTGTCTATATGTGCCCTGTGATTGGCTGGCGACCAGTCCAGGGTGTACCCCGCCTCTCGCCCGAAGACAGCTGGGATAGGCTCCAGCACCCCCGCGACACTCGTGAGGAAAAAGCAGTAGAAAATGAATGAATGAATGACTTAAAGCAAGCAGCTCTTTATTATTATTATATGTCCACCCAATGGAAACAGTCAACAACATTAAGCTCATCACACAGCAGCTTAACCCTCAAAACGTATACATAAGAACTATACAAACATGTACTAATAGGAGTTTGAAAAAAGCAATCCAATGCATTTCATTGGACAGAGCCCAAAGAGAGGCATTGCAGTGTTCTAATGAATGAGTTGCTCAGATGCAATGCATTATGGGAAAACTGTAAAAGTTTTTTTTCATTTCAAACTCATATCGGTACATGTTTGTATATATTGTTTATTCAAATATATTGTACATGTGTGTTTATGAGGTATAACATTTTAGTGTTAAGTTGCTGTGTGATGAGTTTAGTGTTGTTAATACAATGTTCTTAGCAAAATGACACCATGTAGTTATACTGTTATATACTATGATGTGTTTTCCAGTTGGTTGACAAGCTCATTGTGATTGCGCTCATAGCTACGGTTCAAAGTTTATACGTTTAATTTATGATAACTCGTCTGAAACAAATAAAACCATGACCGTATTGTCCCTGGACATCCATGAGAAGCGTGCACTCCACACTTTTTTTAATGTGTTTAGAGCATTGTGATAATCCCCCCTGGGTTTTTGTAAATCACTGAATCAGATTACCAGCTGGTACAAGATGAATTGGAATACATCCAGCGAGGGAATTTAGATGAAATGGCATTCGCACTGTTAACCTTTTAACAACTGTTAAAAGTTCACTTTATGAAAAAAAGGAAACAAAAAAGTAATACATTCCAAAAACATGCTAGGTTAATTAGCGACTCCAAATTGTCCATAGGAATGTGAGTGTGAATGGTTGTTTGTCTATATGTGCCCTGTGATTGGCTGCGGACCAGTCCAGGGTGTACCCCACCTTTCACCAAAGTCAGCTGGGATAGGCTGCAGCGTACCCCAGCAGACCCCCCTTATGAGGATAAGCAGTATAGAAAACAGATGGATTTATGAATGCGGAATCCCACTTAGCAGAAATTCACTTATCACGGTTAGCTCTAGAAGCAATTAAGCGTGATAAATGAGGGATTACTGGGTTAAATCCTCTTTTATTGTGTTTAATCCTAAATTGTACTTTTGTGGAAACGTGTGTATATTTGGACGAACCACATCTGTCATCATCCACCACACACTGTTGTACTGAATATATGTCCTATCCAATCGCCAACCTCAATAACGGTGCACATAAAACAACAAGTATCACATATGGAACACACAATATGACTGAAATATGTAGGTATAAAAAGAAAAAAAAATTGCAAAACTATAACCGCACATATAACCCGCAAGACATTCTGGGTAGCTTCCTGTTGGGGATTTTTTTTTACATTGAAAGAAAAACAAGTTTAATACAAAAAAGAAATATTTTTTAAATAGTTTATTTTTGTATTGATTTGCATGAATTACAATATTATTAGTAAAAAATGAATATATGAAAATGTGTTTTTAAAAATTTAATAAAAATAATTGAAAAAAATATTTGATGAATAAAATAATTTTTAAAAAGGGCACAACTGTATTGTAAAGGTAAAGATTTATATATATATATATATATATATATATATATATATATATATATATATACTATATATATATATATATAAAATAAATGTGTTTAAAAAAATATATATATATATTTGATAAAAAAAATAATAAAAAAGACACAACTGTATTGAAAAGGTATATATATATATATATATATATATATATATATATATATATATATATATATATAACACATTTATTATAATATTATATATTATATATTAATATATATATATATTATAATGTATAATATTATAATAAATGTGTTTTTAAAAATTATATAAAAATAATAAATATATATAAATATATTTGATAAATAAAATAATTAAAAAAGGAAAAGGTAAAGATGTATATATATATATGTATATATATATATGTATATATATATATATATATTATAATAAATATATAAAAGTTAAATATATATATAATTTATATAAATAAACACACATATGAACAATATTTTTTAAAAATTAAATAATAAAAACGAGCTGCAGAGGAAACAAAAAAAAAACAATGCACAAAATAAAAAACAGGGTGGAATAGCATAATGGGACAACATCCAACGTCTATTTAGATTTGTGTCCCTCAATCCAGACTTAGCTGCTTGAAGGGATGCATCAATACCTTATAAAGTCACCACAGGCAATCTAGCATCTGTTCATGAATGCAGGCATGAATGGAGATGACCCAGTAGCTCATGAATGAATGTGAATTGCAGAATCAAATACTTCCACATGAGCACATAGACATACACCAACACATACATAGACTCACATCTGTGAGTGCCAGATATGGCCAGATGGTGTAATCCTTTCCTTTTCCCCATGTTTCATATTTTCCCCCTCCTGTGTGGGGATTATGCAGGCATCCAATCGGATTTTTCGGCCTGTTCCCAGGCTATGATGTGATATGAATGACAGGCGGGTTTGTGAGTGGAGCGGACACACTGGACATTGTCGTGTAGACTGGAAGTTTCCCACACTGACGGAATTGCTGCGGTTATTATTTGTGGACTGTGGTTACTTTAACGGTGATATCCAGAGACAGGTAGGCAGAAATATATGTCTAATGTCTTCTAATGATTGCTACATATGCAGTTAATATTCCTGTTACCAAACCCAGCCAATACCTTTAGTAATAGTCAATAAAACTCAATTTGCATTGACTTCTTCCCACTTCCTACTTCACAGTTTAGACGCTATATATAAAATTCACTTTGTTGCGTTGAAGGACAGCCAAAAAAAGTGCAAAATCCAAGATATAAATACATATACATTGTAAAAATTGTGATCTTTTTCCATAGTGCTGCTGTACATTTTACCAGTATTATAACATAATTATAAATGATTACTGACCTACGGTGAATGAGATGAGTGGACATACTTGTTATATGGTGGAATACAAAGACCCACTTAACGAAGTCCAAAGCATAGCCACTGCAGCCCAACCCCATTTTTTGGCCTTTGGCATATTGTAAAAATAAAATAAATTTATTAATTTATTATTAACAAAACCCAACCCTTTCAGAAGCGGCCATTTTAGATTATTTTGACTGATTTTTCAAAGCACACAAAGTTGTGTTCTGTGGCTATATAATTTGAAAACTACCAAAAGAAAGAGTAGATACTTTTAAAATGTATATTTATTTATTTAAAGCATGATATCAAAAACAAGAATATTGTTCATTTCGATATAGACTGGATATCATGTTTCAAGATGGCACAACTAGCAAGCTAGTTAAGGTAGCTCTGTGTCTCCTACTACCTTTTTAATGTTTAATAGTGTTTTATTTATTACTTCCTTATTGTTTTTGTACCGTATTGACCCCTTAAGTAAGTGTACAGCTATGGATGTCCATCTTATTATGTTTGTAGCTTCCTGTTAGCGCCATTGTTGACACTCGGGAGCAGATGTTAGCACTTGTTAGCATCCCTGTGCTACGCCGAACGATTGGGTTTTGCAATGTAAATATGGAGGTGGAGTTAACATGCATAACGGGAGTGAACAGCGAAAAAAGACGGTATAAAGGTGGCTGTATATAGACGGCATCAACCGTGTTTACCATTTGTTGTCATGGGGAACGTTAAGTGGAAGTGCTAACAATGCTAACATGGCTACCGTGAGTGCACCACTATTGC
>NC_136361.1:7817500-7837500 GCF_037039965.1 Doryrhamphus excisus
ACTCGCCGTATGTTCTTACTCACAATGTGTTTGAGAGTGAATAAAGTGTATTTTTGAACAATGGTTGTGTGTGCCAAGCAATAAAGCACATCACACTAAATGTGTTCCATAAGTGCTAAAACCCTAACCCTTAACCTAACCCTAACTGTAATCCTAACCCTAACCCTAACCCTAACCCTAACCCTAACCCTAACCCTAACCCTAACCCTAACCCTAATCCTAACCTTAACCCTAACCCTAACCCTTCTTCTCTGAGCGAGTGGAGTGCTTTTTTGGACGTGGCACACATGTGCCATATATGGAGAAGTATTTTACCACAAAGCCTAAAGGTTGCTTGAAATACATTATCACAGCGAGTGAAACAGTTTTTCCTCATTTTTGCCTTACCTCCACAGCAGTGCTTCTCAGCGACATGAAACTGTAGCACATAGAATGGGATGCGAAGCTGCGTCAGGCACACTTGCAATGAGCCTCCTGAGACCTTCCGCTGGCTCACAATGACTCGCCGTATGTTCTTTCTCACAATGTGTTTGAGAGTGAATAAAGTGCATTTCGAACAATGGTTGTGTGTGCCAAGCAATAAAGCACATCACACAAAATGTGTTCCATAAGTGCTAAAACCCTAACCCTAACCCTAACCCTAACCCTAACCCTAACCCTAACCCTAACCCTAAACCTAACCCTAAACCTAATCCTAACTCTAACCTTAACCCTAACCCTAACCCTTATTCTCTGAGCGAGTGGAGTGCTTTTTTGGACGTGGCACACATGTGCCATATATGGAGAAGATTTTTACCACAAAACCTAAAGGTTGCTCTAAATGCATTATCACAGCGAGTGAAACACTTTTTCTCATTTTTGCCTTAACTCCACAGCAGTGCGTCTCAGCGACATGAAACTGTAGCACATAGAATGGGATGCGAAGCTGCGTCAGGCACACTTGCAATGAGCCTCCTGGCACCTTCCGCTGGCTCACAGTGACTCGCCGTATGTTCTTGCTCACAATGTGTTTGAGAGTGAATAAAGTGCCTTTCGAACAATGGTTGTGTGTACCAAGCAAATAAGCACATCACACTAAATGTGTTCCATAAGTGCCAAAACGCTCTTCTCTCAGCGAGTAAAGTGATTTTTTGGACGTGGCACACATGTGCCATAAATGAAGAGTTTTACCACAAAACCTAAAGGTTGCTTGAAATGCATTATCACAGCGAGTGAAACACTTTTTCCTCATTTTTGCTCTAACTCCACAGCAGTGCTTCTCAGCCACATGAAACTGTAGCACATAGAATGGGATGCGAAGCTGCATCAGGCATACTTGGAATGAGCCTCCTGGGACCTTCCGCTGGCTCACAATGACTCGCCGTATGTTCTTTCTCACAATGTGTTTGAGAGTGAATAAAGTACATTTTCGCACAATGGTTGTGTGTGCCAAGCAATAAAGCACATCACACTAAATGTGTTCCATAAGTGCCAAAACGCTCTTCCCTCAGCCAGTGGAGTGATTTTTTGGACGTGGCACACATGTGCCATAAATGGAGAAGAGTTTTACCACAAAACCTAAAGGTTGCTTGAAATGCATTATCACAGCGAGTGAAACACTTTTTCTCATTTTTGCCTTAACTCCACAGCAGTGCTTCTCAGCCACTTGAAACTGTAGCATATAGAATGGGATGCGAAGCTGCGTCAGGCACACTTGGAATGAGCCTCCTGGGACTATCCGCTGGATCACAATGACTCGTCATATGTTCTTGTTCACAATGTGTTTGAGAGTGAATAAAGTGCATTTTCGAACAATGGTTGTGTGTGCCAAGCAATAAAGCACATCACACTAAATGTGTTCCATAAGTGCTAAAACCCTAACCCTTAACCTAACCCTAACTGTAACCCTAACTGTAACCCTAACTGTAACCCTAACCCTAACCCTAACACTAACCCTAACCCTAACCCTAACCCTAACCCTAACCCTAACCCTAACCCTAACCCTAACCCTAATCCTATCTCTAACCCTAACCCTAACCCTAACCCTTATTCTCGCGAGTGGAGTGCTTTATTGGACGTGGAACACATGTGCCATAAATGGAGAAGATTTTTACCACAAAGCCTAAAGGTTGCTTGAATTGCATTATCACGGCGAGTGAAACACTTTTTCTCATTTTTGCCTTAACTCCACAGCAGTGCTTCTCAGCGACATGAAACTTTAGCACATAGAATGGGATGCGAAGCTGCGTCAGGTGCCTCCTGGCACCTTCCGCTGGCTCACAATGACTCGCCGTATGTTCTTACTCACAATGTGTTTGAGAGTGAATAAAGTGTATTTTTGAACAATGGTTGTGTGTGCCAAGCAATAAAGCACATCACACTAAATGTGTTCCATAAGTGCTAAAACCCTAACCCTTAACCTAACCCTAACTGTAATCCTAACCCTAACCCTAACCCTAACCCTAACCCTAACCCTAACCCTAACCCTAACCCTAATCCTAACCTTAACCCGAACCCTAACCCTTCTTCTCTGAGCGAGTGGAGTGCTTTTTTGGACGTGGCACACATGTGCCATATATGGAGAAGTATTTTACCACAAAGCCTAAAGGTTGCTTGAAATACATTATCACAGCGAGTGAAACAGTTTTTCCTCATTTTTGCCTTACCTCCACAGCAGTGCTTCTCAGCGACATGAAACTGTAGCACATAGAATGGGATGCGAAGCTGCGTCAGGCACACTTGCAATGAGCCTCCTGAGACCTTCCGCTGGCTCACAATGACTCGCCGTATGTTCTTTCTCACAATGTGTTTGAGAGTGAATAAAGTGCATTTCGAACAATGGTTGTGTGTGCCAAGCAATAAAGCACATCACACAAAATGTGTTCCATAAGTGCTAAAACCCTAACCCTAACCCTAACCCTAACCCTAACCCTAAACCTAACCCTAAACCTAATCCTAACTCTAACCTTAACCCTAACCCTAACCCTTATTCTCTGAGCGAGTGGAGTGCTTTTTTGGACGTGGCACACATGTGCCATATATGGAGAAGATTTTTACCACAAAACCTAAAGGTTGCTCTAAATGCATTATCACAGCGAGTGAAACACTTTTTCTCATTTTTGCCTTAACTCCACAGCAGTGCGTCTCAGCGACATGAAACTGTAGCACATAGAATGGGATGCGAAGCTGCGTCAGGCACACTTGCAATGAGCCTCCTGGCACCTTCCGCTGGCTCACAGTGACTCGCCGTATGTTCTTGCTCACAATGTGTTTGAGAGTGAATAAAGTGCATTTTTGAACAATGGTTGTGTGTGCCAAGAAATAAAGCACATCACACTAAATGTGTTCCATAAGTGCCAAAACGCTCTTCTCTCAGCGAGTAAAGTGATTTTTTGGACGTGGCACACATGTGCCATAAATGAAGAGTTTTACCACAAAACCTAAAGGTTGCTTGAAATGCATTATCACAGCGAGTGAAACACTTTTTCCTCATTTTTGCTCTAACTCCACAGCAGTGCTTCTCAGCCACATGAAACTGTAGCACATAGAATGGGATGCGAAGCTGCATCAGGCATACTTGGAATGAGCCTCCTGGGACCTTCCGCTGGCTCACAATGACTCGCCGTATGTTCTTTCTCACAATGTGTTTGAGAGTGAATAAAGTACATTTTCGCACAATGGTTGTGTGTGCCAAGCAATAAAGCACATCACAGTAAATGTGTTCCATAAGTGCCAAAACGCTCTTCCCTCAGCCAGTGGAGTGATTTTTTGGACGTGGCACACATGTGCCATAAATGGAGAAGAGTTTTACCACAAAACCTAAAGGTTGCTTGAAATGCATTATCACAGCGAGTGAAACACTTTTTCTCATTTTTGCCTTAACTCCACAGCAGTGCTTCTCAGCCACTTGAAACTGTAGCATATAGAATGGGATGCGAAGCTGCGTCAGGCACACTTGGAATGAGCCTCCTGGGACTATCCGCTGGATCACAATGACTCGTCATTTGTTCTTGTTCACAATGTGTTTGAGAGTGAATAAAGTGCATTTTCGAACAATGGTTGTGTGTGCCAAGCAATAAAGCACATCACACTAAATGTGTTCCATAAGTGCTAAAACCCTAACCCTTAACCTAACCCTAACTGTAACCCTAACTGTAACCCTAACTGTAACCCTAACTGTAACCCTAACCCTAACCCTAACACTAACCCTAACCCTAACCCTAACCCTAACCCTAACCCTAACCCTAACCCTAACCCTAACCCTAATCCTATCTCTAACCCTAACCCTAACCCTAACCCTTATTCTCGCGAGTGGAGTGCTTTATTGGACGTGGAACACATGTGCCATAAATGGAGAAGATTTTTACCACAAAGCCTAAAGGTTGCTTGAATTGCATTATCACGGCGAGTGAAACACTTTTTCTCATTTTTGCCTTAACTCCACAGCAGTGCTTCTCAGCGACATGAAACTTTAGCACATAGAATGGGATGCGAAGCTGCGTCAGGCACACTTGCAATGAGCCTCCTGGCACCTTCCGCTGGCTCACAATGACTCGCCGTATGTTCTTACTCACAATGTGTTTGAGAGTGAATAAAGTGTATTTTCGCACAATGGTTGTGTGTGCCAAGCAATAAAGCACATCACACTAAATGTGTTCCATAAGTGCTAAAACCCTAACCCTTAACCTAACCCTAACTGTAATCCTAACCCTAACCCTAACCCTAACCCTAACCCTAACCCTAACCCTAACCCTAACCCTAACCCTAACCCTAATCCTAACCTTAACCCTAACCCTAACCCTTCTTCTCTGAGCGAGTGGAGTGCTTTTTTGGACGTGGCACACATGTACCATATATGGAGAAGTATTTTACCACAAAGCCTAAAGGTTGCTTGAAATACATTATCACAGCGAGTGAAACAGTTTTTCCTCATTTTTGCCTTACCTCCACAGCAGTGCTTCTCAGCGACATGAAACTGTAGCACATAGAATGGGATGCGAAGCTGCGTCAGGCACACTTGCAATGAGCCTCCTGAGACCTTCCGCTGGCTCACAATGACTCGCCGTATGTTCTTTCTCACAATGTGTTTGAGAGTGAATAAAGTGCATTTCGAACAATGGTTGTGTGTGCCAAGCAATAAAGCACATCACACAAAATGTGTTCCATAAGTGCTAAAACCCTAACCCTAACCCTAACCCTAACCCTAACCCTAACCCTAACCCTAAACCTAACCCTAAACCTAATCCTAACTCTAACCTTAACCCTAACCCTAACCCTTATTCTCTGAGCGAGTGGAGTGCTTTTTTGGACGTGGCACACATGTGCCATATATGGAGAAGATTTTTACCACAAAACCTAAAGGTTGCTCTAAATGCATTATCACAGCGAGTGAAACACTTTTTCTCATTTTTGCCTTAACTCCACAGCAGTGCGTCTCAGCGACATGAAACTGTAGCACATAGAATGGGATACGAAGCTGCGTCAGGCACACTTGCAATGAGCCTCCTGGCACCTTCCGCTGGCTCACAGTGACTCGCCGTATGTTCTTGCTCACAATGTGTTTGAGAGTGAATAAAGTGCCTTTCGAACAATGGTTGTGTGTACCAAGCAAATAAGCACATCACACTAAATGTGTTCCATAAGTGCCAAAACGCTCTTCTCTCAGCGAGTAAAGTGATTTTTTGCTGAAGAGTTTTACCACAATGAAGAGTTTTACCACAAAACCTAAAGGTTGCTTGAAATGCATTATCACAGCAAGTGAAACACTTTTTCCTCATTTTTGCTCTAACTCCACAGAAGTGCTTCTCAGCCACATGAAATTGTAGCAGATAGAATGAAATGCGAAGCTGTGTCAGGCACACTTGGAATGAGCCTCCTGGGACTTTCCGCTGGATCACAATGACTCGCCATTTGTTCTTGTTCACAATGTGTTTGAGAGTGAATAAAGTGCATTTTCGAACAATGGTTGTGTGTGCCAAGCAATAAAGCACATCACACTAAATGTGTTCCATAAGTGCCAAAACGTTCTTCTCTCAGCGAGTGGAGTGCTTTATTGGACGTGGAACACATGTGCCATAAATGGAGAAGATTTTTACCACAAAGCCTAAAGGTTGCTTGAATTGCATTATCACGGCGAGTGAAACACTTTTTCTCATTTTTGCCTTAACTCCACAGCAGTGCTTCTCAGCGACATGAAACTTTAGCACATACAATGGGATGCGAAGCTGCGTCAGGCACACTTGCAATGAGCCTCCTGGCACCTTCCGCTGGATCACAATGACTCGTCATATGTTCTTGTTCACAATGTGTTTGAGAGTGAATAAAGTGCATTTTCGAACAATGGTTGTGTGTGCCAAGCAATAAAGCACATCACACTAAATGTGTTCCATAAGTGCTAAAACCCTAACCCTTAACCTAACCCTAACTGTAACCCTAACTGTAACCCTAACTGTAACCCTAACTGTAACCCTAAACCCTAACCCTAACCCTAACCCTAACCCTAACCCTAACCCTAACCCTAACCCTAACCCTAACCCTAACCCTAATCCTATCTCTAACCCTAACCCTAACCCTAACCCTAACCCTTATTCTCTGAGCGAGTGGAGTGCTTTTTTGGACGTGGCACACATGTGCCATATATGGAGAAGATTTTTACCACAAAACCTAAAGGTTGCTTGAAATGCATTATCACAGCGAGTGAAACACTTTTTCTCATTTTTGCCTTAACTCCACAGCAGTGCTTCTCAGCGACATGAAACTGTAGCACATAGAATGGGATGCGAAGCTGCGTCAGGCACACTTGCAATGAGCCTCCTGGCACCTTCCGCTGGCTCACAATGACTCGCCGTATGTTCTTTCTCACAATGTGTTTGAGAGTGAATAAAGTGTTTTTCGAACAATGGTTGTGTGTACCAAGCAATAAAGCACATCACACTAAATGTGTTCCATAAGTGCCAAAACGCTCTTCTCTCAGCGAGTAAAGTGATTTTTTAGACGTGGCACACATGTGCCATAAATGAAGAGTTTTACCACAAAACCTAAAGGTTGCTTGAAATGCATTATCACAGCAAGTGAAACACTTTTTCCTCATTTTTGCTCTAACTCCACAGCAGTGCTTCTCAGCCACATGAAACTGTAGCACATAGAATGGGATGCGAAGCTGCATCAGGCATACTTGGAATGAGCCTCCTGGGACCTTCCGCTGGCTCACAATGACTCGCCGTATGTTCTTTCTCACAATGTGTTTGAGAGTGAATAAAGTACATTTTCGCACAATGGTTGTGTGTGCCAAGCAATAAAGCACATCACACTAAATGTGTTCCATAAGTGCCAAAACGCTCTTCTCTCAGCGAGTGGAGTGATTTTTTGGACGTGGCACACATGTGCCATAAATGGAGAAGAGTTTTACCACAAAACCTAAAGGTTGCTTGAAATGCATTATCACAGCGAGTGAAACACTTTTTCTCATTTTTGCCTTAACTCCACAGCAGTGCTTCTCAGCCACTTGAAACTGTAGCATATAGAATGGGATGCGAAGCTGCGTCAGGCACACTTGGAATGAGCCTCCTGGGACTTTCCGCTGGATCACAATGACTCGTCATATGTTCTTGTTCACAATGTGTTTGAGAGTGAATAAAGTGCATTTTCGAACAATGGTTGTGTGTGCCAAGCAATAAAGCACATCACACTAAATGTGTTCCATAAGTGCTAAAACCCTAACCCTTAACCTAACCCTAACTGTAACCCTAACCCTAACCCCAACCCTAACCTTAACCCTAACCCTAATCCTAACCCTAACCCTAACCCTAACCCTAACCCTAACCCTAACCCTAACCCTAACCCTAACCCTAACCCTAACTCTTCTTCTCTGAGCGAGTGGAGTGCTTTTTTGGACGTGGCACACATGTGCCATAAATGGAGAAGATTTTTACCACAAAGCCTAAAGGTTGCTTGAAATACATTATCACAGCGAGTGAAACACTTTTTCCTCATTTTTGCCTTACCTCCACAGCAGTGCTTCTCAGCGACATGAAACTGTAGCACATAGAATGGGATGCGAAGCTGCGTCAGGCACACTTGCAATGAGCCTCCTGAGACCTTCCGCTGGCTCACAATGACTCGCCGTATGTTCTTTCTCACAATGTGTTTGAGAGTGAATAAAGTGCATTTCGAACAATGGTTGTGTGTGCCAAGCAATAAAGCACATCACACTAAATGTGTTCCATAAGTGCTAAAACCCTAACCCTTAACCTAACCCTAACTGTAATCCTAACCCTAACTGTAATCCTAACCCTAACCCTAACCCTAACCCTAACCCTAACCCTAACCCTAACCCTAACCCTAACCCTAACCCTAACCCTAATCCTAACCTTAACCCTAACCCTAACCCTTCTTCTCTGAGCGAGTGGAGTGCTCTTTTGGACGTGGCACACATGTGCCATATATGGAGAAGTATTTTACCACAAAGCCTAAAGGTTGCTTGAAATACATTATCACAGCGAGTGAAACACTTTTTCCTCATTTTTGCCTTACCTCCACAGCAGTGCTTCTCAGCGACATGAAACTGTAGCACATAGAATGGGATGCGAAGCTGCGTCAGGCACACTTGCAATGAGCCTACTGAGACCTTCCGCTGGCTCACAATGACTCGCCGTATGTTCTTTCTCACAATGTGTTTGAGAGTGAATAAAGTGCATTTCGAACAATGGTTGTGTGTGCCAAGCAATAAAGCCCATCACACTAAATGTGTTCCATAAGTGCTAAAACCCTAACCCTAACCCTAACCCCAACCCTAACCCTAACTCTAACCCTAACCCTAATCCTAACTCTAACCCTAACCCTAACCCTAACCCTTATTCTCTGAGCGAGTGGAGTGCTTTTTTGGACGTGGCACACATGTGCCATATATGGAGAAGATTTTTACCACAAAGCCTAAAAGTTGCTTGAAATGCATTATCACAGCGAGTGAAGCACTTTTTCCTCATTTTTGCTCTAACTCCACAGAAGTGCTTCTCAGCCACAAGAAATTGTAGCACATAGAATGGGATGCGAAGCTGCGTCAGGCATACTTGGAATGAGCCTCCTGAGACCTTCCGCTGGCTCACAATGACTCGCCGTATGTTCTTTCACACAATGTGTTTGAGAGTGAATAAAGTGCAATTCGAACAATGGTTGTGTGTGCCAAGCAATAAAGCACATCACACTAAATGTGTTCCATAAGTGCCAAAACGCTCTTCTCTCAGCGAGTAAAGTGATTTTTTGGACGTGGCACACATGTGCCATAAATGAAGAGTTTTACCACCAAACTTTAAGGTTTCTTGAAATGCATTATCACAGCGAGTGAAGCACTTTTTCCTCATTTTTGCTCTAACTCCACAGAAGTGCTTCTCAGCCACAAGAAATTGTAGCAGATAGAATGGGATGC
Organism: Doryrhamphus excisus; assembly: GCF_037039965.1. NCBI lineage: Eukaryota > Metazoa > Chordata > Actinopteri > Syngnathiformes > Syngnathidae > Doryrhamphus > Doryrhamphus excisus. The sequence goes on from NC_136361.1 coordinate 7,826,904, forward strand.
GAAGCTGTGTCAGGCACACTTGGAATGAGCCTCCTGGGACTTTCCGCTGGATCACAATGACTCGCCATTTGTTCTTGTTCACAATGTGTTTGAGAGTGAATAAAGGGCATTTTCGAACAATGGTTGTGTGTGCCAAGCAATAAAGCACATCACACTAAATGTGTTCCATAAGTGCTAAAACCCTAACCCTTAACCTAACCCTAACTGTAACCCTAACCCTAACCCCAACCATAACTGTAACCATAACTGTAACCCTAACTGTAACCCTAACCCTAACCCTAATCCTAATCCTATCTCTAACCCTAACCCTAACCCTAACCCTTATTCTCTGAGCGAGTGGAGTGCTTTTTTGGACGTGGCACACATGTGCCATATATGGAGAAGATTTTTACCACAAAACCTAAAGGTTGCTTGAAATGCATTATCACAGCGAGTGAAACACTTTTTCTCATTTTTGCCTTAACTCCACAGCAGTGCTTCTCAGCGACATGAAACTGTAGCACATAGAATGGGATGCGAAGCTGCGTCAGGCACACTTGCAATGAGCCTCCTGGCACCTTCCGCCGGCTCACAATAACTCGCCGTATGTTCTTTCTCACAATGTGTTTGAGAACAATGGTTGTGTGTGCCAAGCAATGAAGCACATCACACTAAATATGTTCCATAAGTGCCAAAACGCTCTTCTCTCAGCGAGTGGAGTGATTTTTTGGACGTGGCACACATGTGCCATTAATGGAGAAGATTTTTTACCACAAAGCCTAAAGGTTGCTTGAAATACATTATCACAGCGAGTGAAACACTTTTTCCTCATTTTTGCCTTACCTCCACAGCAGTGCTTCTCAGCGACATGAAACTGTAGCACATAGAATGGGATGCGAAGCTGCGTCAGGCACACTTGCAATGAGCCTCCTGAGACCTTCCGCTGGCTCACAATGACTCGCCGTATGTTCTTTCTCACAATGTGTTTGAGAGTGAATAAAGTGCATTTCGAACAATGGTTGTGTGTGCCAAGAAATAAAGCACATCACACTAAATGTGTTCCATAAGTGCTAAAACCCTAACCCTTAACCTAACCCTAACTGTAACCCTAACCCTAACCCTAACCCTAACCCTAACCCTAACCCTAATCCTAACTCTAACCTTAACCCTAACCCTAACCCTTATTCTCTGAGCGAGTGGAGTGCTTTTTTGGACGTGGCACACATGTGCCATATATGGAGAAGATTTTTACCACAAAGCCTAAAAGTTGCTTGAAATGCATTATCACAGCGAGTGAAACACTTTTTCTCATTTTTGCCTTAACTCCACAGCAGTGCTTCTCAGCGACATGAAACTGTAGCACATAGAATGGGATGCGAAGCTGCGTCAGGCACACTTGCAATGAGCCTCCTGGCACCTTCCGCCGGCTCACAATAACTCGCCGTATGTTCTTTCTCACAATGTGTTTGAGAGTGAATAAAGTGCCTTTCGAACAATGGTTGTGTGTACCAAGCAATAAAGCACATCACACTAAATGTGTTCCATAAGTGCAAAAACGCTCTTCTCTCAGCGAGTAAAGTGATTTTTTGGACGTGGCACACATGTGCCATAAATGAAGAGTTTTACCACAAAACCTAAAGGTTGCTTGAAATGCATTATCACAGCGAGTGAAACACTTTTTCCTCATTTTTTCTCTAACTCCACAGCAGTGCTTCTCAGCCACATGAAACTGTAGCACATAGAATGGGATGCGAAGCTGCATCAGGCATACTTGGAATGAGCCTCCTGCGACCTTCCGCTGGCTCACAATGACTCGCCGTATGTTCTTTCTCACAATGTGTTTGAGAGTGAATAAAGTACATTTTCGCACAATGGTTGTGTGTGCCAAGCAATAAAGCACATCACACTAAATGTGTTCCATAAGTGCCAAAACGCTCTTCTCTCAGCGAGTGGAGTGATTTTTTGGACGTGGCACACATGTGCCATTAATGGAGAAGATTTTTACCACAAAGCCTAAAGGTTGCTTGAAATACATTATCACAGCGAGTGAAACACTTTTTCCTCATTTTTGCCTTACCTCCACAGCAGTGCTTCTCAGCGACATGAAACTGTAGCACATAGAATGGGATGCGAAGCTGCGTCAGGCACACTTGCAATGAGCCTCCTGAGACCTTCCGCTGGCTCACAATGACTCGCCGTATGTTCTTTCTCACAATGTGTTTGAGAGTGAATAAAGTGCATTTCGAACAATGGTTGTGTGTGCCAAGAAATAAAGCACATCACACTTAATGTGTTCCATAAGTGCTAAACACCTAACCCTTAACCTAACCCTAACTGTAACCCTAACCCTAACCCTAACCCTAACCCTAATCCTAACTCTAACCTTAACCCTAACCCTAACCCTTATTCTCTGAGCGAGTGGAGTGCTTTTTTGGACGTGGCACACATGTGCCATATATGGAGAAGATTTTTACCACAAAGCCTAAAAGTTGCTTGAAATGCATTATCACAGCGAGTGAAACACTTTTTCTCATTTTTGCCTTAACTCCACAGCAGTGCTTCTCAGCCACTTGAAACTGTAGCACATAGATGGGATGCGAAGCTGCGTCAGGCACACTTTGAATGAGCCTCCTGGGACTTTCCGCTGGATCACAATGACTCGTCGTATGTTCTTGTTCACAATGTGTTTGAGAGTGAATAAAGTGCATTTTCGAACAATGGTTGTGTGTGCCAAGCAATAAAGCACATCACACTAAATGTGTTCCATAAGTGCTAAAACCCTAACCCTTAACCTAACCCTAACTGTAACCCTAACCCTAACCCCAACCCTAACTGTAACCATAACTGTAACCCTAACTGTAACCCTAACCCTAACCCTAACCCTAACCCTAACCCTAACCCTAACCCTAACCCTAACCCTAACCCTAATCCTATCTCTAACCCTAACCCTAACCCTAACCCTTATTCTCTGAGCGAGTGGAGTGCTTTTTTGGACGTGGCACACATGTGCCATATATGGAGAAGATTTTTACCACAAAACCTAAAGGTTGCTTGAAATGCATTATCACAGCGAGTGAAACACTTTTTCTCATTTTTGCCTTAACTCCACAGCAGTGCTTCTCAGCGACATGAAACTGTAGCACATAGAATGGGATGCGAAGCTGCGTCAGGCACACTTGGAATGAGCCTCCTGGCACCTTCCGCCGGCTCACAATAACTCGCCGTATGTTCTTTCTCACAATGTGTTTGAGAACAATGGTTGTGTGTGCCAAGCAATAAAGCACATCACACTAAATATGTTCCATAAGTGCCAAAACGCTCTTCTCTCAGCGAGTGGAGTGATTTTTTGGACGTGGCACACATGTGCCATTAATGGAGAAGATTTTTTACCACAAAGCCTAAAGGTTGCTTGAAATACATTATCACAGCGAGTGAAACACTTTTTCCTCATTTTTGCCTTACCTCCACAGCAGTGCTTCTCAGCGACATGAAACTGTAGCACATAGAATGGGATGCGAAGCTGCGTCAGGCACACTTGCAATGAGCCTCCTGAGACCTTCCGCTGGCTCACAATGACTCGCCGTATGTTCTTTCTCACAATGTGTTTGAGAGTGAATAAAGTGCATTTCGAACAATGGTTGTGTGTGCCAAGAAATAAAGCACATCACACTAAATGTGTTCCATAAGTGCTAAAACCCTAACCCTTAACCTAACCCTAACTGTAACCCTAACCCTAACCCTAACCCTAACCCTAACCCTAACCCTAATCCTAACTCTAACCTTAACCCTAACCCTAACCCTTATTCTCTGAGCGAGTGGAGTGCTTTTTTGGACGTGGCACACATGTGCCATATATGGAGAAGATTTTTACCACAAAGCCTAAAAGTTGCTTGAAATGCATTATCACAGCGAGTGAAACACTTTTTCTCATTTTTGCCTTAACTCCACAGCAGTGCTTCTCAGCGACATGAAACTGTAGCACATAGAATGGGATGCGAAGCTGCGTCAGGCACACTTGCAATGAGCCTCCTGGCACCTTCCGCCGGCTCACAATAACTCGCCGTATGTTCTTTCTCACAATGTGTTTGAGAGTGAATAAAGTGCCTTTCGAACAATGGTTGTGTGTACCAAGCAATAAAGCACATCACACTAAATGTGTTCCATAAGTGCAAAAACGCTCTTCTCTCAGCGAGTAAAGTGATTTTTTGGACGTGGCACACATGTGCCATAAATGAAGAGTTTTACCACAAAACCTAAAGGTTGCTTGAAATGCATTATCACAGCGAGTGAAACACTTTTTCCTCATTTTTTCTCTAACTCCACAGCAGTGCTTCTCAGCCACATGAAACTGTAGCACATAGAATGGGATGCGAAGCTGCATCAGGCATACTTGGAATGAGCCTCCTGCGACCTTCCGCTGGCTCACAATGACTCGCCGTATGTTCTTTCTCACAATGTGTTTGAGAGTGAATAAAGTACATTTTCGCACAATGGTTGTGTGTGCCAAGCAATAAAGCACATCACACTAAATGTGTTCCATAAGTGCCAAAACGCTCTTCTCTCAGCGAGTGGAGTGATTTTTTGGACGTGGCACACATGTGCCATTAATGGAGAAGATTTTTACCACAAAGCCTAAAGGTTGCTTGAAATACATTATCACAGCGAGTGAAACACTTTTTCCTCATTTTTGCCTTACCTCCACAGCAGTGCTTCTCAGCGACATGAAACTGTAGCACATAGAATGGGATGCGAAGCTGCGTCAGGCACACTTGCAATGAGCCTCCTGAGACCTTCCGCTGGCTCACAATGACTCGCCGTATGTTCTTTCTCACAATGTGTTTGAGAGTGAATAAAGTGCATTTCGAACAATGGTTGTGTGTGCCAAGAAATAAAGCACATCACACTTAATGTGTTCCATAAGTGCTAAACACCTAACCCTTAACCTAACCCTAACTGTAACCCTAACCCTAACCCTAACCCTAACCCTAACCCTAATCCTAACTCTAACCTTAACCCTAACCCTAACCCTTATTCTCTGAGCGAGTGGAGTGCTTTTTTGGACGTGGCACACATGTGCCATATATGGAGAAGATTTTTACCACAAAGCCTAAAAGTTGCTTGAAATGCATTATCACAGCGAGTGAAACACTTTTTCTCATTTTTGCCTTAACTCCACAGCAGTGCTTCTCAGCCACTTGAAACTGTAGCACATAGATGGGATGCGAAGCTGCGTCAGGCACACTTTGAATGAGCCTCCTGGGACTTTCCGCTGGATCACAATGACTCGTCGTATGTTCTTGTTCACAATGTGTTTGAGAGTGAATAAAGTGCATTTTCGAACAATGGTTGTGTGTGCCAAGCAATAAAGCACATCACACTAAATGTGTTCCATAAGTGCTAAAACCCTAACCCTTAACCTAACCCTAACTGTAACCCTAACCCTAACCCCAACCCTAACTGTAACCATAACTGTAACCCTAACTGTAACCCTAACCCTAACCCTAACCCTAACCCTAACCCTAACCCTAACCCTAACCCTAACCCTAACCCTAATCCTATCTCTAACCCTAACCCTAACCCTAACCCTTATTCTCTGAGCGAGTGGAGTGCTTTTTTGGACGTGGCACACATGTGCCATATATGGAGAAGATTTTTACCACAAAACCTAAAGGTTGCTTGAAATGCATTATCACAGCGAGTGAAACACTTTTTCTCATTTTTGCCTTAACTCCACAGCAGTGCTTCTCAGCGACATGAAACTGTAGCACATAGAATGGGATGCGAAGCTGCGTCAGGCACACTTGCAATGAGCCTCCTGGCACCTTCCGCCGGCTCACAATAACTCGCCGTATGTTCTTTCTCACAATGTGTTTGAGAGTGAATAAAGTGCCTTTCGAACAATGGTTGTGTGTACCAAGCAATAAAGCACATCACACTAAATGTGTTCCATAAGTGCAAAAACGCTCTTCTCTCAGCGAGTAAAGTGATTTTTTGGACGTGGCACACATGTGCCATAAATGAAGAGTTTTACCACAAAACCTAAAGGTTGCTTGAAATGCATTATCACAGCGAGTGAAACACTTTTTCCTCATTTTTTCTCTAACTCCACAGCAGTGCTTCTCAGCCACATGAAACTGTAGCACATAGAATGGGATGCGAAGCTGCATCAGGCATACTTGGAATGAGCCTCCTGCGACCTTCCGCTGGCTCACAATGACTCGCCGTATGTTCTTTCTCACAATGTGTTTGAGAGTGAATAAAGTACATTTTCGCACAATGGTTGTGTGTGCCAAGCAATAAAGCACATCACACTAAATGTGTTCCATAAGTGCCAAAACGCTCTTCTCTCAGCGAGTGGAGTGATTTTTTGGACGTGGCACACATGTGCCATAAATGGAGAAGAGTTTTACCACAAAACCTAAAGGTTGCTTGAAATGCATTATCACAGCGAGTGAAACACTTTTTCTCATTTTTGCCTTAACTCCACAGCAGTGCTTCTCAGCCACTTGAAACTGTAGCACATAGAATGGGATGCGAAGCTGCGTCAGGCACACTTGGAATGAGCCTCCTGGGACTTTCCGCTGGATCACAATGACTCGTCGTATGTTCTTGTTCACAATGTGTTTGAGAGTGAATAAAGTGCATTTTCGAACAATGGTTGTGTGTGCCAAGCAATAAAGCACATCACACTAAATGTGTTCCATAAGTGCTAAAACCCTAACCCTTAACCTAACCCTAACTGTAACCCTAACCCTAACCCCAACCCTAACCCTAACCCTAACCCTAACCCTAACCCTAACCCTAACCCTAATCCTAACCTTAACCCTAACCCTTCTTCTCTGAGCGAGTGGAGTGCTTTTTTGGACGTGGCACACATGTGCCATATATGGAGAAGATTTTTACCACAAAGCCGAAAGGTTGCTTGAAATACATTATCACAGCGAGTGAAACACTTTTTCCTCATTTTTGCCTTACCTCCACAGCAGTGCTTCTCAGCTACATGAAACTGTAGCACATAGAATGGGATGCGAAGCTGCGTCAGGCATACTTGGAATGAGCCTCACAATGACTCGCCGTATGTTCTTTCACTTCTTTAAAGTGCATTTCGAACAATGGTTGTGTGTGCCAAGCAATAAAGCACATCACACTAAATGTGTTCCATAAGTGCCAAAATGCTCTTCTCTCAGCGAGTAAAGTGATTTCTTGGACGTGGCACACATGTGCCATAAATGAAGAGTTTTACCACAAAACCTAAAGGTTTCTTGAAATGCATTATCACAGCGAGTGAAGCACTTTTTCCTCATTTTTGCTCTAACTCCACAGAAGTGCTTCTCAGCCACATGAAATTGTAGCAGATAGAATGGGATGCGAAGCTGTGTCAGGCAGACTTGGAATGAGCCTCCTGGGACTTTCCGCTGGATCACAATGACTCGCCATTTGTTCTTGTTCACAATGTGTTTGAGAGTGAATAAAGTGCATTTTCGAACAATGGTTGTGTGTGCCAAGCAATAAAGCACATCACACTAAATGTGTTCTATAAGTGCCAAAACGTTCTTCTCTCAGCGAGTGGAGTGCTTTATTGGACGTGGCACACATGTGCCATAAATGGAGAAGATTTTTACCACAAAGCCTAAAAGTTGCTTGAAATGCATTATCACAGCGAGTGAAACACTGTTTCTCATTTTTGCCTTAACTCCACAGCAGTGCTTCTCAGCGACATGAAACTGTAGCACATAGAATGGGATGCGAAGCTGCGTCAGGCACACTTGCAATGAGCCTCCTGGCACCTTCCGCTGGCTCACAATGACTCGCCGTATGTTCTTGCTCACAATGTGTTTGAGAGTGAATAAAGTGTATTTTTGAACAATGGTTGTGTGTGCCAAGCAATAAAGCACATCACACTAAATGTGTTCCATAAGTGCTAAAACCCTAACCCTTAACCTAACCCTAACTGTAATCCTAACCCTAACCCTAACCCTAACCCTAACCCTAACCCTAACCCTAACCCTAACCCTAACCCTAACCCTAATCCTAACCCTAACCCTAACCCTAACCCTTCTTCTCTGAGCGAGTGGAGTGCTTTTTTGGACGTGGCACACATGTGCCATATATGGAGAAGATTTTTACCACAAAACCTAAAGGTTGCTTGAAATGCATTATCACAGCGAGTGAAACACTTTTTCTCATTTTTGCCTTAACTCCACAGCAGTGCTTCTCAGCGACATGAAACTGTAGCACATAGAATGAGATGCGCAGCTGCGTCAGGCACACTTGCAATGAGCCTCCTGGCACCTTCCGCTGGCTCACAATGACTCGCCGCATGTTCTTTCTCACAATGTGTTTGAGAGTGAATAAAGTGCCTTTCGAACAATGGTTGTGTGTACCAAGCAATAAAGCACATCACACTAAATGTGTTCCATAAGTGCCAAAACGCTCTTCTCTCAGCGAGTGGAGTGATTTTTTGGACGTGGCACACATGTGCCATAAATGGAGAAGAGTTTTACCACAAAACCTAAAGGTTGCTTGAAATGCATTATCACAGCGAGTGAAACACTTTTTCTCATTTTTGCCTTAACTCCACAGCAGTGCTTCTCAGCCACTTGAAACTGTAGCACATAGAATGGGATGCGAAGCTGCGTCAGGCACACTTAGAATGAGCCTCCTGGGACTTTCCGCTGGATCACAATGACTCGTCGTATGTTCTAATTCACAATGTGTTTGAGAGTGAATAAAGTGCATTTTCGAACAATGGTTGTGTGTGCCAAGCAATAAAGCACATCACACTAAATGTGTTCCATAAATGCTAAAACCCTAACCCTTAACCTAACCCTAACTGTAACCCTAACCCTAACCCCAACCCTAACCCTAACCCTAACCCTAACCCTAACCCTAACCCTAACCCTAACCCTAACCCTAATCCTAACCCTAACCCTAACCCTAACCCTAACCCTAACCCTAACCCTAACCCTAACCCTAACTCTTCTTCTCTGAGCGAGTGGAGTGCTTTTTTGGACGTGGCACACATGTGCCATAAATGAAGATTTTTACCACAAAGCCTAAAAGTTGCTTGAAATACATTATCACAGCGAGTGAAACACTTTTTCCTCATTTTTGCCTTACCTCCACAGCAGTGCTTCTCAGCGACATGAAACTGTAGCACATAGAATGGGATGCGAAGCTGCGTCAGGCACACTTGCAATGAGCCTCCTGAGACCTTCCGCTGGCTCACAATGACTCGCCGTATGTTCTTTCTCACAATGTGTTTGAGAGTGAATAAAGTGCATTTCGAACAATGGTTGTGTGTGCCAAGCAATAAAGCACATCACACTAAATGTGTTCCATAAGTGCTAAAACCCTAACCCTAACCCTAACCCTAACCCTAACCCTAACCCTAACCCTAACCCTAATCCTAACTCTAACCTTAACCCTAACCCTAACCCTTATTCTCTGAGCGAGTGGAGTGCTTTTTTGGACGTGGCACACATGTGCCATATATGGAGAAGATTTTTACCACAAAGCCTAAAAGTTGCTTGAAATGCATTATCACAGCGAGTGAAACACTTTTTCTCATTTTTGCCTTAACTCCACAGCAGTGCTTCTCAGCGACATGAAACTGTAGCACATAGAATGGGATGCGAAGCTGCGTCAGGCACACTTGGAATGAGCCTCCTGGGACTTTCCGCTGGATCACAATGACTCGCCATTTGTTCTTGTTCACAATGTGTTTGAGAGTGAATAAAGTGCATTTTCGAACAATGGTTGTGTGTACCAAGCAATAAAGCACATCACAATAAAGGTGTTCCATAAGTGCCAAAACGCTCTTCTCTCAGCGAGTAAAGTGATTTTTTGGACGTGGCACACATGTGCCATAAATGAAGAGTTTTACCACAAAACCTAAAGGTTGCTTGAAATGCATTATCACAGCGAGTGAAACACTTTTTCCTCATTTTTGCTCTAACTCCACAGCAGTGCTTCTCAGCCACATGAAATTGTAGCAGATAGAATGGGATGCGAAGCTGCGTCAGGCACACTTGGAATGAGCCTCCTGGGACTTTCCGCTGGATCACAATGACTCGCCATTTGTTCTTGTTCACAATGTGTTTGAGAGTGAATAAAGTGCATTTTTCGAACAATGGTTGTGTGTGCCAAGCAATAAAGCACATCACACTAAATATGTTCCATAAGTGCCAAAACGCTCTTCTCTCAGCGAGTGGAGTGATTTTTTGGACGTGGCACACATGTGCCATTAATGGAGAAGATTTTTACCACAAAACCTAAAGGTTGCTTGAAATGCATTATCACATCGAGTGAAACACGTTTTCCTCATTTTTGCTCTAACTCCACAGCAGTGCTTCTCAGCCACATGAAACTGTAGCACATAGAATGGGATGCGAAGCTGCGTCAGGCATACTTGGAATGAGCCTCCTGAGACCTTCCGCTGGCTCACAATGACTGGCCGTATGTTCTTTCTCACAATGTGTTTCAGAGTGAATAAAGTGCATTTCGAACAATGGTTGTGTGTGCCAAGCAATAAAGCAGTCACACTAAATGTGTTCCATAAGTGCTAAAACCCTAACCCTTAACCTGACCCTAACTGTAACCCTAACCCCAACCCTAA
>NC_136361.1:7842500-7850000 GCF_037039965.1 Doryrhamphus excisus
AATGGGATGCGAAGCTGCGTCAGGCATACTCGGAATGAGCCTCCTGAGACCTTCCGCTGGCTCACAATGACTCGCCGTATGTTCTTTCTCACAATGTGTTTGAGAGTGAATAAAGTGCATTTCGAACAATGGTTGTGTGTGCCAAGCAATAAAGCACATCACACTAAATGTGTTCCATAAGTGCCAAAACGCTCTTCTCTCAGCGAGTAAAGTGATTTTTTGGACGTGGCACACATGTGCCATAAATGAAGAGTTTTACCACAAAACCTAAAGGTTGCTTGAAATGCATTATCACAGCGAGTGAAACACTTTTTCCTCATTTTTGCTCTAACTCCACAGCAGTGCTTCTCAGCCACATGAAATTGTAGCAGATAGAATGGGATGCGAAGCTGCGTCAGGCACACTTGGAATGAGCCTCCTGGGACTTTCCGCTGGAGCACAATGACTCGCCATTTGTTCTTGTTCACAATGTGTTTGAGAGTGAATAAAGTGCATTTTCATACAATGGTTGTGTGTGCCAAGCAATAAAGCACATCACACTAAATATGTTCCATAAGTGCCAAAACGCTCTTCTCTCAGCGAGTGGAGTGATTTTTTGGACGTGGCACACATGTGCCATAAATGAAGAGTTTTACCACAAAACCTAAAGGTTGCTTGAAATGCATTATCACAGCGAGTGAAACACTTTTTCCTCATTTTTGCTCTAACTCCACAGCAGTGCTTCTCAGCCACATGAAACTGTAGCACATAGAATGGGATGCGAAGCTGCGTCAGGCATACTTGGAATGAGCCTCCTGAGACCTTCCGCTGGCTCACAATGTGTCAGGTTTAAAAACCCGAAACCAGTTTCTTTGTACAACATGTTATCCATAATGTGTGAACAATCTTCATCCTTGACATGTGATTCTCTGGTGATACACACATACCCTTTGAGGTCATCTACTTCTGACCCGTGCCTGTGTCCCCTGAGGGTGTTAAAAACTATCTGCTGAGGGATGTTCTGTCTTCCCTTAATCACAATGTACTCACGAGTGCAGGCGTCACAGCGTTAATCTTACTTTGTTATGTGAGTGTTACAAAATGTTTGTAGGTCATGAGAAAACTAGGTCATAAGAATATAGTAAAAATAGGTCATAAGAATATAGTAAAAATAGGTCATAAGAATATAGTAAAAATAGGTCATAAGAATATAGTAAAAATAGGTCATAAGAATATAGTAAAAATAGAATAACTTTATGTACAATTCTTCCAACATTTCCCTCCTGTTTATTCATTTTGCACTATATTCTCCCATCCTCCATTGACCTCTTCTTTTTAAGATTTTCAGTCATGGATTCATCTCATAGCGCAAAAAGGTACACTCAGAGGTCAGCTGCATAATCTCCTGGATCGGAAAACGAGTCCTGAAAATGCCATGATGTTTTGTCATGTATCTCTTCAGCTTCGGTGTCTTCATCGCAACTGTCTTCTTGGGGCTCCCCTTTTGGAGTAAGGAGCGCATACATTTCTGACACCTCTTGCTTAATTGGTTGGATAGCAGTAGTGATTAGCCTGGTGCACAAAACCCTAATGCAGGGAATGCAACAACATCCACATAAGGTGAGAATAGCTGCAAATACAGCAATCAACATTAAAACTGACATTATCAGTTGTTTATATTTGCCAAATACGTCTCCAAAACCATCCCACATTGACGTGTCAACTCCAGAATGGTCTTTCATCTTGCTGTTAAGGGACCTTAGACCTTCTAAGGCCATGGTGAGACTCCCGTCCGCTGCCGTGTTGTTCGGAATGAACGTGCAGCACTGATCACCAAAGATGGCACATACTCCGCCCTTCTCCGCCAGGAGCATGTCAACAGCAATTCTGTTTTGGAAAGCCATGAGGGAGGTAGCTGACAGTTGTTCATGGATGGCGGAGAACCCTCTTTCAGTGTTGTTTCCTAATTTCTGCACGTTATAGTGGATGTAGTTGATTCTGTCTACATTTTTGTTAATTGTGCACCACCAGCAAATCGATGATTCAAAACCTGCTGCTATCTGGTTGACTAATTTGTATTCATCAGGGACTCCTCTTGGTACCCCTATACTGTCTATGTATGTTGGATCCTTTGCACTCCATTCTGTTGTTGATCTTTTTGTTTTGGTTTTCCAGGTATGGGGAAGAACACTGTTTACTGTGGTCAATAGATTGCTGATGGAGGTTTGAATAACTGATACTGGCAAAATCAGTGACACTGAAGCGCAAAGTCCTGTGGTATCGTATGGTAATCTATCATACAATTTATCATCCCCACACCACCACCAGATGTCACTGCGGGATTTTGGTTTGAACGTTTTGTCTACTGTTTGTACTTGGTGACATTGGGTGCTTTTTAATTTGCCCAATCTACGGCCCTTGCCGGTTCTTTTTATGCAAGAGAAATTTCCTGCTGCTACTTTGTTAGAGAATATTGGTTTTCGTTTTTCAACAGAAGTCAGTGGATAAATCTTATCCCATGATAAACAGTTGACTGATGGTAAAGTGTTATGCATTACGTCAAGTAGGCATTGTTTACTTAGCGCCGAGGGCACAATTTGCAATAGTGGTCTGGCCTCCATACATACTACACAATCTCCTTGATTTGACATGTTTGCTGCCTGTTCTACTAGCAGCAGCCAGTTATTACTTTGTTGTGAGATGCCCGTAGTGACCTGAAACCAATCATCTGTATTTTGAATTACGGCTATTTTTTTTGTAGTTATTTGTGATTGGCAGTCCAGCAGGTGTCATGGTTTGATTTTCACAAATAATTATAGGAAAGTAGGGATCTGCCCCAGAAGCGTAGGCCCATAAAAGGAAACCCCAACACGAGGTATTTAAAATAGTGCCCAATGGTTGGTCATATGGGTTGAGCTTAGCTGAGCTAAAGGCAAACATCATACTTAATATGGCCCCATGTTTCTTTAACATAGTAATTTTATTATGGAAATGCCTGGCTTCTAATGTGGTACCAGGTGCCCAATAATCACCTTCCTGTGTGGTAATCAATGTGTCCCAACTTAAATCTAACACGTGTCCAGTAACATACCACCAATAACTAGCATATGTCTCCCCTGACACCTGACGTCTGTTTGTAAATCCTTTCAATGATGATATGGGTATTTGGAGTTCGGTAGTCGAATTTGGGGCTATGGTCGGACTTCCTCTGAAGGTTGTTGAGGAGCTACAAATCTACAGCAGATACCACAATGCTATTATCATGACGCAAATAGGTACAGTTAGGGTAAATACTAAGATGGAGATGCATAATTTAGTCATAGTTTCTTCCATGCACTTTCTCAATCTGTTTTTTTTTTTTATCTGATTGTCCCATTCATCCTTTCTACCAACCCTGCACTCTGTGGGTGGTAGGCACAATGAATTTTTTTTAGGTCTCTATGGAAAGCTTGACCTATTCTTGTTACTATCTGATTTACAAAATGTGTGCCGTTATCACTGAAAAAAAAAATTTCTGGAATACCATAGTGTGGAATTATGTCTTTGCATAGAGCTTTAGTTACTGTTAGTGCATCTGGATGTTTTGTAGGAAACAGTTCTATCCATTTTGAAAATGAGTCTATTATCACTAAACAGAATCTTTTCCCCTTCACTGTTCTTGAGTTCAATGAAGTCCATGTGTATTTCTTGAAATAAGTATTGTGGTTCTTTGAAATTGGCCACGCCGAGGTCGCAAGCTGCCCTGGGCATTGTGTTTTGCACACGTTAAACACGCTCTACAAAAATTTTCTTTTTTGAATAAGAATTCAATCCCTACGTAGTAAAGTGGGTGTTAATAGCACACTATTGTGCCACAGCACATCCCTCCTGTTGAGACATGTGTAAAACCATGGCTCAAAATAGTGTCCCACTTATGCAATTTTTTGGCAAGATTGTTTTATTATCTGTCGACATATTAACATTTTTGTCCAGGGTTGCTTTATTCCTTAGCCAGTGGTCAATTTCTTGCTTTGGACTCTGTTGTTACATGTCTGCCAGGATCTCAAAGTGTACTTGTAATAATTTATTTATTTATTTATTTATTTTTTCCTGTGTTAAGATGGTTCAGTTCCTTTAGTGTCGCTTGTTTTACCATTTTATCAGCGAACATATTTCCTAAAAATATTGGATCCGTATTATTAGTATGTGCCGTGCATTTACATACAGCAATTTGTTTTGGCAATTGCACTGCTTCTAGTAAAGTTGTTAATAATCCTGCATGAGTTACTGGTTTTCCCGTTTATGTTATCATACCTCTGTTTTGCCAATATTGTGCAAAGATATGTACTGTTGAATATAATATTGGCTATCAGTATAAATTGTCACCTTTTGACCTTTCATTAATTTGCATGCTTCTGTAAGTGCTATGACTGCATAGCCTGTTATTGTTTTTCCCAAATATATATATTTTTTTCTTTGAGGAACCATCTACAAAAATCACCCCTTTTTGTTAGTGTCTGATCTAATAAGTCTGGTTTACACTTTGCAGTTTGTGTTGTTAGCTCATAACAATCACGTGGTTGGCCTTCCTCAGGGAATGGTAGAAGGGTAGCTGGGTTGAGCGTGGTGCATCGCTCAAGTGTTAAATGTGGTTTAGCTTCATTTAAGATTGCTTGTTTTCTGTCTGTTAGAATGGTTCGCCCTTGTCCTGTCAACTGATGGCCTAAATACTTCACTGATTGCTTACAAAATTGTAGTTTGTCTTTACTCACTTTATGGCCTTCTTTCGCTAAATGGTGCAATAAGGTTATTGTGTCTTCCTCACATGACTTCCTATCTTGTGATGCTAAGTAGGATGTCATCTACATGTAATAATTTCTGGCTTCCATTTGGGGGTTCAAACGTGGACATACTGGCCATCATTGCTTGTGAATAAATTGTCGGGCGTTCACAATATTCTTGTGGTAAGCGTGTATATGTATATATATATTATTTATTTATGTATTTATTTTTTTTTTTTCTCTTTTCTGCAAACGTAAATGCGAACCTGAACTTCCTTTCTCTATTGGAATGGAGAAGAATGCCTGATGTCTACTACGGTGAACCATGTGACATCTGTTGGTAAAGAATTTAACAATGTGTGTGGGTCAGGCACACAAGGTGCTCTCGCCACCACAGCTTGATTTACAACTTGTCCTATATCATTCTCCATCCTACAGAGAGTGGCACTTTTCTCACTGGGAAAATAGGGATGTTACATGGTGGGTTATCGCATTCTACTAAGACTTAAGTTTTTAACAAATCTTCTATTGCTGGTTTTATTCCTTCATTACTTTTTCTTCATCTTTCTGATACTCATGAAGTAAAACTTCTCTTACTATCTTATATATCTCTCGCTTTTCTTATCCTGTCTTACCAAGCCAGTCATAACCTGACCTTCCACAAGACCAAACAACTCACTTTCTTTTTCATTCTCTTCTCGTTTTGTTTACATTTCTTTTTTATGTTTTGTTGTAACTCCCTAATACATGCTGTGGATAATTTTCCGTTGAATTTGTGCTATTTTATCCAATAATATAGGGGGTCTACTGCTAGACTATCCTCTTTTTCAACTACCTTCCAGTCCTTGCAGGAGAGTTCTTCAAGGACTTTTTGTTTTTCTTTACTTTGTCCCTTCCCCATTTTGAACTAAATTTGGACCCAGTGGTTCTTAACACCTGTCGTGTTCTAACACTGGGGTTATTTTCAACAAGATGGTGATCAACAACCTTTTGTGGTAAAATTCTCTTCAACCTTTTCAGGTGGAATTTTCTTGCCTACAAGCATCCACAAAGGCTCACCATTTGCTTCTTGTTGGTTTGGTATAAAACACAGTTACTTAGTGGTAATTGTATTTTCATTCATACATTCACATTCACACTTCGCGCGTCTTTATTTTCCCAGAGGACTCCGCATATCCTATGTAGAATTTAACTAGTCTGTTTCAACTAGGGGGGTCTACGCCGCCAACGGAACTTAACTGACCTGATAGAGTCTAGAATTGTCAGGGTTTGTAACACTTTTGCTTTAGGACTCCGCTTATCCTATGTAGAATTTAACTAGTCTGTTTCAACTAGGGGGGTCTACTCCGCCAACGGATTTTAACTGTCTGACCTGCAGGGTTTGTCTTCTATTTTACTTTTTCTCTTTTTCTTCTATTTTACTCTTCTTTCATTCATTTCTTTTAAACAAAATTTGTACTCACAGTCTCTGCGTCTCTGGATTTCCTTCAACCTTCGGATCCCAGCCCGCAAGTGAGGGACCAGTCCCGGAAAGGGTCTGAATGCTGTGGCCACAGTCTTGCCTGGATCTCGCTTGCCCGCTGGGATCGTCAGGTGTCTTGGAATCCGGCTCGAAGGACCAATAAAATGTCAGGTTTAAAAACCCGACACTTGTAAAAAACACTGCCTGTACAAAAGAAGACGCAGAGAGATGGTTTCTTTTTACTTGCAAGGAGAGTGATCAGGAACCGTTCAGTAACAATTCGCCACCTCACTCTGAAGCAGTTCCTGCCCTCTTGCCTTTTTATTGAAGGAAGGCCCTGGTTACAATCAGTTTTCTGAGGGAAGGGGGGTTTAATTATTCCAGTTGAAACCAGTTTCTTTGTACAACATGTTATCCATAATGTGTGGACAATCTTCATCCTTGACATGTGATTCTCTGGTGATACACACATACCCTTTGAGGTCATCTACTTCTGACCCGTGCCTGTGTCCCCTGAGGGTGTTAAAAACTATCTGCTGAGGGATGTTCTGTCTTCCCTTAATCACGATGTACTCACGAGTGCAGGCGTCACAGCATTAATCTTACATTGTTATGTGAGTGATATCAAGCACATGTACAGCGTTAATCTTACTTTGTTATGTGAGTGTTACAAAATGTTTGTAGGTCATGAGAAAACTAGGTCATAAGAATATAGTAAAAATAGGTCATAAGAATATAGTAAAAATAAGGTCATAAGAATATAGTAAAAATAGAATAACTTTATGTACAATTCTTCCAACACAATGACTGGCCGTATGTTCTTTCTCACAATGTGTTTCAGAGTGAATAAAGTGCATTTCGAACAATGGTTGTGTGTGCCAAGCAATAAA
The DNA here is from genome assembly GCF_037039965.1 of Doryrhamphus excisus. NCBI lineage: Eukaryota > Metazoa > Chordata > Actinopteri > Syngnathiformes > Syngnathidae > Doryrhamphus > Doryrhamphus excisus. The sequence continues at coordinate 7,849,592 of NC_136361.1, forward strand.
GCAGTCACACTAAATGTGTTCCATAAGTGCTAAAACCCTAACCCTTAACCTAACCCAAACTGTAACCCTAACCCTAACCCTAACCCTAACCCTAACCCTAACCCTAACCCTAATCCTAATCCTAATCCTAACCCTAACCCTAACCCTAACCCTAACCCTAACCCTAACCCTAATCCTAACCCTAACCCTAACTCTTCTTCTCTGAGCGAGTGGAGTGCTTTTTTGGACGTGGCACACGTGCCATATATGGAGAAGATTTTTACCACAAAGCCTAAAGGTTGCTTGAAATACATTATCACAGCGAGTGAAACACTTTTTCCTCATTTTTGCCTTACCTCCACAGCAGTGCTTCTCAGCGACATGAAACTGTAGCACATAGAATGGGATGCGAAGCTGTGTCAGGCACACT